>NC_090924.1:1198768981-1199072873 GCF_040938575.1 Ambystoma mexicanum
TGTGGTTTATCATCAGGGCAGCTGCAGTTTCTGCCTTGCAGTTTGGGGCCGGGAGACGTTCCACCCACTTGGTAAACAAGCATGTGACCGACAACATGTATTTGTTTCCCCCAGAGGAGCGAATCACGGGGCCTATGAAGTCAATTTGCAAATCTGACCATGGCAGTGTCATCCCCCTCTTTTGGAGAGGCGCACGGTGTATGTGTGAGGGATAGTGGCTGAAATTGTGCACACACAAGACACCCCTCCAAGTATTGGTCGAGGTCCTGCCCCATGTGTGGCCAGTATGCAATCTCTCTTAAGATCTCAAGTGTTGTATGAAACCCCCTATGATCGGCAGTGGCCGCATCATGGGCGTGACTTAACATCAGGTTTCGGAATGAGGTAGGGACCACCCACTGATCATGGCCAGCTTGGGATTTCCTTACCAACCAACCGTCTTGGATTCTGAACATTTTTGGACATTTCATCAATACTCTAAGGTCCTCTTTCCCAATGTAGTCGGTATCCGTCAGGGGAAAGTTCTCAGGCTCCTCAATGTGTTGGTAAAACTTACCAATTATTGGATCCCCTTTTTGAGCCGTAATCAAATCAGCATCTGGCGTCTCCTTACTCCATTGTGTAGTTGAAAGATCATTGTGAGCATTTGTCTGGGATCTAGTGATAGCAGTGACCTGGAGTTCCCCCAACAGGGACTCAATCTCTATTAGATCCCCTTGGATGGCCCCGGTTTTGGCCAGCTGATCAGCTAAGTCATTTCCAGTTTTGACTGGTCCCTCTACTTTGGAATGACCCTTGATCTTCTTCCAGTAGATGGTCATCCCATTCGAGGAGACCAGATCATCAATATTTTGGATTAACTTCCCATGTTTCAAGAGTTTGTTATTAGCACATAACATGCCTCTGGTTTTCCAATTAACCAGGTGCTCCACAAACCCGTTCCGTACATAATCCGAATCGGTGATTATGACCAGTTCGTGGAGTTGATGTTGGACAGCAGTGAGGATGGTTTGATGCACAGCCAACAATTCTGCCACCTGACTACTTCGGGACCAATTTTGTACCCAGCGGAGGGTTCTGGGGACTCCTTCACCCATGCATTCCCTACGCCGGCCACCAGTTCTTTTTCCCCGTTGTTGTCAACATGGTAAGAGCATCCATCCACATAGACAGTGGGCATTCCCTCACACTTGTCCTCCTCAAAGACTTTGTGTGGGGAATTAAGGTATGCCTCCATGTTGTCCTTAATTTTTAGACTTTTGTCCTCGAGACAGTTTTCTCTGGCACAATCATGCAAGTCAGCCAGACCTTGCGCGAGGGGACTCTTCTTGTTTTGGCCATATCTGACCTCCACAGGAAAGCCTTGCATTGACGGGGTCCAGGAAGTGATTCGGGAATTACTCACATTTCCGGCCCGGATTCGGTCACTTTGGAGATATTGCAGAGGCTGGTGTGGAGTCTCCACTATGATGTGTTCCCCTTGGATGAACGGGCGGTATTTCTTCAATGCCCACACCGTTGCCAGGAGTGCCTTCTCACAATCGTTGAATTTTTCCTCCACAGAGGATAAAGTTTTGCTCGCATAGGAGATTACTTTATTGACCTTGTCATGCTTTTGGTATAATACTGCCGTCAAGCACGTATTAGAGAACCCTGTCTCCAGGAAAAGCTCCTTGTTTCTAACAGGGTAAGCTAGGCAGGGCGCTTGTGAGAGGCTTCTTTTGAGCTGTCTTACTGCCTCGGATTGTTCTGTACCCCAATCCCACTTTACCCCCCACTTCAAGAGATGAATCAGGGGTCTGGTGACCTCTGCGTAGACCTCAATGAACTTTCTGCTGTAATTAGTCAGTCCAAGGAGGCTCCTTAGTTCCCGCAGAGTTGTGGGGTCTTTCAGTTTCTGAAGTGCTTCCACTTTCTTTTCCTGGGGACAGAGACCCTGAGGAGTAATCTTATGCCCCAAGAAATTAACACAGGTTCTACACCACTGTGCTTTCTGAAAGGAAAGTTTGGCTCCGGCAGCCCTCAACTGTGTCAGAACATAACGGATCTCCGCTATATGTTCCTCCACAGATGAACTTTTGATGAGGACATCATCTACATAAGCCAAGTTACCCCTTGCATCCAGGTCGGGCATGGCTTTGTGTAGGAAAATGTTGAACTCATTGCCGGAGTTGAGGTATCCGAAGGGAGTCCGGGTCCATGTGTACTGCTGGCCCCCAAAGGTAAAAGCCAGTTTGTATTGGTCCTCCCTACTGACAGGCACAGTCCAGTATCCATTGGTCAGGTCTATTGCAGTGAATACCTGTGACCCCTGAATCTGGGCCAGCCCTTAGTCAATGTAGGGCAGAGGCCATCGGGAAGTATGGACCCGTTTGTTGAGCTCCCTTAGGTCGGAGCAGAGTCTCCACTGGCAGTTTGGCTTCAATATTCCCAGCAACAGATTATTGAAGGTGCTGTGGACTGGACGGATTATTCCCTGGGACTCAAGGTTCTTAATTATCTCAGTAAGGGACTCCATTGATGCGAGAGGCAAGCGATATTGCTTCACAAACACTGGAGTCATGCCAGGCTCTGTGGGAATTGTTGTCGTGTGGATGTCAGTGCGACCACAGTCACATGAGTCTACCGCAAAGAGATCTTGGAAATCCAAGAAAACTTGTTTCAACTTTTGCTTCTGTTCCAGAGTCACACAGGCATCAGTTAGGTTGACTCTGTCTTCCACCATCTGCCTGAAACCTGGATAGACTTCTGGTTTTGCTATCTCAGCGGCCTCCTCCAGCTGGGTGGAGAAGTCCCTGGTCAGAGTGCTGATTTGGACCGGAGGCTTCAGGTGGGAAAGGCAGCCCTCATGGACCTGGAAAATCACCTCATCCCCTCTGAAGTCACAAGTCACATCTTCCTTACCATAAGGGCAAGAAGTGTACACCAGGAAGTTCCCCCCATGCCGGGTAAAGATCCTGTCTGGTGCTGTATTGTCATCACTGTCACTGTCAAAACAGTCCTTGGGGATTGGTCCTAACAGTTCATTTCCTAAATCAATGGAGAAATGTCGGTCATCAACCGCCATTGCAATAATGGTACCCGCGGCTAGAGTAATACTCTTTAAGTCGCTGTTATCCCCCTCTATTGGAATGGTGTCATGTTCTATGTTGACTAATGGTGTTGGGTTTACCCCAACCCTTGCTGTTGGAGAGAAGCATTTAGATGAATATACGCATCAGGGTTTTTCAATTTTTATCCTCTTTTAATTTTAACTTCCAGGGAGAATTGTCGGGTCCTTTCTGGGATGGTGACTTCATCTTTAACCTGAATTTCAACTGCATAAGTTAGCACTTGAGCTGACCTAAATGCTTTTTCTGGATCATCAAAGCCCATGGAATTATCTGCTAGTCGGGACCAAGCTTTGAAGTTTATTAGGTCCAAACTAATGGCAAAGCGATTGAGAATATCACTGCCTAAGTAAAAGGCGGCGGTGACGTCTCGCACGAACCAACAATTATGGACTATGCTCCTGTTGCCTATGGAGATTTTGAGCATACACCTGCTTGGCAGGAGATGTTTGGAATTGGGTGTTTCCAGATGCATTTCCCATTTGTCTATGAGTTTGAATGTGGGAATGATTGGATCTTTTTGGAGTTGGCGGAGCATGGCTTCGCTGATGAAGCTCTTACCGTTGTTCACACATACTCGAGCGAGAACAGAGTCCTTCACATCATTTAACTGAACAGGGATGAACAACTGCTCTCCAATTTGCTGAATATCAGCGAGGCTCTGAGCTGATTTCTCATCTTTCTGGACTATAGGAGTGGGAGTTTCTGATTGTGGATTAGTAAAGAATTTCAGAGTGTTTCCTTCCAGTGTGGCATATCACCTTAAACTGGAAGGAAGGTTGATTTTCAGAAATAGAGAGGACCCCCCCATCACCAGTCTGTTGTCCTACTGCTATTACTGTCACGTCTGGAATTTGGTTGTTCTGGACGTGAAATTCTACTTGGTCAGATTTTTGTTCAACCATGTGGCATGTGCCGTTTAAACTAATATGGTTGACACTCTGTTTTAATTTCATTGGTCGGCTAGTCTGAGTCCAGAGGACCTTGTTTACGCAATCTATTAGGGGTGACAACCTTCTCAGGAGGTCATTCCCTAGTAAACAAGCGGTGCCCTATGGAGTCACTACAATGACTGGGTGTTTCCCCTTGTGTCGCCAAATTTTGATGTCCAAATCTGCAGTCCCCTCGACGGGAATTTCCTTCCCGTCAAAGTTCTGGAGTTGTCCAGGAAGAGAGGTGAGAGGAATACGGTAATTCTCCCCCCTTCCTGCATTTAGTTCATCAAAGGCCCTTTTTGGACAGAAGGGTAGCTTGGGATCCAGTGTCCACCAGTGCCAAAATTGTACCCTGCCCCTGTACTTGTACCGGGGCATAGTATCTTCCCTCCTTCTCCTCAAGGGGGCACAGATAATGCACATTTTTGGACAATTGGTGGGCTAATTTTCTGGTTTTGGACATTGAGAGAGAAGAGATCTGGGCAAAATTCTGTGGAGAGTCTCGGGAATCTGAAAGAAAAAGTTGGCAACTGGATATGGTTGTGGGTTCCCCTGGTTCTGGTTCTGGGCCGCCCCCCCCTTTTTGGAGGCAGACACCAGGATGGGTTAGGACTAGGGGTTTTTGGTATTGTTGGTTCTGGGATAGGATGATGGGCGTTGACAGCTCGATCCCCACATCTACCCAGTCTATTGATTCAGTTTTAGGTTCCCCTGGTTCCGGTTCTGGGCTGCCTCCCCCCTTTTTGGAGGCAGTCACCAGGATGGGTTTGAACCAGGGGTTTTCGGTATTGCTAGTTCTGGGATAGAATGATGTGCGGCGACAGCTCAATCCCCACATCTACCCAGTCTATGGATGCGGTTTTGGGTTCCCCTGGTTCCGGTTCTGGGCCGCCCCCCCCTTTTTGGAGGCAGTCACCAGGATGGGTTTGAACCAGGGGTTTTCGGTCCTGTGCGTTCTGGGATAGAATGATGGGCAGCGACAGCTCAATCCCCACATCTACCCAGTCAGGGTTGGAATCCCTTGGGACCCATTTTTCCTTAGGAGGAGTTCCCCCATCTCTGAAGCAGAAGATCCTTTTCCAGGATCCTCTGAGGATCCCTCTCCCTCAAATTGGAAGACCTGTACCTCCTCCACAAAATGGGTCTGTTTGGGTCCTTTGTTTCTCCTACCTCCTCTCTGCTCCTTGGGTGGCAGACTTCCAGGGGTAGGAGATTTTGTTTCTGGTTCCTGGGTTTCCAGGGGCTGTTTACAAGTGGGGAAGGAAGCTTCCTCCAAGGCTTTACACCCCTCTTCCCCTTGTGCCTCCTCCCTGGGAACCGGTGGGTTATCGGGGTGCTGCTCCCGTCATTGTTCTGGAGCACCAGGCCCAGAGTTTGGGGCATTCTGCGGTGGCATGCTCATATGAGGGTTCTGTTGAGCCCTCAGTATGTGACCCAGATCCCGTGCCATATTTTGGACCTGACGCTCGAACTGTGAAACACGCTCAGGCTGATAGAGGGTTCTATTTTCTCCCCTGGGCTGATCCCGGGAAGGGTAGCTATCCCTTCTCTGGTAGTACCCCGGGTTGGGAAGATTAGGGTACCCCTCCACCCTTGGCCTCCCCTCTCCCGGATTCGGTTGTCTGGGCTCAGGGAATTGGGGAAAGAAGGATGGATGATTTTGGGGCTGGAAGTTGGGTGGATACCTGGGGAACAAGTTCTGCCCAGGATTTGGTGAATTTCTTCCCTCCTGGGGGAAGTGCGGAGGGAAGTTCCCTGGGTTGGGCGTTTGTTTGGATCCCCCCTTGGGCCGGAGGAGTCCACACATAACCCAGGATTGGACTGTTTCCCTTATAGCGGGGACTTACATAGTCAGGGGAGCGAGGGACCCCATTTGTGGGACTACCTCCTTGACTCCCTGTCTGTGACTGGCCCGAGGGTCTTCCCGGCTTAGAATTATTCGGTGCAGGCAGGTTTTTAGGGCCCCCCATCTCCAAATCTAAAACGGGGGCAACCTTTACCTCTGCCACCTTGGCAGCAGCAGGGGTGCTGTTGGTTTTGGGGTTTTTGGGCTGATTCTTTTTTTCCACTGGTTTCTGCACCTCATAGATGCGGGTGGCTTGATCAATGACCCAGTCTAAAGATATTTTCTCGTGAAAATCTCTCACGAGCTGGGTCATTATGTATTTGGGTAAGGCATGGAAAAACGCATTAACAAATTCTTTACTGTCCGTGCGTACCCTTTTTGTAGTCTGCGCCAAAGCACGCTTTAACTCCTGCACAAATTCTTGTGGGGCCTGATCCTCCCCACATTGCAAATTGTAGGCTGCCTTGCGAGCCTCTTGGGGATTTCTGTGAACAGAAAAATGTTTCAAGATGGTTGCCCTGTAGGTGGACCATCTTGAATGATTTTGGTCCTCCAGCCCCGCAAAGAAACTGGAGTATTCTAGGGAGAATGTTCATTTTACATACTGAATGCAGCTACTGCTGTCTTTCAGATGGAAAGTCTCCATCATTTGCTCATAAAGCTCCAAGTGTTCCCAAACAGAATACTTGGCGTTCTTGTGATAAGGGGTGATGACACTCCTTATTGCCTTGATCTGCTTTAAGGGGTCATTAAGCAGTGCGCTTTTTGCCTTATTGGCCTTTTTGGTTCGGGTAACCCTGGTCCACTCATCCTCTGACTCAGAGGCACTGCTCCCAGAGGTGCCCGTCTGATCTTCCAGGTTTACCCGGATTCTGCGAGCCTGGAAATGGCTGGCAGAATGTGGGGACCTAGGGCCTCATTACGAGTCCGGCGGTAACCGAGGCGGTAAAACCGCCTGGTTACCGCCGGACTCGTATTACCATTCCGCCTCTGTGATTCCCGGAATTACCAGGCATTACAACCCCGGTTTTCCGGGAATCACGGAGGCGGAATGGTGTAAATCCCCATTCCCATTGAGTCCTATGGGACTCAATGGAAATGGGGATCATGGAAACACCGGCAGCATCTCGTAATGCTGTCGGTGTTTCCTCGTCCGCCTGCATGCGGGAGGTGTTAAACCCGCCAGGTCAGACCTGGCGGGAACATCACCTCCCGCCTGCAGGGGTCGGACTCAGGCGGTCCGGAAACAACAGTGGCGGCGGGTTTACCACCACCATTATTTCCGGACCGCCTGGGTCGTAATGAGGCCCCTAGTCTCCTGTGTCCTGGGCCGCTCAGAGGAGTCTTCAGATCCCTCCTTGCTGCCAGGATTTGATGGGTACCCCCCCACTGACCTAACTGGGCAGAGGTTTTTAGGATGCCCTTAGTGGCCCTACTTTCCTGGGGTTCCCCACTAAATTGCACTGTGCTCGGGTGCCCATACCCAGATGCCCTCCCATCCATTCCTGGGAGGTACTGGCCTATGAACCCCATACTTTTGACTGGATAGTACTCTGCCCTCCCTGTGGCCCTGTGCTCATGTGTGCCCGGACACATGGGGGTGGCAGAGTCCAAGGACTGGGAGAGATGAAGGCCTCTGGTACTAGGGCTCCTGAGGTTATGCTCAGGTGTTTCCCTTTACCAGCGAACTTCATCTCTGTCAGCCCCTGCTCCCTGTTGCAATGCAAGAGCCTGCGCTTTCAGTTCCTCAGTTAAGGCCTTACTAGACTCTATCAGTCTCTCCTGCATGGCTACCTGTTGCTGGAGCCTATCATTGTGCTGACAGAGAGCCTCATTTTCTCTCTGCACTTCCTGGTTGGTCCTGGAATACTGGGCCAGTCTTTGCTGCAGGAGAGTTACCTCCTGAGTCCCATCCCTACTGGCCTGCTCCTTTCTTGCCAGAGCATCTTCCACCCTCCTGGTGTGCTCTAACAAGTTCTGATGCTCTTTTTGGAGGTCACCCAGCCCCTGGAGGGCCAGGTGATTTCCTTCAATTTTTTCTTTTCATTGGCAGACTTCCTGGCCTAAGGTGTCCCTTTCCTGACTAAGAGCCTGCATCTGTGCCACCAGGTCGTCCTTCTGCCTATGAAAGGTACCAGCTTTCTGGCGTTCTTGATCAAACTCTGCCTGGGTATCCAGGTCTTTCAAAATCAATTTATTGCTTTCCGCCTTTCCCTATCTAGATGACTTTGCAGGGTGGCTACCTGCTCTGTGTTAAAGTCTAGTTGTTGCTCCAGCTTTTTCTGGCTCTGCAGTAGGGAGTCCAAACCTTCTTGGTACTCCTTCTGCAAGGCCAGAAATCTGGTATCCTGGTCAGCCTTTTCCTGTTGTAGGATATCCATATCCTCCTTTATTTTAATAATATACTGCCTATTATCATTTTCTGACTCCTGGCTCCTCTGCAGCCTCTGCTCAGAAGAGACCAGGTCAGATTGGGCCTTCTCTAATGCCATCAGTTGCTGATTTGCCAGATCTTGGCCTTCAGCACATTTATCCTTTATGGCTCCCATATATAAATATAAATATGCTGCTACCCTGGCAATCTTGTTGTGCTCATCCTTGGCCTTAGGGGCCATATATAGTTCACTCAGGGCCACATGTAAGGGACCCTGATCTCTCCATATATCTGACCCTGTTTCAGTGATCTGGGGTGCGATTGCCTGCAACCAGACCGCCTGGTCTTGATGAGCCCACTCACCTCTCACGAATAGCTTATGTAAGAGGTGTTCTCTGGCTATTTTGATATCTACCAAGGTCGTCATTCTGGAATTTGATTTCCTTCCTGACTTACAGAAGTTTATATTTTATTTTGCAAAACAGACCGTTTCCTTAGAGCGTTCCTTTGAGGGGTGTTTTTACAGTGTAACACGGCGTGGTGATCCAACAGAATTTATATATCCTGTCAGTTAGCGCACACTGTATTAATCTGCACAAGTGATAGACCTAATCCAGAATCCCAGATGAGCCCCCAATCTGTTAAGTGACTTCAATTCAGCAATCCCACTAAGTCAGTGCCTCGTCTGGGACGCCCAAGGGAAGCCCTTATTTATATATTTGTATGAAAAGTTATACTCTGGATGATAAACCCTTATATAACGCCCCTCTCTTTGAATCCCCCTGACCTCACTGAGCCAAGAAGTAGGTTTGTTTTACAATTTAAAAGATTTATTGTAAAAATTAAACAATATATATATATATCACACTTTTATAATAAATTAATATTTGATAGCACCCTTACGAATATAATGTTGATCAACAATAGTTAATCTGACACTAGCACACTTATTTACAATCAATGAGGAGTTAGTATAGGAAGGATAAGGTAGCAGAAAATACTTTTATGGTTTGAAGGAAAAGCAATGAGGCAAAAATGCAGCACAGAAATAAACTTGATATGATTTCAACAAAAGATAATATGATCACTTTTTCTTTGACAATTCCCTCCCCTCCTATGCAAGATAAGGAGAGGGAAGGAGAGCACACAATTCTCAGGAATATAAAATGCAATACAAATTTCCAGTTCCCCCCAGCAAGCTTAGAGGAAAACAGGTATGATTTTAAAGCAGGCAAGATCCTTTTAGATGTGGTGGCAATGAAGTGAAAATTATGCTGAAAATGCTTTTAATTCCCTCTAGAGGTTCAGGGTGAGTGAGAGATACTTTAAATCAGTTCAGGTCAGCCCTACCAATGATTCAGGGATGGTTATCAGGTTGAAAACAGGATTCATTAATGGAAGCAAAAGACAGATATTTTTACACGTGGTTGAAATGAAGCAAACTGTCAATTTGCTGCACTTTTTTCTGAGTGCGTCGATTGTGATCAAGGAGGAAAACTCGCTTCTAGCACAAACGGTTCAAGAGATACAGACGATTTTATGAAGGTAGTTTTTCAGAAATGAAATAATGATTGAAAATGAAGATGACAGTTTTGCAGAATGGACACACGATTTCTTATGATGAAGTTCTAAATAGGTTAAAATGTTTTGAATCAGATTATTTTAAGCTGAGATTGGTTTTGCACAGTTCTGGCTGACTACTCACACTATGAATTTGAAATAGGCCGTCAGGGTCTGGTTGTTAGGGATAATTCTCTTTTTAGGCTGAATTTCCTAACCTAGTGAGTCCCCCAGCAGCTTTGTTGGATTTCTGGAGTTTGTTTTTTTCCATCCTTCCAAGAGTGAGACTTTTTTCTCCCACTCTTGGACATGTATGTGTGTAATTCCTTTGAAATGTCAATGTGTTCGATGGGCTATGGGGTCTTTTACTCCATAGGGTCTCATATGTTTTTCTATGTGTGTTACACCGCACCCTACGTGCCGTAACACGGGGGCGTCCTAGCGGATCCCCCACCATAGACTCCATACCCAGGGACTGACTACTGTCTCCCCGGGCATGTAAAGTCACCATTGGCTTTACTAGACCTAAATTTACTAACAGAACTAGTACAAACCATCTTATTGTGGACGTACTAGTAGGGGTAATTCGATTACTGCTGGATCTGTTACTCGAGGGGGCACTGTCCCGTCCCCCCTCGTCGAGTTTTGGCTGGTGGCAGTGGAAACAACTTGTTATGTTCGTCCCCGAATTATCAATGGGATTGATACTTTTTCTCATTAATCTCTAACGTACCACCAATCTACTTATCTTAAATAGGTTTATCGGGTGGTATTTTCTGCCAGAACTCGGTTTGTAAAATGGCGTCTGTGTTCGTCTCTGTGACTCCTAAACCAAAGGTCGAGCCCTTTGTTCCACTTTTGGCGGGCTCTGTACAGAGAACCTCCAAAGTGGTGCCATTCTGTCTGGGTTACCACAGGGGTGTGGGAGGGGGTTTAAGCACCCTGGACCGAGTTGCCTTGCCAACTCCGGTCGCACTCTGGAGTAATTGGCCCAGGTGGTGAGCCTTCCCGCTCACCACTTAGCATGTGTTGATTGACAGCTAGGCTGAATGAATGGGGGTTTTCTGCATAAAAGCAGGGCTTTTGGGACTGGATCTTCAGAAGTCGCCACAGGACCTAAGAATCCGACGAGGGTAACGCTGAGCTGACCTGCACGACGACACCTCTGGTGGAGCCCTGCGGAACCGACTCACCACTTCCCGACGACAGAGGAGATCTCCCTGCCGGAGAGTCTCTTCCCCTGACTGGTGGGAACAACCAGTCCCCTTTGCTTTTTATTCGCCTCAGGACGCAGTGGTCAAATTGCCCGTGCAGAGCACCTCGGCAACCGGATAGCCACTACCCCTGAACCACGACCAAAAGGTGGTGCCTTGTGACGGAGCACTCCGCGGCTGGTCTCTTCCCTGGTGGTGCACCGGACTTCATTTTCTTCGACGACGAGATCATCTCTACTCTTGGCAAAGACCCGACGTGCATCCACCACCAGGAACAACTGCCCCCGCCGGAGCTGCCCTCCACAACAAGGTACCGTGTCCGCCTGGCTTCCCTTTCGATCGGTTCAAGTGAGGTGTCTTAATCCTCTCCGTTCCGTTGGGTCGCCTCCAAGCTTTCGTCATTCTTTGTTCTGAACTGGTTCAATCTACCGATAACAATTTGCGATACAGACTTGAATGCATCTCCACAAGAGACTTTTTGGGACATCGCGCCTTGCCTCTCTCAGAGTGGGCCTAGCCTCTGAACTTTACGATCTATTGTGATTCTTGCCTTCCTGCCTTGCATTTTATCCGCTAGGATCGAACTGTGTTGATTTCATAACCTGCCTATCTTTTTCTTTCCCGTCCTAACTAATATTCGAGTGTCATCTGGGTTGAGGTATACACCTCTGTCTGAAAATAAGTGGTACCGGTATAACCTAGAGTTGTCGATATTGCTAGGGGGATTGATCGTCTACTTCGTAGAGTAATTGTGTTTGATTTGTTTGCCGTGATTTGCCTTAGTGTTTTTAATAGACGTTTTGTTATAAATAAATACCTTAATATCTTTACACTAAGCCTTGTTGCGTGTTTGCTTGTCTTGCTGTGAAGAATTGTCCTATTTTGTATACTCCACTTACTGCTCAACTTTTCTTGAGAGAGGTCTGACTGCTCAGCCACAGCTACCACGTGAATCTGTGTGGTGCAGACTGCTACCAAGTAGGTTCACCGCCAACGCCTGTAGTCCTAAATCTTTTGCAGTGGTCCCAGAGGGAACTGCACAGGTTTCCGCCTAACACTGGTCAGGTTGGGACTGGACTCCGGGCGGTTGGTTCTGAAGTCACAGCTATCTGGCTCAGCTCTGCTCTGCTGGTCTGGTCTGTATCTCTGGTTCTGCTCACAGTGATCTTGTCTGGTCTCTCTGGATACAGCACTGCTTTCTGGGTCTGCTACCGGTTCTGGCAAAGGTTCTTGGCAATGCATCCAACAGCTCGCCCGGCTGTAGAATAGTTTGGTTGGATTGCTGGATTCTGAAGGCCTGCTGAGAAGAGTTCTCAGCTTGTGGGTTAGGCCTTTGCTTTAAGTTCTGTAGTTAAGTTCTGGATCTCTGGATGTAAAGTCTGGAATCTGGATGTGAAGTCGTCCGTCAAAATGCTCCGCAAGAAAGTGGAAAGTGAATGTCTCGCCTGTCCAAGCAGTCTCTTTTTATGTGTTTTGAAAGTGGGTGTGTGCGTGGGCATAACTAAGCCTGCCCCTCACAACTTATCATTGGCCAAGCTCTCCTCTCTCCCTTGATTGGGGGAAGGAAATGGAGTGTCATCGTGATGAGGTAGTTTATGGGTCAGAGGATCCACCCCTGGTCAATTTGCACACAAACCTATTCTTGATCCAAATCCTTATTTATCTACGTACAATTTATCTAATATTATATGTCCAGTTAACATATTTTCTGTAGCACCAAACCATCCGATCCCTGTCTTTGTAAGATGTCATGTCCACTTATGACAGAATTCTGCCCTTTTCATCAAGAACACAATCTCTAAACTTTTCCAGAATTTACACAAACATGCACAAGGAATATGGGCATCAGATGATAAAGTGTCAGATGTTTAACATACAGACATTCAGAGTAATACCTTATTTTCCACTACTACCCCTAAGAACATACCACAGAGTCCTAACACCTCTTAAAATGTGCACAGAAAAATCACAAGAATAATGATATTAATTATATAATTTTGAGTCCGTACTATGAATTATCCATCTTTTTAAAATTATGCTCTGGCCCAGAGGGGTGTGGTTTCCCAAAGCACATGGTGGAATTTCTGGTTTGTCCACTTCCTCCAACTCAAGTTGCTCACAGAGGCACTGCCCCTCCCAGTTTCTCTCAAGAGGAAGCCATTTACGACCCCCCCTAATTTAACATTTGCCTGAGCCAAGGAAGGCTCATTGTTCTGTTTCCCTGGTCCCAGGTGCTCCTCCCCTGATTCAATCAGGGAGGTGTCATCTCCTTTTGGTGGGAACAGCAGAAGGCAGCCAGGCCTGGGAATGCAGTGGCTGAGCAAGTTTCCACTCCTGTCGGGGGTAGTTGCCGGGCAGAATTCAATCTCTTTAAGCCAGACTTCAGCTAAATGTCACTTTTGTTCCCAGTTCTTCCTCATTCAAATCAAACTTACAATTTTTACACATGCAGCTAGAATACTGATTCTAAGTTCCAAACTATGACATTTAACAGTTGCAAAGTATGTGACACTCAACAGT
The DNA here is from genome assembly GCF_040938575.1 of Ambystoma mexicanum. NCBI lineage: Eukaryota > Metazoa > Chordata > Amphibia > Caudata > Ambystomatidae > Ambystoma > Ambystoma mexicanum. The sequence goes on from NC_090924.1 coordinate 1,198,782,541, forward strand.
AGGTCACTCATTTATTTTAACCATTTAGATTTTAGTGGCTTTCAGTCCAATTTAACTTAAGCTGCTGACATGCACAGCTCAGCCAGTTTCATTATGAACATTGTTTTGGGCTCTTCATCTTTCCAGATTTTGTACGCACACAAGACTACATTCTGCCAAATGCCTGCTGGTGTTCAGTGAGATTTTTGAATATCTTGCAATGTTTAAAATAGGCCTTTTTAGCTTGCATTTCAGAGAAACAAAGGTGATTTCAAAGCGCTTTTTGAGCTAACAGGCACTGCTGTTTTTCCTTTGGCACCACGTTTCACTCATGGCGCTTCTGGCCCACCACGCTCGCACTGGTCGATGGCAGGTTAGGCGACCATTTTGGTGTGCGCAAAAACTGCACAGTTTTCCTGGATTCTGGCGCAATGTGGGCTTTTTCGGCCATCTTGGATTTTCTGAGCCCACAGCCCCAAATGTTGCAGCATAATAACTCGAACACGGGTCAAAACCCCTGACAAGCTCTTTTGATTTGTCCCCCTTGATTGAATCCTCCTTATACATTCTAATCATCATTCTGCATATTCTGAAAACCACCTTGATTATTCTAAACCACCCCTGCCTCTATAGTTCATTCCTCTACTTTGCGGCATAAACCCATTCCCTCTTTGATCCATTTGGCGCTGACTATTCACCTGAGATGCACCCACTGCTTTCTGCATACCCAATCCTTCTCTGCTTGTCAACACCTCCCTTCTATGGCATATTTTGACAATTTCTTTTTAACTAACTTGGCTTCCTCAAGTTTTCTAGCATCTTCTTTCTACTTATTTTTCTCTTGCAACAACTGACAGTGATGCACTATGGTCAACGGTATTTCTGTCCATGACTTTGCTTCCATTCCCACTAGTTTCTTAAGCTGTCTCTCTACCTGTTCTGGAAATCCTTGACATAAAATTTGGTAGAATACTGTCACTGTTTTACCACATGGTTCCTGCATTTCAAGAGTCCACCGTTCTTGAATACTTTGAATGTAAGCAAGCGGATCTTAATCTTCTCTCATCTTACATGCCATAATTGCACCCATATCTGATTTATTAGGATACTGCACCCTAAGTGCTCTCCAGACATCTACTTTACAATTGTTAAATGGCGCTCCATTGTGCACTATGTTCTGTGCTGTGAAAACTTGAGTATCCGGCTCTAATCCAAATGTCATCACCCCTTTTAGCAAAAATGGCTGCTAAGAGACCCTTAATGTCCCCTGTCGCTAAAGTATTTCCCCCTGTCATTTTCTATACCTCATATATCCATTTTCCTGCACCGGCCGTTAAACCGGGAAGTTTACACCTTAAATTATCCTTATCCATTTGTGGCCAAGGAATATACTGCGTCTAGCCCCTCCTTTCTAGCTCCCAGCTATTGTGGCTCTCATCCCCTTCAACTTCATTTATAGTCAGCCTGTATAAAGATAGTGCTCTATGGTCAAGACTAAATAGGTCTCTCTCTCCACTCTGTGGGTGGAAGACTGTAGATTGATCTCCCTTCCCTTGGCCTCCTGCTTTGCTGCTTTCCGTTAAGTCTTAATAGGCCTTATCGATCCCATCTTTGATACTCCCTATGTCAAAATTCTCTGCACGGGTTACCCTAGATGGCCCTGCCACTGCTCCCTGTGACGGGAGGAACTCCTCTATATTGCCCCATGACATAAATTATTTTTGAATTACGATCAGTATCGCGCTTCCTCTGTATCCTTTTTCGCTCCACTTCTTTGTCTAATTCTCTTCACTTTCTCGCTTCCCATCTAACTCTTTGCTCTTCATGTCTTTTTGCTTCTCTTCTTTCGTTTGCTCTACGCTCCTCATCTTACCTTCGTCTCTGTAGTCATTTATCCCTCAATTTCTGTGCTTCCTCCTCTTCTCTCTTCCTTTCGTGCCTATCTTGTTCTTCGATTTCTTTCTGCCTATTGTCAGACTTCCTTTGCTCCTCCGCCCCTTCCTCTTTCTTTTGTTGTTCTTCCTGATACACTGTTCTCGTCTCTGCCTGCTCTTTCACTTATGCTCATCCTCTTTCAGTAACTTTTCTCTGTTTTTGTCTTTTCTGTCCTGCTCGTCTTGATCTTCCCTTTGCCTAACTTTCTCGATACTTTTCCCATCAAGCTTGAGCAATATCTGTCCTCCCAGCCATTCATTCTGTATGAGCATTACCTCATCAGCGTTATCCTTTTCTCCTTTACAGCTCTTATTCTCTCGTTCTATGTCTGTGGTTATATTCGATCATTCACTTTTCTCCTCCTTGTTCTTGTTAAGGATTTCAATCAGGCGACACACACCTTAGTCTCGGCCCAGTATGCAGCGCGTGATTGAAATGCTTATGTTAGAGTAGATTCAATATTGAGATGATACTCCACTCATATCAAACCCCCTTTTCAAATACTCCGGGTCACAATGGACCATGAACCAGGTTGGTTGATAAAATGTAATATTTATTTATTCATTTTAAAATTCAAAAGAAATCATACAGTTTTTAATCTAGGGCAGCAATCACCAATGGGGTGATAAGAACAATATGAATGTAAGCAATGCACTTAGTTTAACCTTCTATTGACACAACTACAAAACACCAGGGAATAGGAGCACTTTTGATTTTAGGTAAGATAGCACTTGAGTTAGAATTTCCCCCTGCAATGTTCCCTCAACCCACAAATAATCAATCAAAGTGGATAAACAGAATCAGCACAAACCGGGAATGACAGACAAGAAACAGAATTTAAATCAAACCTTCCCTCCCCAAACCAGAGAGAAAAATGGATTTAAACTCTGGCAATGCTAAAATGACACTTGGAAATGGATGAATAAACAATGAATGTGTCTAAAACTCTTGAAACAAAAACAATTCTTTACTGGAGCAACACTCGAAATATACTATCAATCACAAGCAATGGATTGAGCAAAAGCATACAATTTGAAATGGAATGGAAGATTGAAAACAGTTTATAATCAAAATGACATGTTGTCAAATTAACACACTTTTGCAATTCCCGCCTGAATTTACCAAAACAATTTTTAATAAAAACGGGTGAAATATGGTAAATCGGTTTGTGTTGGGGTGGAGCTATGGATCCCAGGTACAATATGAAAGTGAAATGTGGTCTCTAGCTATTAAATTGAGTGAGTTATGCAAGATCTAGTGAGGTGCATTTTTGAGAAAATTAAGGCGCGAAAAAGGAAAAGAAATCAATTTTGACAAGAACAGTTTTACTCTACACTAGGCCATTCAGGCTAGGCTACCAGATTGGGACGCAGTAAGCCCCGGGTTGACCTGCGAGTTCAACCCTAGCATCTCCGTGCGCACCCTGGTGGACCAGTCCAATCACTCCAAACAGGATTAATAGCTTAGGATTTTACAAGACAAAATAATTAAAGATTTTGGCGCCAGGACCCTTGTCAAAGGCAGGGTTTCAAGAATTATTTTGACAATATTACAATGATCAGGATAAGGATAGGAGGACTTAGAGAGTGGAACAAGCCAAGGCAAGTTATGCAATGGTTCTATGGTTCCTATTGATACTCACAGTCTACTTCTAGTTTGAATTTTGGACAGTCAGCGCTCTGGATCACCACGCGGATCTGGTCTAACACAGGACTGCCGGAAATCAGTGGGCATGGAACAGCTGGGCATGGACTGGTTACCGGTAGCACTTCTGGTTACCGGATAATATAGGGCATCAGGAGAGCAGGATAGCAGCTGCATGCAGTGAGTGGCAAGCCAGGTTAGTTCAGGATGCTTCCCAAAACACCACAGCGTTTCCCTTGGTTATGGGGATTATTTTAGAATTGAGGCCTAGCTGAAGGAGAATCAGCAATGCTTGGCCTTGTGGTTGGGATCTGGAGTTTAGATGGATAAATGCAAGATGAAGACAGGAACAGACAGGAAGAAACAGGAACAGGACGCTGGCATAGAAAATCAGCATCAGTGTGTTCCTGTGTGTTGTCAGGGGCTCTTATTTATAATGCCAGGTGACATCATCACAGTATAAGACAGTGGCAGGCTTTCCTACACACACCCCTAACAATAGGATTGGGCAAGGGTAGTAATCTCCACCTTGCTCTCTGCTGGTTGGATTTCTAAGGGAATGATGTCAGGTTTATGAGGTGAGGTTTACAATGTCTTGAAACTTCCTCATTTACTTTACTGAAAATCTGATTTTGCCAAAGACATACATTTATACACTTGCAATCTCTTGGCAAATTATACCCACAGGTTACATATGATATGCAGCACAGATTAGTCCAAACCTCTAGTCTGTGCGACCTTGTTTTGCCTTTCTGACACATTTTGGTAATTTTACACATTAAAGATTTGGCCTAAAATTCCACAATTTTATACACAAATGCGAATTGTCCCCAGGGATGTGTGTACAAAATCTTATGTTTGCCACATTAATACTTTCCTGGGAATCTGTCATATTTCATAACTTCTGTAACCCATGCAGCAATGAGTTCTACCAAGTTTTAAAAGATGGCCCGCAGAATTAGATTAAAAACTGTGAACTTTTAAATTCCTGCTAATTCTTGCTACAGAAATAAGAGTCTTTAAAGTTTCTTTATAACATAGTCTCTGGCACAAAAAGGCAGTCCCTTTGTTACTTGATCTTTTTTTTTTCCCTTCCTTTAACTGCAAGCAGCTGTCAATTCCTTCCAGGCAAGGGGTTTTACAGTCTTAATTGAAGGTTTTATGGTCCCTTCACACTTGACAGGTGAGTGTCCCAGGACTGCTATTGTCCCAGCCTGGAGCACAGACGAATGGCTGATGAGCATGTGAACTTTCTTGTCCTATCCCATTCAAAGTTTTTCACGCTGGCACTTCGCACCTACGTGTCCTGGATTTAGGGTGTATCTCCCTTCCTTGGAGGAGTTTACGGGTTGTCAACTGAAATAACACGTTTTCCTGATAGTTTGCAACTCCAGCCTATGTGTTTTAAACTGTTTAATTTCTTACTTTGGGTCTTGAATTTAACAAACCCATGACAGAAGATATCCTATGTGTGTATTATCACTACTAACATAATTCCTTTACATGGCTAAGCAAGCAGGCTTTCATTAACAATTGAGTTTTAAACAGGTCATTTTATTCTCTTCAGTCAGCACAACCCATTTGTCCACATGTGTTAAAAACCGCTATCATTTCTTTCCTTAATTCGGTTTGCAGCTCCTCAGATTGCCACTGTCTTGGCAGCTGTAGTCATTTTCCTTGCAGGAGTACTCTTATCTAAAGTATAGATACATTTAATCTTGACCTGGCTCAGAGAGTAAAAAGTCTCTTTGAACTGCTGCACCTGGATACATTTTGTCAAGAAATAAACGCGCATTCCTGTGCGAGGGAAAAATGAAGTTGCTTTTTATTTCTCTGAGAGTTGGTTTGACTGGGCCTTTTTACTCACAGTGGTTTCAGAATGACAGGTGGAATTGGCACTAGAGCAGCATTTTGAAAGGAAGAAAATGTTTCATTCTGAAGGTGAATATTTGGCTTTTGCAGCAATGCAGTGCTGCCTGTTTCACTTAATTCCAGTTATGTCTTAGAACACACTGGCATACTTTTTCAGTGTGTCCCCTCGTTCCATTTTGCCTGAGTGAGGCAAGATGGTGCAGACATTTTTCTGTTGCTGCCAAAATGCAGTTTTGAGGTCCTGGTGCACACAGGAGCCAGCGCAGCCAGGTTGCTGTTTCTTGCGGAAATGCAGCTCAGTGATGTAGGGCAATGCATTGAGTGGGTCAATATATCCCTCATTCTGTAAGATCTTAAAGATCTCCTCCTTTCTTCTAGTCTCTTCTGCACTATTTTCACTGCTATAAGCAGGCGGTTCATATTTCAGATTACTATACCCTGTAGATGCTTTTAGTTCTTAACGGGTACAATCCTACATCTTCTGTGCTGCCGTCTTTCACTTCGGGCGAGGTAAGGGGAGCAGAAGGCTCAACACCTTCCTCCCTATGCTGAGTAAGCATCCACTCGTCAAGCGGCGGGTCCTCCCGTGCCTCTTGATACATTTTCCAGAGCTCAAAAATGGCTAACCTTTTCTCCAATTCCTTTCCTGTGTACGCAGCATGCAAGTATGTGGTTGTATGTTGCAATACCACTTTTGAGGGCAATCCCTCTTGTGGCCAATGCATGAACATGTTGGGCCTCATTACAACTCAGGCGGTAAGGGGTTTACGGCAGCGTTAACAGCGCCGACCCTTACCGCCTGATTACGAGGTCCCCTAGCGCCATGGTGCTTTTAACACCTGCTTTTAGCAGGTGTTAAAATCCATGGCGCTAAGGGACCATGGAGTTAATTACGCCACCGTAATTTACGGTGGCGTAATTAACGCCTTCCCCACTCCCATTATGCCCTATGGGGCAAAAATGGGAATGGGGAAGGCTAAATGGGGATTGGGGACTTACCGCCCCGCCAAGGTCGGAATGGGGCGGTAAGTCCGCCAACCACCATGGCGTAAACGTAGTTTACGCCATGGTGGTAAAGTCACGGCCCAGGCGGTAACTTACCGCCTGGGTCGTAATGAGGCCCGTTGTCTGATTTGCCCCTTACCCACTCTGCACTGTACTCTTTGAGTCTAGGCATATGTTTTGGCAGAGTTTTACACAGATGCATCAGTGGAGTAATATCCCCCATTGTGACAATTCTCAATTGACTGTCAATGCGTACCATTGGTCACACAGATATGTTTAAAAAAACAAAACAAATATGAGTATGCTCTAACCTTTTTGCTGCTCAAAGCCTCTATTTCGCAATTATCTCTACCTACTTTTCGGTCGGCGCTGACAATTACCTAAAATAGGCACTAACTTTTTATCTCTGCTTCAACTTTACACAGCTTATTCCTGTTGCTCTTTGACACCTCTTTTCATTTACATAATACACTATACAAAAACAGACAGACTAGTCGACTTTTCACATATATACCATGGCACTCCTTTTCACCTAGCCCCTAAAATACTGCAATTGGAGTTTGAGTCATTCTCTATCATAAACCTTTTTTATGTGCCGCCTATTTATACCCTGATTGGGGTTTGAAATTACTCCTTCTAGATCTGCCTTGAGGTAGGAAACCGAGCTCCTCGTTTTACTTTAAATGTTCCTCTTTATATTTTAAACAACCCTCATTACTTTTCTATGTTACCACAATCCCATTCCCTTATTTTGCCAGTCCCCTCAGTCTACTCACCATTTGCTCTTCAGCTCAAGGCCTTTGGCATCGTCTCTCCTCCTCCAATTGACCACCGTCACCTTACCTTACAAGCTCATCGCTTGTGGAAACCAGGAGGGATTTTGTCAAAGAGGGACCCGTCCCACCTATACCGATTGTCTTGCAAGTATTCTATATCGGCCGCACTCCACAGGAAACCTCGCAATCTTCCGGCTAGATGGCAGAGGGCGTCTGATGGTCCGAAACACTGGAAAACTACTCGTCTATGGGTCTTCTCAAACCAGCCTCTGCTACCACGTGAACTCGTAAGCCCTTTAAGCGAGGTAACACTACATGGGATGGATGGGGATGCAGAAGTTACTCATACACCAATAATAAGACTGATTCAGGAAGTTGGCAAAACTTAGCTGTTTTATTTGCAATTGTCTCAAACAGGGAGTACAACGGACATCAACGGGTGTCTCACAGTATTTTTCTGAACGTGTTACATGAGAAAACACACATTTATAGTAAAAACTTGTCATCATTGAAGTCATAATATGTGGCAAAGTAAGAAAACCTAAGTTGGATTGTTGTTGGTCTACCGGGAACATCTAGGTATACTTTCTATGGGGGATAGGATTGTGATTGGGCCTTTCTAGTCAGGTGGGCCATTCTAATCAGGTGGGGAACTATGCCCACTCCTAGTCCAAGACATCTTCAGTGTCATTAAATGCACATTTCAAGGCTTTCAAACTATAGGACTCTTTGCTACGTGGCCCTCTACAATTGGCCCTCTACAATTGGTTGGCGCGCTTGTTCCCTTCTGGAATATTCCACTCGCTAGCAGCACGCAAGCTGGTACCCCAGGTGTTTCTGGGTGGACTGACCATCCCTCCCCACCCAATTAGCCCATCATCCATCATTACTCCTGCTGTCTGCCAATGGAATTCTCTTTGAAATCGGCTTTGCAAAGTATCACTGCACCTGAGAATACAAGGGAGTGTTAGCACAGTCTTATCTTCAGTCTCGATGTAGCTTGCCCAAAGTCTATTTCCATCTACCCCATGCGACAGGAAACCATGTTTTTAGCTCCTTCTTCACCTTTAATACTATTAAATGAATCAAACTTGACACTCATAGTGTTTTTCCATTGCACCTCAACAGGAGCTTGCCTCGCTTCTCATGTTCATTGTATCTTCTTGAATAGATAACCAGTTTCTTGGCTGACCCAACCCTTTACACTGGGCCAGACAACCTTCTCGATTCTTCCTTCATCGTCGGCTGTCTTTCTCTACTGCGCCACATTTTCAGCCTTTTTGCAACAGAGGTCCTAGATTGTTTAAACACGACGTGGAACATCCAGATTCTATAAACATATATATAATGGGGGCACCGCCTGCATTTTATTCACTACATATAGCCAGCCTTCATGGTTACTTAGTTTACTTGCGTTTCAGCATCTGTACAATTTATAAAACGGCTTGCATTTTCTGCAGTGCTTCTTCGCACTTGCAATCTTCATTCCGGACATGAAATGTTACTCAATTCTTAACTTTGTCATAAGATTGTATAAGGTTTATATACTTTCTTCCTTAGCATCTCTTCTTGGCGTGGCACCTCTACTTCATACGACATCACCAGTCTCTTGCCTTCACCGCTTCACATTTCTTCAGGAACCTCCTTTAAGACACTGGCCCTCATTCCGAGGTTGGTGCTAGTCATGGCGCTATTAGCGCCATGACTAGCACCAATACCGGTACCGCCACCGACGTGGCGGTATAGGGACTCACCTGTAGCCCCCATAGTGCTCAATGGGAAGGGGGAAGGCGGCAATTACGGTACCGCAAATTGTGGTACCATTATTGACCCCGGTATCCCTTTGTGGGTCCCGTCCTTAATGCCTGCTAAAAGCAGGCGTTAAGGGAAGGACCCGCAAAGGGACCTCTGAATAGGGCGCAAAGGGATTACCGGCACAGGTGTGATTAGCGGTGCCCGGTATCCCTTTGCGCCCGGGTCGCAATGACCCCCACTGTCATTTTTCCACGGGTACATCATGTAGGGCTTTCTCAATGGATACCATGTTTTGAGAATTCTTTGTGGGATAGGTACCATTATTGGCGCCGTGCATGTTGCAACTTCCGGTTTCCAACATATAGGCAAAATAGGGGCGGGACTTTCGGCAGAGGCATTTGGCTCCTCCTCTACACTTTTGATATGTGGACCTGACAGTGTCTGACCAAGTATAAACCTAAGTACCTGTGCAGTCCGTTTGAAGCTAAATGGTTGGATGGATGCAAATAAGCTTCCAATTTTACCGATTTTTCTCTTGGCCCCCTTGTTAATGGTGATACAGTGGCTGTATGTCACTACCATGGGGACTACTCATGCAGTTGGTCGGGAATCAGGCTTATGCTGTTTATGCTGCCCCTGTGGTTATCAGTGCAACTGACAGTCAAGTGTTATCCCTATGATGCTATCGTATGGGACTTTACACGCTGATGTTAATGCATGCCTCTCTTTCAGCAACACCATATGACAAAGAAAGATCAAGTATTTACATTTCTAGAAATATTCCTCAGACATTGAATCATAGCCCTGGCGAGAGCATGATAGCAGGTTTTATGGGTAGCACCGAGTCTATTTTATTCTAGGACATTTCTAACAATAACTCATCAGAACGGAAGACATGTCTGCAATTTAGATAAGCTAGAAGTGTTTAATGCACACATTCCAGCCATTAACATTTTAAAGTTACTAGGTGAGGTATACATCTCAAAATGTAAAAAACTCCTTAAACTGCCACTCATTCTGAGTCATATGAATTAACCATACGAATCTCAGAACGCTGTCATTACTGTTATCGCATGCATAGTCCGGAGTGTTTCCACCAGATTATAGTTTTACCAATTGCAGTGTGGTATCAGTAATTACTACATGCTGAAAAGGAAAACATGTACATGTCGTAATGGCAAAGAATTTGACTGCATGTACAAATAGTGTTACTTAATGTACGCCGGGACAGGGAATTGTACAGTGTCCATTTTGAAAAACAAAGGACACTTGCAATTGCACCATTGCAGCAGCCAACCAGCAGGCATTTGTGGTGAAGGAGACTGTGGAGGTTATGGAGAAGTGCCAGTGGCGGTGAAGAGATCTAGCATAAAGTCACATCTACGGACATGGAGCTGGGAGGCCTGGAAAGGAATTTACTAAGCATGCACAGCACTTGATTGCCCATTTCCAGTGCAAACCACTGTCATGAAGTGAACCAGGCTCTGTGAAGCCATTGGGTTAGGGGTGATTGAGGCTGTGCCTGGATACACCTAGCTTCATGGTAACATCCCCCCACACATACACTTCGACTGCCAACATGGATAAAGGGTCACAAAGAGCCATGGTGAAAGGTGAGGAGGAAAACGGACCAAATCATTGGCTACTCCCCTAATGAAATTTTAAAAAAAGAAAAATAGGCGATAGAGTGCCAAATCCTAACCTCCTCCCACCCACCCACTGTTCAGTGTTCATTGAATACCCTAGAAGAGGGTACCTCAGCAGTGTGTGTATCGCTACAGGCTGAGGGGTGAACATGCAACTTGAACACCAAGCTGTGACTTGTGAGGGTGTTTATTAAGATGCAATGATTCAATACAGCAACACAAATTAGCATTCTCTGTGTGATCATGTCCTCTTTCCATACGTCCCACACGTGGGCTCTGTCTTTCTACGGGACAACAGAAAGTAACTCACAGCCTTTGGGTTTGGGTTTTAATTTCCCCACACTTCCTGTGTTTCCTGTTAATGCTTGCTTGTCTTTCAGTGCAGATGCAGGGTTGCTGCAAGAGACGGTAACCCCGCCACCCAAGGTGCAATGGGTCCCCAGGAAATGGGTCCGCTATCCAGTGTGATCTTTTTCACAGTATGGTGGGCACAGGGGATATTAGTCTTAACCCCAATGCTGACTGTGGAAGACCCCTTTCCCTTCCGCTCCTCAGGTCACTTATGAATTTCCACAGGGTGTCAGTTCCTGGCATGCACCCTTTCTAACCCCCCCAGCCCAAATCCAGCTCTTTTACTTTCTTCCTCCTAATTAATGCTATTGTCTCCCATCTCCTCCACTCCATTCATTCTCTTTTCCCCCTCGTTTCAGTTTACTATTCTCCCCTCTTTTGTCTTCTTCTTCTCCTTCTCCTTCGCCTATATAAAAAAACTATTGTGTTTTTCATGTATATTCACAGAAAAATTAAACAGAGGGTGTTTGCTGTGACCTACTCATGAAAACTACAACATGAACATGTTGAGCTACGGCCTCTGCTTAATGCAAAATCATATGTGAAATTGACTGGTATTACATGGAGTCATAATAACTCCACTAGATCTGATATTCGTTTATAGACTGTATCCAACTACCCAGGTTTTGTATGCAACACCCTGCTCCTACCTTGTGAGAAAACGAGTCACTGTCTGCATACCTTGCAAATTGCTTTGCTTATTTGCACTGCATTTATTATTGTTTTTGTTAGTCTCTGTGATTGTATTAATGTATTTCGCATGTACCACAGCCATTACTGACATTTTAATATTTATGGAATTAAGATTTTTGTATTTTTCAATGGATGGATGTGATCCATTTTCCTAGTACAGGTGTATATGTGTTGTTCCTGATGCACTATTTATGCCCTGATCTTCAAAACCCGTTCTTTTTGGAGTAGTGATGGAATGGGAAACCTGGGATACGCCTTGTAGCTCTTTTGGGCCCTAAATCACAAAGTGGGTGGGGACCCCCAGGAACGCCACAGTCCCATCATCTAGCCTCAATATGGGACTTCACAACAGACTTCTCAGTCTTCCAGTTCAGGAGGATGACAATTCTATCATTCCGCTGACCCCGGCCACACATGAATGGAAGGGAAGCTCTGTAAATACAAGCCCACAAACTCAATTGCACACGGATGCTAGATTAATTGTAGACAGTCCAAGTCAATACACCTTATGGTATGCAAATGGAAAAGGAATGTTTTGCTTGGATTATAGGTAAACCACCGGGAAAAGTCCAGAAGGTGAACTCTGAGTCTAGTAAAGGATGTAAAGGGAAAGATTGAGAGATACAAAAAGTCAAAACTTATGCAAATCCTTTGTTAATGTTCTTATTGCATATACAGTTAAAATATAACGTTTATATATTAACCATACAAAAAATAAAAACGCAAAACAAAAAAATTCCACATAACATTAACATCAATCCAAGATAACAGTCTGTATAACTTTTTTTTACCACAATGATTTTTCTAAGAATAGTACAAAGCCGAAAAAGAAAAGAAAACAAAACAAAACAAAACACTTAAGACAAAATAATGCCACAGTGCCTTATCATAATAATACCTTGACTGATCATTCTCTATGACATTGTTTATAATACTCAAAACATACTTTAAGATGTCTATTAATGCAAGTGATACGCCCAATTGTCTCATCGCCATGATTCTAGGCCATGCATCTGGACAAACTGCTCTAGGCGAGTGAACACACTTTAATAAAATTGTTGTTTCTTTGCTATTACCCTATAACATGCAATAATCACATTGTATGTTTCTACAAAATTCAATGTATACATTTAAATTTTGCTCCGACACGGACCTATGACCTCCAGTGCATGCAAGATGTTAAGCGGAAATCACAATAGCCAGAATCTTGCAGATGGAGAAGAATTTTTTTTAAATATAAGGCATAGGAGGGTGCGAGTTGGTAATGTGTCCTTGTAAAATGTACACATCTTTAAATTGTCAAGCGAGTCATGATTATTTAGATTATCAAACTACTTTAGCTTTTTGACCAAGTTCGAAGGCTGGTCAGTTAACAATGAGTTCTGTAGTTTTAGTAATGATAAATAATTTGTCACACTTCCAAGTGAATTGCACAACAGCCCTATTATCCCCTTCCAGCAACGTTGTATTCAATATCTGAAAAAGAGTATTAGGCTTTAAAATCTTACTATATATAGATAGTCTTTTCTTATGGAACTCCAAGACAGCATTCCGAATTCAAGTCTGATTAAGGAGTTCGAGACTGAAGGGGGAAGATTGAAAACAGATCTCCATAACCTACCTTACAATACTTTCAACCAAGAAAGCTCAATGTCGTCTAGGATTTCCAGACCATATTCAATACTAGGGACTACCTTTAACTTTACAAAGTTTACAAAGTCACCTAAGGGCAACAGTGTAAATGCACAATGTTGCACTTTTGCCTCAGATGATTTTTAAGGACCGTTATTCTACATTTATTGGAGACATTGAACCCCAAAATTATCAGATTCTCCACCTCCTCCATCTTAGAGTCATTAATCGCCCATGCAAACACAGGTTTTTTTTTTCATAACAACATTTTATTGATCTTGCAGGATATAGTGTTACATGCAACAATGTAAAATATTACAATTTCAATATTTAATTAGTGCGTTTGTAGCCCAATGTGAGTCGGAGGATGGAGGAAATGGTGGACGGTTTCTGGATGTGGCGCTGGGTGGAAGAGTTCTGGGTACTTGTTCCTTCTGATCCGGTATGTTCGGGGATTGGACGGTGATTAATAGAGAGGGCTACATTGGAGCCATCTAGTAAGTGGAGGTCTCCTGGTGAGGGTTGGGTATTTGGCCGCATAGTCCAAGAATGGGTCCCATATATTCAAGGATCTGTTTAGGGAGTCCGAGCGGATTGCCGTGATTTTTTCCGCTACTGCAATCTCCCAGCATTTGGCCCACCATAGGGCGATCGAGGGGCCATTTTTGTCCTTCCATAATCGAGCCATAGCTATCTTTGCGGCTAATAGCAGGTGGTTGCATAGTCGGGAAATGTGACCTGAGATTGGGAATGCTCCATCGCCGGTTTCGCCCAGGAGGACAATTCCTGGGTCCCAAGGGATGGAGAGGCCAGAGATATCTTTGATGTGTTTCAGGACTTCTTTCCAGTATATTTCTGCCTTAGGGCAGCTCCAAACTAGGTGATAGAGAGATCCGGGGATTTGGCACCCTCGCCAGCATGTGGCGGGAAAGTCCGGGTTGGCTTTATTCATTTGGACGGGGGTGATGTAGTATCTGTAGCACAGTTTGTAGCCTCCTTCCTTGTTCGTGACGCATTGTGAGCTTTTATGTAGTCTGGACCAGATTTGCCCCCAGCTTTCTGATGTTATTTCACGGCCCATATCCTTTTCCCATTCCGTCATATATTTTTCTTTCTTTGCTGGGTCCGATCTTTCTAGGAGCCGGTATATGGTAGCTATTTTCCCTTTGTTGGTCGGGGAAGTTAACGTGATCTCCAGAGCTGATGGTTCCCTCGAGCATTTGTCCCGGGTTCTTCTGTGCGAGATCCAGTGTCTGATTTGTGAGTATCGGAATCTTTCCCGTTCCCCCACTCCAAATTTTGATTTGCATCTCTCGAAGGTGATGGGTAGGCCTTCTTCGATAAAATCGCTGGTTTTTGCCAGACCCCCCGCTATCCAAGCGTGAAAATCTCGTGGCGGGTTTCCGGGGGTAAACTCCGGGTTGTTCCAGATAGGTGACAAGGGTCCTAGGGGGCTGCAATGTCCCCATTTCCGAGCTGCGGTTTTCCAGCATTGGGTTGTGATGGTCGTGGCCGACAGTGGCCCGGAGTTGGTTTGAGGCTTTAGCAGTGGTAGGTGTGGGAGATCATATAGGGGGACTGGGCACCAGGACTCCTCAATTTGACGCCATAGCGGGGGGTCAGCTTCCTGCACCCAAGCGAATGCGTGTGATAGTTGAGCTGCTAGCGAGTATCTGGCTAGGTCAGGGACACCCATTCCTCCTGAAGGTTTGCCTTTCATCATGATTCGTTTGTTGATCCTGGGCCTCTTCCCTCCCCAGACAAATTCCATTAGTTTCTTCTGTAGTGCACGTATGGCTGGGGGTGGGATTTGTATTGGCAGGGCTGCGCAAAAACACAGGTTTTTAAGTGTACCTTAAGTCTAATTTTTGATTTTACTTAATTGATTTCTAGGCCGTTAAGTTTTGCGTGATCTGCTAAATAGTTAAACTCTGTTTCAGGCCTAGTGGACCTTACCAATCTTCAGGGGAAACAGGCCTGATTGTGCCAAAGCTTCTGGCATATCTTCCAAATAAAGATTAAAAAGACAAGGGGCAAGGATGCACCCCTGTCTCTGGCCCATATGTGTATTGATGGTCCTAGACAGAGTGCCAAGGTGTGCAATCTAACCTGCAATCTATTGTCCGTATGGAATAAGATGATCAGTGCGAGCAGTGTCTTAGGTGGAAGGGTGGAAGGAAGTACTGCCTGTGGCTGCTCTCGGCGACTGCTTGCTGTTTTGGACTGAACTCAGCCCGCTTTCCCCATCAATCTGTTTTTCCAAGGATTACCAAACAAATACACCACGCATGCGCAGAGCGCTGCACGATGTACGAGCAGTGTGTTAGGTGTTTGGTGAGCGTCGAGCTGTGACTTTGGATAGCAGCTCCTAGGGTAAGACTTTACCTGTACTAACTACCCGCTTTGTTCCACCATTCTGTACATGCTGAAAAAGTCAACTGGATATATTGATTTACCCCTATCAGTGACTGCGGAACATTTGCTCTTTGAGCCTAAAGGGGGAATTACTTGCTGCACCCACCTACATTTGATCTGCTGATATTTGAATATCCTATTTGCTGATTACTTGCGCATTGGTGTCACTGGAGCTCTTTGTGACAGCTTCTTCACTAGTGGTGACTGCTGAGCTTTGCTCTTTGAGCCACTAGGGAGGGTGGATTTCCATCAATGCTTCTAATTCTTTCGTTGCCTCTCCATTAATTAAGAGCAGATCAACATAAAGCTGCACAGTATGCTAAAAGCAAATAAGAAGAATGGAAACAGTAATGGCACTAAGGCTACTGGAGAAGCAATTACTCAGACCGCTAGTAGTAAAGAAAATAAGATAACCAACCTTTTTCCGGGTCAACTTGTAGTGGCTGAGATTCATGAGGAACCAGCTACAGCTAGGGGGCGCTGAATGAAGCTGTATCGATTTCAGTGGAATTTGATAATAATAACTCACTACTTAACCTATGCTACAGCCTTGAGGGCAAGATAGCTAACCTGGGGTGAATCAAACCTATAGATCGCCTACAAGGAGGGGAGGAGGGCCCTTATTGTGCCTCTAGTGTTCAAATTGATCCTACAGAGACTACTCCTTTGCCTAATCCTTATAGACTGTCCTGCTCCCCTCGGCTAACTGGCTTGGAGGACAGTTCTACTGGGACCAGCGTGGAAAGCAAAGAACAGTCATCGCTCCTAGATAACCAAACTTTTGTAAACTGTATCTGTAAGACTAAACTTAAAGATATGGAAGCGCATAACACCTCTACCAGTTTTGCATTGGAAATCTTACTTAAACTGTGCCATAAGATTCTGTTTCTGGTGGAAAAGAACACCACATTGTTGAATAATATGGTTATGGGAAATGTGGCACCTTCAGTGGCACAAAAACATCTGTCTAGGGCACTGGTACTGACTTACAATGATCAAGGAGGGGTAGCCCCTGCTAAGCTGGAATACACGTTGGTGGAGATTCTGGCTGGAGATGAAATGGATGACAATGGGCATTGTCACATGTCTAAAAGAGAAAGACGTAGAAAGAGGAAATCAATCTCTGATAGGTTAATTTGCCTGTGGAAGTGGTGGTTGAATCGACAAGTGCCCTCCCCCTCTGCAATTCATTCGAAACATAGATCATCTAAAAGGGTGAGAAAGAGAGTGGCCAGAAAAGCTAAAAGAATGCCACTCAAAACGGGCATCCTAACTACCTGGTTAGTAGGGGCAGCAGCGTCTAAAGCTAACCCTAAAGAATCTGCTAAGGTTATCTTGGAATCGAGTACAAGTGATAGCGATGCGGAACAGATGGATACTACAAGTGAAAGTAGTATAATATCTGTTGAAACACCTATCCAGAAAGCTGAAAAAGTTTGGGATTCTTTGCCCGCCTGCCCCAGTATTAATGCAAAGGCTAATAGGGATAACGTGATTGATAAAAATTGGTCTTTGCCTAAAAAATCTTTTACTATCTCTGCAGGGCGGAAGAGGCTAAACAAGCCTATAAATAGAAGTTTGCTGCTTGAGACACTTCACTCACAAATACCCCTGAAAATTGTGCAGAGCAGCGACTTCAAGTTTGTGGAACAATGTCCAAACATTTGAGCAAGGTGTATTGCTTTTCTGAGGCGGTGGTAGCACCTATTAGAAATGTGAAATCTGACCTAAAAGAATATGGGTATGAAGTTGATGCTGGCCGATTGCCTAAAAAACAGATAACATTTCGGGAGTCACAAAATAATGAGGCCTTACAAGGTACAAAATTAAAAACTCCAGAGGCTAAAGATTACATTACCAAATCACATTGGGGATTTCTATGCTCCTTTCTGCCACCAATTAATAATCAAAGATGAGTTAAATTAGCTATAGTCTCCTGGAATACTTATGGCCTTTGTCATCTCTTTGGCATTACGGGATAATATGGCCTACTTGAGGATGCCGAAATAATTCTTTTGCAGGAGACATGGCTGTTATTTAACCCCATCTTTGACGGTAATACTGCATACTTTAAGAAGGCAAAAAAGTAGGAATGGGGTAGGCCTTTTGGGGGTCTTGCCATTTTGGTCCATAATAACATTAATTCCTCCGAATGCATTCAAATGGTCAATAATTCTAATCTACTGATGGTTGAGATTCTCGTTGATGGTGGGCCCAAAATTGTTATGGTAAATATTTATGATCCTCCTGGAGATGGGTGTACCCTTGATATCCAATTGAATATATATCAGTGCATAACTGACAAATTCACTGTGGATGGAGAGGTAAATGTTATACTTGGGGGTAATCTAAATGTTAAGAACTTGTATGATTGTCAGAATATGATGAATAGGGACGAGGCGAGAAGCAAATGTAATGTAAAATCAGAAAGGTGGGGGGCTTTTTTTGCTGATGTTGATTTGTATATGACAACTGGTTTTGGGAAGGAAAAAACAGGGATTGAGCTAACCTGGACCAATGGAACTTATTCCTAAGCCATTGACTTTATCTATCTCAGTGCTGGTCTCTATGACCTTTTGACTCAGTTCATTATACAGCCTACCCTTTTTAGTGACTACTCATTATTGACTTGCACCCTAACTATGAAGATTTCTGAAAGTTTATCCTTTGATAATATTGAAGAAGTTGTTGTGCTGGGTAAGGGAAATTGACCGGGATGGTCTGACAGGAATCGGAGCCAAGCCAGCAATTGGAGTAAGAGCCTTCAAATTGAAGAAATGGCTAAGTTTATGGCAGAAGAGATTGTTGGGTGGGTCTCACTATGCATGCATGGTATGTTGCCAATAGGACAAAAGCTGCCTCCCCACCCTTCGACATTGAACCCTGTCTCTCCCTTTGATAAGATAATAAATCTGAAAAAATGCATAAAGCAGTGAAAGCCCTTGAATATACCGCTTTTCCTGTGTTTCCTATAATTTGGAAAAGCAAAATATAAAGAATACTTATAGGAATTGGTTATATCGATATAGAGCCTCTAATGACAATGTCAACTGGCAATATATGGTTAATAGTTTCCTGGCAGGTGGTAATAAAAAAATTGTGGGCACATTTTAGGGTGGTCTCCAATAAAGGTAATCAAGAGCTGGCTTGCTGCATAGGTAGTGAAACTTGGGTAAAACATCTTGAGCAAAATTTAGAGGAGACAATGTCGGTTTGGTAAAAAAGCTCATAAAAAATCTCACAATAAATCGAGATAATGTCAGGGACATGATTAAGAAACTGAAAACATCTCATGCCCCTGGCCCAGATAGTGTGTGCAACATTATCATCAAGGTAAATGCAGATGTATTAGTTATCATCCTTCGCAAACGTATAGATACTGGAGTAATACCCAAGTCTTGGATTACCTCCATAACCATACCTATATTTAAAAATGGACACAGGAACCTGCCCGACAATTATGATTTATTGACCCTTACGGATGTGCCCAGAAACATTTTCTGTACGTTTGTCTTTTGGGAAATAAACATGTGGATATCTCAAAATAACATCCTGAATAAAGCCCAAACTGGGTTCCATAAGGGCTATGCCACTATTGATAATATCCTTTTGGTGAACACTCTTACTGAGCAGGCCAATAGTCCATCTGGTTTACCTCTTATGTACTATTTGTGTATTTTTCATCCGCATTCGATATGTTAAACAGATGTATGCTTTGGGTAAAACTCACACATATGGGCATGATAGCCCATTTAACATACATCTGCATGTTAATGTATGAACAAAACACCTAAATAAAGGCTTAATAATTTTGCCCTAATGTCTGACTGGATATCAGTAAAGATGGTAGTCCGTCAGGGTTGCGCTCTGGCCCCTGTGTTTTTTAATCTCTTCATGGCGGATTTTGGGGAAAATGTTGTTCATAAAATGAATGCTTTCCCCAAGATCAGCATGAATAAGCTGGGCTAGATCTGCTATGCAGATGATATTGTCATCTTTGATAATACCTATGTTGGGATCTGCAACAGTGCAAAGGCAGTTTGTGCCTATGCTGACAAAAAATGGCCTGAAAGTAAACATTATCAAAAACAATATATGGCCACTGGCCGTAGCTGGAGCAAGAAGACCTCTATATCCTGCCTTATTGGAAATATCAAAAGGGTGACCACATATAAGTACCTTGGATATGAAGTTGGCTTAGAAAATGTCAGTGTTAATGAGCACTTGTGGTTGAATAAGAGAGCCAAGGTGCTTTCCACCATGGGTACGGTTTTGTCCGTTTCCAAAAGATCTGCAGGGTAAAGTTTACATGGTATACATACAATCTATAGACAAAAATTATCAGCAGCCTTTCTTTATGCTCTTGAAGCTTCCTATACAGATTGGATGTTCTGGGCAGAAATAATTGAAGGGTTAATCTGGCGCAGAATGTTGAGGCTGAGCAATTGTACGCCTATCGAGGCTATTAGACTGGAGATGGGATTAATATCTCTCTCTATTCTAATTAACTTAAATATAGCTAAAATGTATATCAAGATTATGTTTTCAACCCCCAAATACTTTCTGTCTCACTTACAAACCTCTTTAGACAGTGGTACTGGTATAGCGTTGAATACATTTAAGGCCATGAATGAGTGTTTTTTTTGAGAGGCTGTATTGGACACCGTGCTGGGAACATGGTGAAGGTGCCCTGGTAAAATCCTTAAAAAACTGTGCCGAGAAGTTTGATTCGGTTAAAAGTCATGAGAAGGTTGCTAATATGAAGTCCTTACACACCTTTTACAGGATGGTTTTTAGTTAAATGGAACCTCAAGAATATTTAAAAATCCTCCCCTCAATGGTAACATGTCAGATCTATTTGAACATTGATATTGATATATGATATGATAGGTTATTTATAACATGCTTAATATACAGAGGTTTCTAAGAGGGGACCCGGGGATTGAACCTGTGGTGCTCTGTGTTGTCTTGCTTCCAAGGCCAGCACGTTGCCCCTGAGCCATCCTCCCAAAAACAAATCAGACTAAATTGCCTAAATGTGCTTGAAATGAGAGGTGCATGGTCTGGTATCCCACTAAATGAAAGATTCTGTAGAATATGTCTGGATATAGAGGAAGTGGAATCAGCAAGGCACATACTTACTAAATGTTCTGGGATGAGATCTGCATATGAACAATATTATTCTAAATTTATTTAAGATATTGGCGATATAGCCTGCAAATCATTTTGGTTGCAATGTTTGTCTGGCTGTAGCCGAAGAAAGATCATTGCCATAAAGGCAGGTATGGAAATATGCTGATAAGCTCTTGGAGGAACTTGAAACCTGACCTTATTTGTTACATTGCAGATATGCTATATCTATTCGGCTAGAGGCTTTTGACGTTTACGTTTGCTTCCCTTTTGTTTGCTATTTCCTCTTAATATCTTCCTAAGATTATTTTACCTTTTGATTTTTAACTCTCTTCCTTCAGAGTTGAAGGGGATGTACTAATTTTGTATTTGTATTATGGTTTAGTTTTTGTGATTATTTAATTAAGTGAATGAATTCTATGTATTTTTATGTTTATGTAAGTATGAAGATTACTTATTTGTGATATGTATGTGTAAAGGTTTTTTTTTAACTGTATATACAATAAATGAAAAAAAAAAGATGATCATATTCAAAAGACGTCTAGGTATGTCGCAACATCGAAGTTTACACAAGAGTTTGCTCCTGATCACCCTGTCAAAGGCGGCTGTCATATTTAAAGCTGCAGAATATAAAGTCACTGCATCCATTGACAGTGCTTTCTGTTGGAATAGCTCACAGATCAAACTATTGACACCTGTGTCGTCTTTTGAACCCAGTCCTCTGGTCCATTAACACAAACAATGCTAACAATTTACTTGTTGTGTCTATTTAGTTTAGAGGTGAGAAGCGATCACATATTTATAGATGACCACCACTATGGCTTTAATCCAGCTTTCTGGGAATACCCCTGTCTCAATTATTTGCTGGAAAAACCCATTAAATGTTAGACCATGAAATAGGGTCTGACTTAAAAACTGTGTTTGCGAGACCAACAGGGCCACAGGCGACAGTATTTTTTAAGTTTCTAATTATACCTTGTAGGTTCTCCAGGTCGAACCACAGGACCGATCCGAGCTCCGTTTTATTACCATCTATAAAACTATCTTCAACTCAGAACCGTGCGTGAAGGTTCTTCCTTTTCTCCCATCCAAACTACGGGCTCCTGTTGTGTCCTCTCTAGTTATCTCCTGTATGGACTATTACAACTCTTTATTTTTGGGACAACCCACCTATTAATTACAGTGGCTTCACGTTTTGCCGAACTCTGTGGTCAGAGAAGCGACTTCCATGCCTAAATGTGGGCCAAGGTCCCTAGCTTTGTGTCACCTTCCCTGGCTTATTGTGGCTAAACATATCCAGTACAAGGACCTCTGTCTGGTTCATTGTGCCTTCTAAGTCTCTGCTGCAGAGTATCTTCAGAACAAATGTCATCCTTATATTCCGGCCTGGGCACTCCACTTGGCGGATTTCTGTCTTGTCTCGGTTCCTCTATTTAAAGCCACCCATATCAGTAATTGATCTTTCTCTGTAGCTGCGGCGGCTCAGATGTGAAATTCACTTCCCTGTGCATTACAGGCCACTGAGACTATCTTCTCTTTAGGCGGTCACTCAAAACGTATCTTTTCAAGTTTCTTTTCATCCTCACCCTGCTTATCGAGTGCCAAGATACTCTTTAGGTGAACGTTGCGCTTTATAAATGTATGTAACATAACATAACATAACAGAACACCGCTCCCGTCTCATCTGAGTAATAGACTGAAATTAGTCTTCTCAAATAGTTCCTGGAATGGATGCCCCCTGTAGGAGCTGTTGCATTCCATAACTCCATTAATTATGGGCCATATTCCTCTGACATTTTTAGACACCACCAATTTTATTATTGTTTGGCTGTCACAGATTGCACTGGTCAACTTATACATTTTTAACCAAATCCTGTATTAGGTTTTGCTCTTTCTTTCAGCTGCTGCCATTATTGACTTGCACCATAGATTCCTTTTAGCTCCTGCAATTTCACATCTCACTTCAAGCTTTTTATTCTTAATATTGACATTGTGGGGTTTCAAATGCTCGTTGGTAAAAGGCCACCTATGCTTTAATTTGGACTGTGAGGATAAAACAACAAACTCCCATTTTATGCCGTAAAACCTAGATGGTAACCTAGAGCATTCCACCTTTCCCATTGGATATTCAAATGTGTACACAGACGTTTAATTACTATAGGAGCAATCTTCACTCTAGATCTGGCATTATTTACTATCAAATTCCTTGTTTCAGATTCCTTGGGACGAAAATGCAATATTTCTCTTACAATCCATTTTAGTGCTTCAGTCCTAAAGAACAATAAATCTGACATAAAAATAAAATGCCTTCTGTTCCCATTACAATGAGAGAGATCCCAATTCCCTGGCTTATCCCGCTAAAACCAATTTCTTCCCCTCACTTTTAATTTGTTTAGTTTGTTAGAGGGTACACATTCATAGGAGGCAGTTTGCATCCGGATAGTAACAATTAAAATCCCCTGCAGATATGATCAAGGGATCGGACTCCATTGCAATCCAATCTACCAAAAGTCCAGCTCCTCCCTGATAACCTCATCACTTTCCATCGCCGGGTTGCAGTATATGTTAATTAACAGCACATTTCTCATACCCCATAATGTGTTCAGTTTAACACTTCCAATTGATAGAGCAGAAGGGCCTAATCACAAGTCTGGCGGTAACCCTTCAATGTGACAGTAATGGAATCAGATCCGCCAATACCTCTCTGCGGGATCATGAGCCGTACTGGCAGTTGTCTCGGCCTGGTATGCTGTAATGTATGGCCAGCAGGTATTCTGAGTATGTGTGCCCTATTGCCTCCATCTCCCTCTGTCTGTGCACCATCTCCAACAGCCTCTGCAGCACTGTGTTGCTTGTTGGTGTGTGCCGTATGGGAGGGGGGGCTGTGCAGTGGCTCTCGGCTGTTGTCAGGGAATCCATATGAAGGTGTGTCAATGTCCGGCTCAGGGGTCTGAACACGCTGATGGCAGTGAGGGATTTCTGGGGGCTGAGCACGCTGGCGGTGGTAAGGGATTTCTGGGGACTGAGCACGCTGGCAGTGGTGAGGGCTCTCTGGTGTTCGTGGCCCTCTTTATGTACCGGACTGGTGCCCCCCCTGTGTTGTCACAGTTGTCCTGGAGGTGTGGCCTTGGTGTCAGACCCTTCAACTGAGAGTTGGTGCTGTGGGCCTTGCAGTGGATCTGGTCTCACGGCAGGACATTCGCCTTGGCATAGCCTCTCTGTACCTTTGTGGGGTGGTGGTGGCGGACCTTGAGGGCCTGGATGTGCTACTTCCAGATGGGCATTCCCCCTCATCCTCCTCGAATGCCACTGGCGATGCGTGAGTGCCTGTAGGGGACACAGGAAATGTTTTCCGGTATGGTTCCCCCATGTGTGTTGGCATGTAAGACACATTTACTGTGGTACAGAGTTGCATCCCACACATTTGGGCAGATGGCCATGGTTGGTCAGGGGAGATTGCATGTGAGTCCAGCATTATCGGGATGGTTTCTACAGTGAGTGTGTGACACATGGCCAGTTGGTTTTTGGCCTGGGTGTGGGGAGGGCAGGGTGTGCGTGCTGGGGCAGCTGATGTTTAGTATGCATGTTTGTGGTCCTTTATGCCCCCACATTCCCTCCCTGGGTGGCACTCAGATTGTAGGGGTAGGTGTGGTGGCTTACTCCATGGCACTGGCATGGCTCTATGGGGCACTGCTGTGCAGCCAGCAGGGTTGCACTGTGGGGTACAGTGATTGGCTAGCTGACACCATGTCGGAATAGGGAGACGTGTACTTCCATGTATCTTGTCTGCCATACCCACATGGGGCAGGCCAACTGGGCCTGCAACATGCTGGAGTGACTGCTGCACACTGTTGTGGTTGCTCACACACCACAATCCCGCTGGCACAGGGTGCACTAGCAGGGATGTGGCGTGCATGCCACTAGGATAGGTCACTTGTCACCGCTTCCTAGTGTTGTAACACACAGAGGTGGCCTTGGTGCCCTGCCTCATGGCTGCTGTGGAGGGAGGCTGATGTGCCACCCCTTCACTCCACCCTGTTGGCATGCCCAGCTTCTGGGCCTGCTGACATGTGTCCCTGTCCGCTGGGGCATCTTATGCTAGACTGTCATTTGTGCATGCACTTGTGCTGGGGGGTTGACTCACCTCCTGCCTCCTGGCTGCTGGCACCCACCTCCGCACCTATGACTCCCTCCTTTGCCACCATATCCAGCACTGTGCTGCACTTTTCCTCCCAGGCGGTGAGGACCAGTGGTTCCACAGTTTTGCATCCAGTCACCAGGGACTTTTGGCGGTGTTGGGACAGCAGTCCACGCACCCTGACCTTGAGGTCATTCCATCATTTCTGGCAGTCCTACTCGTCATGGGGTACGCTGGCCACAGCAGTCACTTTCGGGATGATCTAATGCCAGGTGGCTGTCCTGCACTGTGCTGAGGTTTAAGTTGCCTGATGCCATATACCTCATCACTGTGAACAACAACCTCATTGGTGAGGACCAGCTCCTCCTCACTAAACGTAGGTTTCCTCAAACAATTTTCGTCCACCTTGCCTCTGATTCTGTCCTGAAACATTCTGGCTTGTTTCCAGGTCCAGATGGTTGCAGGAAGTGGAGATATTGAATGGATTGTGTTTTTCAAAATGGCCACTGCAATTCTTCCTGTTCCCGCGATGATGCAATTTTCATTGGCACTGATAGCGCTGAGGTTGGCAGTGGTACCACTATTAGCACTGATATTTCAGTGGCAACCCTTATTTCTGCACAGTTTCCACTGGGCACTCATAGTATTACAGCCAGAGTCGGGCACACATTCACATCAGGTTGTGATGCAGCGCTAATAGCGCCACATAACACGGCAGTAACAGTATGTCCGCTCGGCGGAAATTGCGCCGGATTACCACTAGACTTCTGATGAGGCCCTTGGTCTTAATAAAGCAATATGCCCCGGGACATTACCAGAGTCGGTAATGCCCCCGCCGCGAGGGGCATATAGCTATTAGTACCCCGGCTCGCAAAAACGGCGTGACCAGGGCACTAAAAGCTTTTTTTTGTTTTTTGTTTTCTTTGACGTCTTTTTTGTAAAAAAAAAAAAGACGTCAAAGAAAATGGCCGTCATGGAAAATGGAGTCCATTTTCCCTTTCCATGGTGGCCATCGGGAGCGGACGCGCTGGAAACAGAAGCATTTCCAGCGCATCCGCTCCCCAAACAAAAAGAAGGGAGAAAAAAAAAGCCAAAGCTTTACCTGAGTCTCCAGTGGGGGGGCAAAGGCAGCCTCTCAGCCGTGGGGAGGGTTGGAGCGGGGATATCCCCACTTCGAGCATCTTCATTGGTTGAGGGCCCCGCCGGGAACAAAGGCCGTGGAATCCCGACAGAGGGATTCCCGGCCTGGTAATGACTCGGCGAGGGCTAATCAGAATGGCTCTTTCATTCTGATTGCGCCCTCGCCGGGTACTAATTATTATTAAGGAGACTCCAAGTGAGTACTTAGTAGAAATTACTAGGCCCCCATAGGGTCTACACTTGGAGCCTTTATTTACAGCCTTTGTGAGAATGTTAAACCGATCAATTACAAAAGAATCTAATAACCAAGTTTCATGCAAACATACAATATCAAAATTCACAATATTCTCATAAAAATTATCCACAAGAAAGTATCAAAGCCCCTAGAATTCCAACTAAAGAAGCAAACTTTTCCGAAATTAAAATCTTTGGTTGGAAACAGATTTAACAGGGAGCACTGTGGAAAGCCACGCCCGATCATGTATTCCTTCATTTGTTGTGTTAAATGGCATTTGTCTGCGCCCCGTACCATGCACCGTACAGCAAAATTTCAGCAGGGAGTTTTGTGGATATCTTTGAGCCACGTCTGGCCTCATCTCCTAACTGGGGGGGTTGCCGTAATTAGATCATATACATTTTTTTTAGCAACACCATGTTTGCCCTATTTAACCAGGTTGAATATCACCTTTGAATAAAAGTGTATCAGCACTTGTCTTAAGTGGTTATTGTCGACAAACTCAACCAGCTTAAATACAGATAAGGTCATATTTGATAATGATTCCACTGTTTTGAAAATTGCTAATACTCTTGCACAAATTAATGGGAACTCGTTCTCCTCCAGGAAGATGGATTCAAGACTCACAAATAACATATCGTCAGCCACTGGTTTTTAAAGAGTCAGTAAACATCCTGATTTCAAAGAAAGAGACACTTGCAAAATTGAAGGTGCAAAAACTGAGAAGAGATGTTTTACTTCTCTTGCTGGACATTTATGCCCCAGTGACAGTTTAAATACACAATCCAATTATTTCCTGTTGTTTCAGGAGGTGGGTTTTGTCACCACCTCAATGATTTCAGGGAATTAAGAGGTAAATTGGGTGTTCGTCTAATTTAGGGTGGTATCAAATATTGGTAGCAGTATTCCATGGGAATGTCACTGGTGGTATTCTAGGCAGAGTTTCAAGCAGAAGTCCACCTCTTTTTTTCCTCCAGTTCAAATGTGTAGGATAAAATTCTATCGTGGCCGAATTTTATGTTTTACTGTGCTGAAAGGAAGCACAAGTGCAATACAGGTGCAGTACAGTAAAACATGTACCAAGGTTGGTGAGTGAAAAGGTGGACATCTCTGATGCTTCCTCTCACCACCTTAGCAACATAATTCATAAAAAGGATCCTAATTGACCCATTTGTGCATACACAAATGTATGGGATGTGAACCACTATTGTACTTTATCCATTCACACTTTCACATTGAATGTGGGAATGGCTACAACACATAGAAAAAATACATTTTATGTTACTGCTGTCGTAGGAGTTGTGTATGAAATGTCTGCACTCTGAATTGAGAGGATTTTCACAAATTACACTGGCGGAGGTGGTAACTTCTTCCTGCTGTATTTCCCCCCAAAAGTGCCCAACTCCCAATGCCCCCTAAATCTAGTTGCACTACTGAATGCCACAACCTGGAAAAATGTCTTTTGACAGTTAATTTCATAGATTTGTTGCAAATGTCCTATTTATGTTGATTCATCGATTTTCAGTCAGTTTTGTTTCTCCCACATAACGTAAGCCACAAGCACAATAATATGTAGACTGTAAATGGGCTTAAACATGTGGTATAATGTTCCAATGCTTTGCATTGCCCTCTTCTAGGATTGTGACACTCCGAACGCACGTTATTGCTGTTCGAACATGCAACCCGTTGAACTGTTCCCTTAGTTTTAGGTGTCAATAACCATTGAATGCTTTGGGGTCAAATCATGTCTGCAACATGGTCTCCCATATTGTTGGCCAGTTTGTTGCCAACCAAATGTTGTTCTGTAACACAGTTGTCCATCTCCAAATCCTGCTGTAATATCTTGCTAGGTTTCAAAATTATCTGTTGCACTTGTCAAGAATCAGGACTTTATGTCAAATGACAAATCATTTGACTGGGTCTATCCTTATTAGGAAAATGTAATGTTTGAACCCTTGTGATATTTTCCGTTCTCTTTTGTGCAGATTTTAGGATTTTAATTGGAACGAGGGAATAGAGGCATTAGTCTGAGATGCTGGCACAAATGCATTTTCTTTATAGGATGGATGTGTGTTGATCGTGTTAAGGAACGTGGTAGATATTGTGTGTCTTATGGCAGAAGTTGGTGTTGTCGCGTTTAATGTAGGGCATTGGTGTTGTGTAGCTTAGGATAGAGCATGGGTCTTATCTGGATTCAACGTAAGTGGGTGCTGATATGGATAAAAAGTGGTGGATGTTGGAAGGAATTGGTGTGCACACTCTAAAAAAATGTTTTTAAAAATCACTCGGACAACAGGAATTCACATTACTTGGCTGTAAACAAGCTCTGGTGCTATTAAAGACATTGCCTTTGCTACTGGCGGGTTGCCAATATTTACTGATGCCTGGCTTGCCGGTAGCACCGGGCTATTACAACCCCAGCGTTCCGGGAAGTCAGCCGCCGGTAACTGTAATTCCCGATTCCCATTTCAGTCCCATAGTACTCACTGGGAATGGGGACCACGGAAGCACAGGCACCGTTAATAATGGTGCCAATGCTTCTGTGAAGCTCTGTGGGCGGGTGCTGTTCCGCCCGCCAGGTCTGACCCTGGCGAGCAGAACGGCAACCGCCCAAAGACTCGTAGTTTGATAGTCCGGAAAAAACAGTGCCGATAAGCTTACTGGCATCGTTGGTTCTGGACCGGCAAACTTGTAACGAGGCCCATTGTGTTAAGTATTATACTTCACTTTCTGTACTTCAAACTTTCAGCAACAAAGCCAACATAAAAATAAAAGTACGAATCTCATTAGCAGTTGTGTTACACTGTCAGTATCCTCAAGGCCATCCCCATGACCTCATGTCCTGTCTTTTGTAAATTGTATTTCTTTGATTACCTGAACCACACCATGATAAACTGAGAAAGCATTAACACCAGGATCCCTCAAAGACAAAAACAATTAATTCTTCCAACAGAGCCCACCAAGGTTGGAAACAACATTGCCCCAGTGGAGGTCATCCCATCTTTCACAGAGCCAGGAAAACAACAGAACCGTCATCCATGGAAGGGGGACAAATTTCCCACCAACAAAGACAACTTCAAATTTCAATGCAAAATTGGATCATAGTACATTTGCCTATGAGGGGAGGGATAATACATTCATCCAAGACCTTAATGGAATCAGAAATTCTTAATGCTAATGAGTAATGGAAATGTGTGTTCTATGGCAATGCTCCTACAAGAGTATTATGCTTGTTTAAAACTCACACAACACCAACAGAAGCAACGCCCACGTAAATCTAAAAGAGAGCTAATTAAAAACAGAGCCTCTGATCACTTACAGTTCAACACCAAAAGAGTAGGCATTCAAGGCTCTGTGTCAATACCAGTGTGCACCATAATCCAATTGATGCTACTCTCAAGCATGGGGGCCAACACTGGATCAAATGTTTCCTAAACCCAAAGAGCAATTGCATCACTGTTATTGGTCTGTTCAGACAGGAAACTGATTTAACGCCAGCACTTTTGCAAAATATATGCTTATTTACATGCGTAACATATGACCCTCATTACAAGTTTGCCAGTCTGGGACATTTTTAGGTAAAGGTGTCAGTATTTCCATGACTGGCAAGGTTCCCGGACAAGCAAACTACAAGTTTGCCAGTGGCGGTCACTGATTTACCTCCATCCAACAGCTGGAGGTAAATCAAGCCCCCTCAGCCATAAAACAGCTGGTATTTCCAGCATCGGTATTACTGGTGCCAGAAATACCAGCAATCACCTACATGGAGTTTTATGGGACTCCATAGAATGGGGATTTACCGCCATTGCCGGCACCTGGAATATACCACTAATACTGGGATATCAGGCACCGGGTAACGGTAGGGTCAGTTTCCCGGTATCCTGACAGAATTACCGGCGGGATACTGGGAAACTCATAGTGACACATAGCCTTTCATGAGAGAGAGTTGTTATCATGCATTCAGTAAATAATTTCAAAACAGTATTCATGTCACACAGAAAGGAATATCTGCATCACACCCCATTGAGCAGCCAGTTAAGCAATGGTGCTTGCCCATTTTACGACTGTCCACGACAGAGGGACCAGCCAAATCAACAAACATGTCTACACTGACAGTAAAGCAAACATTACAGTCCTCCAGTAACATGCCTAGGAAGTTATCACAGTCACCACCGGAGCTGAAATAGTAACAACACCCCGATCCACACACCAGCTAATCCAGGTAGCCCATGTTGCCTCATCACGTCTCTCTGTGACATGGGTCCATGAGTCCTTGATGTGTTACCTCTGATGTCTCTGAAAGGCCTGGGATGGCCCAGTGGGACCCAGAAACGTCCAGGCCTTAGCTTCAGCTCCCCATCCTCAATCAACATTTTCTCCTCTCCTACTGGATTTGACAAGATAACCTGATTGTGGGAAAGTGGGATTGGAGAAGATGTGGAATGTCCCAGCAGAATTGGAAACCAAACCTGGGTGAGCCAAAGAGGGGTTACTAACAGTCCTGGTAGACTAGAAAATATGCTATCAAAACGAAGAGAGAAATGGGAAAGTCTTTCTCTGGAGGTGCAGGAAGGCATCTGCTGCCATGGGAAATGGGCCAGAGGCAGACGTGCATTGTGTAGATGTCTGCAAAGGATGGAGAAACAGAAAACAATTAATGGGAAGCAATGCAGTGCTGCTGTAACTATGGGCTGCTTCTTATGGGTTTCAAGTTGGTCACAGGGGCAGCAGTTGTGATGTAATGGATAGAGGGAACAGGGAGGGAGGGAGGTTCAGATGGAGAGAAATAGGGTTGAGTGGTGTGATCAGCGATTGTCAAGAGGTTCTTTAAAAAGGAGTTTATTCAGGTACTTGCTGAATTTTAAGAGATAGGTGGTTAGTCTTCTCTGCATTGCCAACATGGTCCAGGGACAGGGTGCATAGCAGAAAAAGGCATGTTCCTATTCTTACCCTCTTGTAGTTCTGTGTTCGAAGTATTTAAATATCATGGCTCCTGGTCTTGCTCTGGACTCTGAAGATCATGAGTTTCTTGGCCAGGTAGAGTAGTGTTTTGGGTGTGGATGTTTTGTAGCTGAGGACAGGCTATACTGAACATGGTTTATGCTTGAATGAGTCCAGTTGAGAGATGATTGCTTTCATGAAAATAGGGGGAGGGATCAAAAGCTTGACCTTGCAGAATAGCCCAAGCTGGTACCATGCTTGTTGGTTCTTCTTGTCAATATGTGTTTTGAATTAACGGTTACAGTCCATGGTAAAGCCAAGAATGTTTGCACTGTCTGAGAGATAATGTTTGAGCTAAATGTCACACAACCATTCTTGACTTACTCATGCTTGGTGGGATTTTTAAGGAGAATTTATTTGTACTTTGTAATATTGAGTCAAAAGGTGAATTGTTCTGAATGGATTGGACCCCAGGTTTCCTGCTGCAGGTATATTTCCCAGTTGCTGAGATCTACAAAGTACTGGCAGTACCAGTCCAATAGCATGTAGGAGAGGCTTGGTAGATATACTGCCATTACTGCCAGCCAATGTTGCAGGCAGTAGTGCCAACAATATTTAATCAGTTCATCTGACAATCTTTATCTCAAATCACCCAGGAAGCTGTTGTAGTCCATCTCAAATGTATGTTCAATTCTGAGAAGGATAAACAGAGGGATCGGATCATAAACAAACTGCCTAGGAATTCGATGGAGTTGAAGGGGAGGTCAACTTCAGTCAGCTACTACTTGCCTCCCTTGGAAATCTCCTCTCTGTGAGTGTCCCAGCCTGATCTGCTGGCATCCATTTCAATAACTAGGTGCAGGCCTGAGCCAAGGATAGCCCAATAGTTCCAAGCTGCCACCTGGTCCAGCCACCAATATAACACTGATAGTGTACCTCCTGCTCTTGTGGATTCTGACCTTTGTAGGAGAACATCTAATGGCAGTGCTTGATCTTCAGTCTCTGCAGTGCAGGTACCCGGAAATAAATCACTTGGATAGAAGAGGACACGTGGCCCACTATTCTTGCTAGTACCCAGAGCAATACCTCACATTTGTAAATTACTATACATTGCTCCCTTTTTATCCCATCTATTTCCTGCCAGGGAGGAATACCCAGAGCAATACCTCACATTTGTAAATTACTATACATTGCTCCCTTTTTATCCCATCTATTTCTGCCTGGGAGCAGCAGCCCAGATGATGCAGAATACACCTAGAATGTCAGGTATTCTGGAGAATGAAAGGATATCAGATCAGATGTCTTCCAATTTAGCAGGAAACCTAAACCCTAGTGCAGATTCACTGGCATCTCCATGTGGGAACTCAGGAGAGCCACATCTTGGAAAACGGGAATCATGTTGTCTAAGTAAATTCTTAACCACTCCGCTTAGGGCTTGGCGGTGGCTGTCATTAGCCATATTAGCATTGTGAAACACTATGGAGATGATGAAAGACCAGAAGGCAGACTTTTGAATTTCCAAATCTAATTGTTCCTCTTGAACTGGAAACATTATTGGTGCAGGTAAACAAAATATGAATCAGCAGTTTGGAGAGGTCTTGACAATAGAGCCTATCATATTTTTGCAAAATGTTGCAGATTTAATGGAAACCCTACAACTTTATGTGATGTTAGACTAATCAATCAGCTTGTGAACCTCTTCAAGTTTAAAGTGTGACTCACTTCCCCTTCCTGTGGCCCAGGCCACAGGTTGCTCAAGAATACTTTGTGATGGAGATAGACAATGTCTGTAGCTTGATAAAGAACTTCAAATTCAAAGTTCTTGAGAATGTTTCCTCCGTTTGAGAAATGAATGGGATGGGGCAGGTCACATCTGCCCTTGTGAATCAGGAAGGTCCAAATGGAAATGCTCTGGACATCCTGTGATATAAGCTGCCATTTGTACACAATCTCTGCCATACAACCCCCCTACCAACTGTAAAGTGTGGGAATGCTTAGCTGTGGTAATCGCTGACTCGCAGGAATTCCTCCATTCATGCCTATGGCTGCCACTGCCTCTACTTGGCATGAATGAGTCCAAGGTGAGAAAACTCCTGGTAGCTTAATATTTCTCTATCTTTACAGCCTCGTCTAGTTGTCTTAAAAGCAGCTAGAGGCAAACTTATATTGATCAATTTGCCAAGACCGATCAATACCCTTCCTTCAGTCATTATGAACATTATACTCAAAAGAGAGAATTTAGCAATCCCATTTGGGAGTTACACTCACTTTCCCCACTACAAAGGCACAATGGCATTTTTAGATTTGGTCTCACCTCCTTATCAATAGTTTAATGTAGGTGCAAACCATGTAATCTGTCAGCTTTAGTGAGTGAAGCTACCCAGTAGATCACAGGTGATCCATGTTGTCAGGATTGGACACTGCCTGACTACGGATAGACCGATAAGTGTGATGCCCGTATCGTCTACTTGAGTTTTGGATCACGCCACCTCTTTTCATACTAAACTTCTTCATTGTCCGTCCCATGGCTGGCGACCAGAACTGCTTGTGAGCCATCTTGTCTTATGTGTGTGATGCACCAGATATGTGCCACAATTCATCACAGCCTGTGGGAATAGAATAGCCAAGTCTTTTCTGGGCCTGTGGGCTATCCCTTGACACACCAATACTGGTCCAAGTGACTGTTCTGTATTGCCACCTAGAACTACACATGAGGGAAAATCTTTACTGCTCAATTGGCCGGAACACTTTTTATTTGCACTTCTCCTCCATTATATCCAGTCTTGTCTGGTCTTGACAGGCTTTCGGTAATCGGAAACAGCATGGTACACTGTTTGTTCTACACAGCTGACTAATACTCTTTCAAAACTGATGGCTAATTTATTCTGAGGCTGCTTGTTGTAATAAGTACTGGTTCCGTGGTCCTTAAGGTGGTCTCCTCCCCTCCATGTTCCTCATACTCCATATTCCCACACCCTTATGTTCTGAACAATCTTCAGGGGTGGACATGTTGAACAAGGTGCCTGTCTGAGTCCATCTTGGTATATGTATGTACGAATGTATGTGTAGGATATATAAAGTGCAAACCTAAATCAGAAGCACAGAGTGCTATACAAAAGAAACACACTGAGAGGTTAAGAGTATGGTGCAGGCGTAGTAGAGGAACTGGGGTGGGCAAGTGAGGGAGAGAACACCAAAGAGGAAGAAATGGTTGAGTGGAGTGATACATTATTGGCTAGATGTTCTTTCAAGAGTAATATCTTTAGGTTCTGAAGTGTAGGAAGGAGGGGTGCAGTATATCTGCCTTGCTATCCCAGGCACGAGGAGGGTACAGTCAGAAACAGGAAAAAAATGAAAGCTTCTGTTGTAGAGCAATTATGCTTGAGGGTTGAGGGGAGCGCTGCTCTGATAATGCCCACTATATGTGAGCAGTACACCAGCCTACACAGGGCAGTGAAAAGTCTTTGTTTTGTGAGAAGAGCCCAGAATGAACTACTAACCCACACCACTGGAGAAAGTAGTAGCTGCGAACACGACAAATGTCATAAGACATTTGGAAATGCTTGCGCCTGCATTGTATATGATGGGGATTCCTGGCAGTCCTTTCACCTCCAATACACGTCGCCTGACAAGCAATTTAGAGCTATCGCTCCACATCTCATATCTGCCAAATCTTTGCAGCCTCAGGAAAACTGCAGGCGATGTGAACATCCTATGCACACAATGCACACATTGCAGAAGACAAGCCCTACTAGGGCGCACAAGAGCTAACACCCATATAAATGTAATGGCAACTGTTAAATCAAAAACAATTCATGTAATACAATGAAGCATACAAAATCGATGTATTAAATGCATATTATTTGGCTATCTAGCGCAAACAAAATGGTACTCCTCTGCAGGAAGACCATCAAAGAAACAAGATGGACAAGGTAGAGGAAATCATACCAGGGCGATGGTCTTAAAGAACCTTGTCACTGAAAACATTATATTCTAAAAAGCTGGGTAACCCGCTGGTAGCAAACTAGCCTTACTGTCACTGGCACTCGATATCCTGGTGCTATTGAAAGATTGCAGGCACCGGCAACAGCAGTAAATTCCCATTCCATGGAGTCCTGCTGGACTCCATGGATTGGGTTTGCCCCAATCTCCAACACTGGTAGGTTAGGCCTGCCAGTAGTTCACTGCCTCTACCAGCAAACTCAGAGTTTGCCAGTCTGGTAAAAATGTCAGATCTTGGATCACCTGCATTGTTTGGGGCATTTTTATCAGACCGGCACACTCGTAATGAGGTCAATGGTCAAGGGATCTTGATCAGCGGCATTGTGCACGCTATCACCAAGAACGGCTGCAACTTTACTCCACATATCCCTGAGAATGGGTATCACATTTATATCATTGTTTGAGAGCCTGACAGGGGCTAGTGTTGGTGGGAAAAGGATGTTTTTAGGAATGTTAAGTGCCTCGGGGTGGAAGTGGTGCTTTAAGTTTGTATCCGAATATCTCTTTCACATGACCAGCAGTTAAGCCAGTGTTTGTCTGTCTATCTGCATACAACTGAGTAGAGTACTGTTCTCAGGATAATGGAAATATTGGTTGATCCAGTAACCACGTAGAGAAGCACTAGGCAGCATTGCAGGCAACCTGCAAATGAATAGTGCTCTGTAACTTCTGATTCCAGAAGACTATTGCCTGTGCATGTGGGAGCAGGCCAGTGCATCAAGCACATTATGGAAGTCAGTGACAGTGTTAGAAAGAAAGCTGGCTTTGGTGGTGTTGCTGTAAGATGGGGAACTGCTCGCAGTTGGGCCAACTCTCTGTGAACATTTCCCTTATTTTCGTGTGGGATTTCTATGGGAGGTAGACACCCATAACTTACTTCCACACCCCATCCCTTCTCTTACCCAGACGGATTAAAAAAATCCTCTATCCCCACAACTCCAATAATAATGCTGCGAGACAATGCGGCCAAAAGCTGTGAGATAAATGTGCAGTAATGGCCATGGTGAGTGAAGCCGCTACTGTTGCTGTGAAGGTGTGTGGTCGGGAGTGGGCGGCAGGATGTAGTGATGCAAAAGTGGGAAGAGAATATCAAGGAACCTGGCTCAGTACCAATGACAATGTGGGCTATGACATAACAAAAAGTGGTCCAGCAGTTTGTTGAAATGTCCCCATAACAAAGAAGTGCAGGGATGTCCGCAACCTTTGCAGAATGGGTATGGACGCCAGTATGAAGATACGGTCGTCTATGCCATCCTGAATGCACGATGGAGGGGACGGTCTCCTGTAATTCCTCTATAATGTCTGTATTGCATCATTTTTAACTGCCAGGAAGATGGATTTGCTCTTGGAAGAGCGGCCTGTCTCATCCTATTTTTCCTATATTCCAGCTGCCTCCTCTCATCTTCCCGCTGATTTATGGGCGGGTAGGTGGTGGAGGGGGCTCTAGAATTTCATACCCCTTTTCAAGTGATGACTTAAACCCAGATCTTCTTTAATTTATGTTGCAAGTTACTTGCTCCACATATTGGTTGTTGTTTTTCTCTATGTTTTCAGTATCATTCAAATACATTTGTGACTGGAAATGTTATATTTGGCCACTTTATTTCCCATGCAGCATTTGCACACATCATCATCATGCGTGGCCAGATATTAGCCGTTCGACCATTTTTGCTGTCCTGAAAACTGTTTCACTTCTAAAAATGATATTTCCAGATG
The DNA here is from genome assembly GCF_040938575.1 of Ambystoma mexicanum. Lineage (NCBI taxonomy): Eukaryota > Metazoa > Chordata > Amphibia > Caudata > Ambystomatidae > Ambystoma > Ambystoma mexicanum. Next base: position 1,198,819,546 of record NC_090924.1, read on the forward strand.
TTTGTTAAGATCCGATTAGCAATCTCTTTGCAGAAATGCCAGGTAAGAGTCTTATTCCTTACATCGAGCCATCCAGCCATTGGCCCTCTTAAAGGTTGCCCCACACCAACCTGTTCTCAATTCTTTACCCTTCTAGCGTGAAATATGCCTCAGCACTACAAGAGAGATATTGCCTGAAAAAAGAATTTCTGATTTGATAAGAGTTGAGGCAGAGCCTAATATCTATCATCTAGTGTTGGATACAGGAGAGGCAGTCTCAGATAAGTTCAGAGTTGTTAGTGTTTCCACCTGGTTACATTTGGGGTACATTTTCTGTCAGCCCGGCTTAGTAAAGGAGTCAAACAAAACACCTGTGCAATATTTATGCATGGTTTAGTGCCCCCTTTAATGCTCCATTGAATATTTTTCGATATCTCATGGCACCCCCTTCCCTTCCTCCTGAGACAGATGGGAATATCTGCACGATTTGATGTGGATGCTGGCAAAAATTAACACCATTCCTATGGTGTCCCTTTGTTTTTACACCTGCTCATAGCAAGCAGTTTTCATAGCAATCTGGCAGGAGTCACTTATGATTACTTTTCCACAATGGTGCAAATGTAACACGGGATCAAAATTGCACGCAGCGGCCAGCATGCATGGAAGTGCACACATTGTGGTTTCACCCATAAAGTCACTTAGGACTTGGAAAATTACACTCTTGGAAGGAGTAGACGAGAGAGGTGATTAGGTCAGCAAATATCTTCACATCGATATTGAATAGCAACAGCTACAGCACTGAGCCAGAGCCTTGAGGGACTGCTCAGGTGATGGAGGAGGGAGTGTAGACAAAGATGGCGGGTATTTGAAGTGATATGCGGTGGTGCAAGATGCATTTCAAAAGTTGTTGTTCATGTTGTCGTTCATGCCCATCGAAATGTCCTGCCTGTTAAGTAGAGTTAAGTAGGGTTTGGTGATGAGCAGTGTCAAATATGGATGATAGGTCTACAAAGATGGCAATGGTTCGGATTTTAATTTGACGTGATTCCAAGAGTTCTTCCTTCATGAAGAGTGCTAATTCAGTTCCCTTAGTTTATTGCAATTTACACTGATGTATAAAGCTATCACAATGTACCTCAATGACAAAGATAACCAACGTGTCATCTTTCTTGACATGCCTCTCTATCCAAACAATACAACAGCGCTCACTGGTGATGCATTTATGAATCAGGTTTCTGCGGTTTTAAACTCTCTACCTGAACCTCTACCAGGAATGCTCTCATGGCCTGGTGTAATCTGATGATATTAGTGGCAGGATGTATTCATACATGAAAGGCTAACTTTACAAAGATAAAACTTCTTCCATCTCCATCAACCTTTTCCATCTCACCTCAATTTTAATCTTAATCTCCATCTCTGTCCTCATTTACAGCACAGTACTTACCCTGTCTCAGTCCTCATAGACATCTCCTTTAACACATATGTAATTACAGCTATTCAATCTCTTTCAATCTGAAAGAATATCTGCTTACTCTGTTCAGACCCTGACCGGACATTTGGACATGAAGTATTGGTAACCTCACTCCCTTGCTTGCCTCATTTCATTTTGGGGGTACTGTTGACTCTTTAAGGTTATCAGTGAATGGGGAACACACCACATTTAAGCCAATGCCACCTTCCCTATGGAGAGCTCCATAGGGGAACCATGTTTCCCCTTTCTTCTGACTGTATGGACATCTTCCCCATACTTGGTGAAGCCCAGACAGGTTAGTGGCAGTGGTAACCTTGTTATACATGTTTTTGCAGCACCGCTCTGCACCTTTTATCTTGTATAACCTAGCAACCCTTTCTTCATGATGGTGCTCTAAATGACTGGCCAATTGTGTATTCCCTGTCTTTGTGCTTCACTTCCTATTGGATATCATCCATTTCATCCATATCATGGATATCATCAGTACAAACGGCCGTATATGTGCATCCTCTACATGGGCTTGGTTGATGCCTGGAAAGTAGCTTTCATGTGCATGTAAGAGGCTCGAGATGGGTAAGCGACACCATCCAGATGATCCCAATACACATTTCTAACCTTGTGCGCTGTAATGACTGTACCTAAGCTTGCAGTCCATGATTGGGCAGCCACCTAGAGTTTGAATGTTACAGTTCTCCTGATAGATGGACTGGGGTGTCCTAGCTCAATATTATATATATAAGGAAACTATCTGGAGCTATGCTTCAGTCAACCAATGGAGCTACACAATTAAAGCCTGAGATGCCACAGAGGGATGCTGTAAGACTGATTTATTTGCACTTAACACATCTATTTACTTCTACTTCTACTACTATACATTGCTCAATCTATGTCATTGCTACAACATCAATGTATAACTGCAATCATATTACATGTTTACGATTTGAACACCAACTTTGTTTGTACAAATGCATATATGATCCTTACCTATTTGTAGTCTTCAAGCTTAATGCATCTGCCGTGTTAAATAAAGAAGTGTATTTTTCTACTTACTCCCAGAGACGTTTTTATGGGAGGGCAAAAGGGGCACTTGCCCAGGACCCCCACCTTGGAGGGGGCCCCCACAAGGCTGCCTGATCTAAAGTAAGGTTCCATTGTTTACCAGACTTAAATAGCACACGCATGAGATTTTATGGCATGCTGCTGAAGGGCTAAACCTATTGCCTGTCTGTTTTAAAAAGTACATTCTGCCTTGATCAATTGATCATGTAATGCTTTCTGTGTTCACTGTGGAATACATAGTTTGTGTGTTCCATACGGCACAGCTTCTGTAGCATTTGTTCCTTCTTGTGGGAATTATGTTGATCATGTGCAATAGCCAAAGTTGAAATCCATATTGATAAGATAAATTGAGTGTCACAATGGTTCAGAAGTTAACTCAGTGTGTTAAGCACTCATTGCAGAGATATGTGTTCATATGAAAAATCAGAACGGCACATTCCAGCAACGCTGGCTGTACCTTTCCTATGTCTGAAGTTTATAAACCTACCTGCACATGTACTTGGTTTTGCACTATAAGAGGTGCTATTTTCAGCAATGTTCCTGCACCAGATAGGGGTTGCTATAAAAACTAAAATGTAATTCAAATGGTGAAGGTCTAGATATTGGTTTGTTCAGATGCGGCATTCTAAAAGCTAGGCGATCCCCTCCAAAGATGAGCATAAACTGTTAGTCCAAGAGGTGAATAAAAGACTGTGGAACCAAAGTGTTCATGCTTGTATCCTGGCTTTGCCAGCAGACGATACAGTGATCCTGGTCAAATCATATATCTCTTGCATTACTCTGCTGTCTTCTGTGAGGATTTCCTTCTTGCATGTTGGTGGCATCGTTTAGCTCATTACTTGATCTTTCTTCTTATGTAGGCCATTTGAGTGAAAGGGGTGGTAGACAGGAGAGGGCGAACATACCTAGATTGAGGGGCTGATTCATGGATTTTTTTGTGCCGAAAAACGGGGATTTGTGTGCCATTCTGCCCGCAAATCCCTGTTTAACAAATGGGGATTTGCAGGCAGAACGGCGCACAAATCCCCATTTTCCGGCGCAAATAATTCCATGAATCAGCCTGTTAATCTGTTAAATCACATTGATTGGAATGCTGGTACTTATATACTTCCCTTGATGATGGAGAGAATGAAGCCAGAATCATTCACATTTTGTGTAACACCCTTCTGTAATATCTTGGTTTTAAAAATGGTCAGGTTTGGAAATGTGATTTGTGTACTTTCATGTCAGTTTTATACAATGAGATTGTTTTAGTACATGGTAAGAGCTGGAAAAGAAAGTGTTCAAATGCACAAATTGCAGAGTCGGCACAAATCCCAGCTTCACCCCTTAAGCAATGTGTGATCCTGGACATCTCATTTAATCTTGCATTGCCTAACCTCTCAGAATTGCCAGTCCCCAAATCTTTCAAAATTGTCAGCAATTCAGAGTTATCTCCTTCTCAGGGTATGATCTTCATAAACGCCTCACTCATGGTTTCACTGGCTATAGGGTTGCTTTCACTATAATAGTGAGCATTGATATACTGCACACCACAAACACTTGTTCCCTTGATCTCTAATGACAACACTATTTGAAAACCATGTCCCACTTCTAATCTCAATCTGTCTGGATAGAGACACCTACCTGGTAGCTTCTAATCTGCATTCACTATCCATGCTATGCTATGTGTAGCTTTCTCCTTCCTTATAAATGGTCTACTCTATCCATGCTTGAACACTTTTGAATTCTCTGAGGCAGCTAATGTGAGTTATCTGCCTATTCTGGGTTACATCTACCTTTTACATGCAGTCCTGCATTAATACTACAGGCTGCATACCTTCCCAGATGTTATTGATAAAACGTATCCTGTTTCTATACTAGAAGAGAAGTAACCTCTTCATAGATTGCTAATGTTGACCTTCAAATGCTACTTGTTTATCATTCTGATTAGATCAAGAATGAAGAGGGTAAGGGGACTTAAATGGAGTAAACATGCTTATTTTGAATGCTGCAAGGCGACATATCCACCTAATGGGTTATGCTCACAGTGGGGGAGAGGTAGAGGGGTGCCACCAGATATACTTGATCACTTAATTCCTTTTGTTTGGTGGAGGGGGAGGCAAACATGTCCATGCCCAGGGCCCCAAAAATGCTTAGGAGGGCCCTGCTTACTCCCATGGTCTCTCAGTTGTCATCAAAGCCTCCACACTCATCTACTTCTCTGTCCTCATCACCATCCTTGTCTCTCCACATTTCCATCTGTATACTAATCAACAGCACCAACTATATCTATGTATCGGGGGTCACTTTGGGAAAAATTACAAAAAAGGTGTGTGCGCAGGCAAGAAGTAACGCAGGTTTATTCAGGACCCAAACACAGCTGGGACAGCTATATTCAAACAGATCTCAGAACAGAACTGCATGAAAAGGCGCTGTCAAAGAAATGCCCGTAATCTATAACAATCGAGCTAATTAACATTAGTATCTCTGTAACATGGAATAATCTCTCCACAGTGAGTTGATTGGTGCTCGCACATTATACCTTTATAGATAAACATACATTGTGTTCCTTAATTGTGTCCACCAACCTTCCCACACTGCCCTCAATTAGAATATGTGACGTCACAATCCAATCCTCACTTCCCACATTATAATGATGATTCATTGAACCATTTGAGATGACCAGCAGAACTGTATTCATCTGTCCCGGTCATCTCATTTACATTCTCATGAGAAATACTTTCTGGCACTGTCAGAGCCTTGAACCACAGACATACTGCTATATGACCTTCTTTCCAGGCAAAACCTACTAATGGGTAACTTGAAACCGAGGAAAGGTGGATCTTTTGATTCCATCTAAAAATCATATTTTTCAAATCATTTTGAATTATTAAATGGTTATGCTCTCCATTTCTGTCAGCGGGACCTATGGGTTCTAATCTGTGACTTTGAAAAAATAACAACTATTGTTTGCTTCTTAGCATACTAGCCTGGGAAAAATGGGACCTGCGATGTGTTACCAGCCAACGTGGCTTCGTTGCAGACTAATAAAAAGCGAACACACGTTTGCTGCAAAAGCATGCTGTAAGGCCTATCTACTGCATTTTAGCCTACCTCTAAGTGTGGTTATACTTACCTGTGCCGCTGCATTTCTTTTGTTAGGATAAAAACTCCCAGGCAGGTCGAAGGGTGGTAGGAGTTCACAAACCCAGAACTCATGGAAGGCCTAACTCCTTCCCTTCCCAAAAGGAATGCAGGCCCAGACAGACAGTAAGTTCAAACTGCAGTTTATTACAGCCAAAAACCAACAGGAATCTGTACAAGGACCAGGCTCCTGGACTTCTCAAAGATCGCTGGCTCGCAGGCCAGTTTTGTAGTGCGATGGCGTCAGCGTGACATCACAAACTTGGGCCCCTCTCCAGCAAACCTATCGAGTGAACAGGTTGGGTGGTGAGTGGTAGTTCCCCTAGGGCAGCCCCTATGTCTGTTCGTTAACTGGCTTCCCCATGTCAGGTGTCAGCCCCGGACCATCCCTGAAAAGTGCTACTTCTACAATCTTGCAGTGTGCGGGTCTGATGATTGGTTTGTGCCCATGGCTACTCTCCACTAGGGTCCTGAGCTGTGATTGGGTATAGCTGTTGCCCCCAGGCCTGGGACCCAAATCAGTTCTCAGCTCGACTTGTACATTTTCAAGGTAATAAGAACAACTATGTGTCTGCATTGTACCGTGGGTGAACCACCCAGACTATGAGAGTGCTTGTTCTCATCATGCAACATTTCGGGGCTCTGCAACTCATAATTAGTCTGCATTCTGAGGAATTAATTTGTGTCTCCTGTGCTGGTGTTTCTGCAGTTCAGGGACTGGAATGACACTTGGGTCTTAGTGACATTGGCAGCGGCCCTGTCCCACACGGTTGGTTTTCTGTTCGTGCTGAATTCAGCTCATTCACCAAGACGGTTGTGGCCTACCGTGATTCCCTGAGCCATGGCATGGCTCCTATTCAGGTTGTGCTGTTCTATAGTATGCATAGGTTAGTTGTTTTATGGCTCTGTCACGTCCCTCAGGTGCTCCTTACAGTTCCATGGGGTTAATTACACATAGGCATCTGCAAACATTTACAGAGTATCTCTTGGTTCTTGTGGTTTCCGTGTTACTGGAATTAAGCTAATGACAAAATAATAAAGGCAACGACAGTATGTACATGTGACTGTCCTCTAACTCGTAGAACTGTACACACGTGTTCTTCGTGTATTTGGGTGAATGACCATCTTCCGCTGTGCGGATGGCATGTGTGCATCATGTTTAACGCTGCCATGTCGTGGTGTCTCTAACAACTTTGAGCACGTCTTCTTGGCGCTTTAGTCGAGGTTGCCAATTGAAGTGTCTTTAACGGCATCTGGTGACTCCTCATCCACTCTAGGCAGTGTCTGTGCTAGTCCTGGGCTGTTGTGTTGTCAGAGTGGGTACCTTTCTCCGTATTTGTCACTCAGAGGAGCAGTGGGGGGTCGGTCCCGAATGGTACGAACGGTCATGATTCCTTCAGTTCTTCTTCCAGTTCACCTGACTGATGGGATGGGAGGTAGTGGCAGATTTTGATCTACCCTCTTCAGTCCCCCCTCTGATCGACTTGTCGACCACATCCCAATAAAACCGCTCGTCTTCTATCATCTGCCATATCTTTGACACTCCTCCAAGGTGTCAATAATAGTTCACATGATTATCGAAGGTCCAGTACATACAGGCGCACCCTTCTTCGGGGTTGCACCAAACCCACTTACCTTCATACTTCCTTGGGTTATGAGGATTCTCTACTTCTGTTCCTGCCGGAAAAGTCACACGTCATTATTCTCTCCCTTAGTCTGTCTCATTTTTTTCCAATGTCATCCATTGCTCCTCCTATGCTCACATCTATCAGTATTTGCATACCTATTGCTTCTTTTGCTGTTTTCTTACATCTTCCAATGCAGATCTTTATTACACACAGGAAAGCTGTTCACAGTGCCAGTGCTCCAATTATCACCTTTAGTCTATCTGCCAGCCAGGATGGCATCCATGACCATAGGTATGCTAGCCATCTTTTGTCCTTTCCTGTTCCACCTGCTTCATCTTCCATGTTCGTGTGCATTTGTGCCAATTGTTGTTACGCTCACCTGGTTCCCACAGAGGTGTCGGGCGGAACTGGACAGCCACGGTCTCCACCAACGTGATGCGTAGTGCTGAGATGACTGACTGGACTGGTCCACCTAACTTCGTCTGCTTGACCCATAGAAGTAGTCTCCTAAAGGCAGAGAAAGGGAATTAGCCACCCGTGGATTTGAGTAATAGCCCCTCATGGCGTCCCCATTTATCACCTCTGATATTCCCGTTCACAAAGCTCACCTTATAGTTTTGAATGATGAGCTCTCCATCCTGCGAGGAACGCAGGGGCGTGTTGATGGCCAGTTACTTCACAGGCTTGAGGATATTGGAAGAGTTCTAGACAAATCTTGGCTCCAAAACTCCTAACGAAGGATCGTAAGCATATAGTTCTTAAGAGTTCAAAAATGTCTGAATAATCACTCTTGTCCAATTCCTTTGTTTATCTTGCAGCTTAGACCCAAAAGGAGATAGTTCTGTGGCAGCTAAAGCGTTCAGGTAAGAGTCTGTGCTGTCCGTTAAATGATGCCAAAGTTTAACTTGTTGCTTTCTCTTTCCTTACAGGGGCGGCGTAAGAAGATTTGGCGTGCTGGTGAATAATACCTCCGGCGGTAGAATCAGGTAAGTATATGGTGACAAGAGATTGTCCTTGTTTGTTTCCCCTCGGCTCACCTTGTTGTTTTCTTGTCCACCTTAGATGCTGGAATGCGGCAACATAATGATGGAGGCAGCGCCGGATCGTAGAGATGCTGCGAGGAACGGTGAGTATGGCGTGGCGCTGCTACTGGCGATGCGACAGATTTAAATAAAGTCTTTTTCTTGTTCAAAGGTGCAATGAATCCGGAATCAGGTAAGAAACCCAATGTTCTTGTTCTAACCTTTCTTCTTCTTTCCCCTTCTTTCTAGGTGCTCTGGACTCGAGGCGGGCGTGGCACGAGGCTGGATGCTGACTGCAGGCACGGTGAGCTCTACGCTGCAGAATGCAGAATGACGTGAAGCGTGTGCTCCCCTTCGAGCGTAGTTTAAATAGCCTCCAAAGTAGTCCTAGTTAAGTATTCCTCCACAACCACAACCGAGTAACAAAATAGTCCCTAGGTAAAGTAGTTCCTTCCAAGCCTCACATGGGCTTGGATCTCTTGCAGAATGGTCTGCATCAGGTAAGTTTTAACATATGAGCCTGGCGCCATAGATGCCAGAACTGTACCCATATAGCCCCTAACAAGGGTTGCTGTGCTTTCTCTGGGTAACATGATGCCTGCTTCCGGACTTGGTCTGGATGCCTGGGGGTAGGCATCATGACAGCACTCCCCCCCAAGGCCCCTCCTAAAGTCGTTCTTCCCCTTGGTCTTGGTTTGTCTGGGAAATTCCGTTGGAATCTTCTCACCAACCGAGGTGCATGAACGTGGTCACTAGGTTCCCATGACCTTTCTTGTGGTCCGTAACCTTTCCAGTCGATTAAATTGCTTCAAATGTTCAGTTGCTTCCTTAAAGGCTTGTGTAATAGTAGCGTGCAGATGGTTCACTGCGGGCATTTCTAAGTGTTGAGGTGAGTCAAGTTCTGAGGTTTGAGGATGGTGCCCGTATATGGTATAAAAGGGGCTTTGTCCAGTTCCAGAATGTACAGAATTATTGTATGCATATTCGGCAATCCATAGAATGTCCTTCCAATTACCTTCCGTCTGGTGTAACATACAACGCAGGTACTGTTCAAGAGTCTGGTTGGTCCTCTCCGTCTGACCATCGGTCTGGGGGTGGTGACTGGTTGATAACCTCATGTCGATTTGCGCCAATTGACAACATTTTTTCCAAAAATGTGAAATGAATTGACTACCTCGGTCAGAGACCAATATAGAAGGAAATCCGTGTATTCGAACAATGTTTTCAAGGAACTCTTTGGCCAGAATTGAAGCAGAAGGTAATCCCTTTAAAGGCATAAAGTTGCCCATCTTGGAACAAAGATCCACAATAACTAGAATGGTGTTAAATCCATTACATGGAGGTAGGTCTGTAATAAAGTCTAACAATAAGGTGTGCCATGGTGTAGGCGGGATATCCAAAGGTTGTAAAAGTCCAGCTGGTTTTTTCTTCTGACTTTTGTTTTGGGCGCAAATGCCACAAGACATTACAAATGACTTTACGTCTTTTGGCCAGGTGGGCCACCAGAATTGTCTCTTAATTTTGGCTTCAGTCTTTGCGATACCTGGGTGCACTGCCATCAGGGTGTCATGATAATTGGAGATGACTTGTTCTTGTAGTTCCTTGTGTGGCAGAAATAGTCGCCCTTGATAATAAGGTAGACCATTGATGACTGAGTAGTCTGGGCCTTTCTTTACCCAGTCCTGCAGGGCTGTTGGATCGAAGAGTTGTTGGATTTTTACCTGAATATCCTCTAGTGTCTGTAGAGTAGTTATGCCAAGAATTCTTTGTTCTGAAATTATAGGTACCGGTTCTGGGTTCACATATGCTTCTCCCATCCCTATTCGGGATAAGGCGTCTGTCTTGCCATTTTTAAAGCCTGGTCGATAAGTGATCACAAAATCGAAATCGGCAAAGAACAATGCCCATCGAAGTTGGCGTGACGATTGGGCCTTGGCTGTTTTTAAATACTGCAAGTTCCGGTGATCGGTGATTACAGTAATGGTATGCCTGGCACCGAGAAGATAGTGCCGCCAAGCCTTGAAGGCGGATTTGATGGCTAATAACTCTTTATCGGTAACCGCATAGTTTAACTCGGGTGCCGAAAACTTTCTGGACCAAAATGCTACTTGGTGAAGTTGACCAGTTTCAGGATCCTTCTGAGACAGGACAGCTCCCATGGCTAAACTGGATGCATCAGTTTCAACTATGTATGGAAGTTCAGGGCGTGGGTGCTCTAATACAGGTGCAGACGTGAATTTTGCTTTCAACTCTTGGAAGGCGTTTTCAGCTTCTTCGGTCCACAAGAAGCGTTTGTTTTTTCGCAAGAGTGCTGTGATACGGTGTACAACATGTGAGAAATCCGGAATGAATCGACGGTAGAAATGAGCAAATCCGAGCATGCTTTGTACTCCTTTAACTGAACTGGGTGATGGCCACTTGAGAATTGCGTCCACCTTTCGAGAGTCCATTCAGGCTCCTTTTGGAGTCAGGATAAATCCAAGGAATTCAACTTTTGTAGCATGAAAAACGCATTTTTCCAATTTTGCGTATAACTTGTGCTGGTGTAGTTTCTCTAGGACTGCACGCACGTGCTTCACATGGTCAGATTCTGAAGAGGAGTACACTAGAATATTGTCTACGTATACAACAACACAGACGTCAATGAGTTCACGAAGGACATCGTTCATAAAATACTGGAAGGCTGCTGGTGCATTGCACAACCCGAAGGGCATTACCTGGTATTCAAATAACCCACACTTAGTGCGGAAAGCAGTCCTCCATTCGTTGCCTTTCTTCACACGTACCAGATGATATGCCCCTCGGAGATCTAATTTAGTGTAGATGCAAGCGTCCTTTACTTGTTCTAGTAATTCGGGGATTAGAGGCAATGGGTATCGGTTCTTAACCGTGATCTGATTCAATGCGCGGTAGTCTATGCACGTTCTGAGGTCACCTTCCTTTTTTGGCACGAAGAACAAAGCTGAAGATGCAGGGGACTTGGATGGACGAATGAAGCCATTGGCAAGATATTGGTCCAAGTATTGTTGTAGGTGAAGGTTTTCAGGTTCAGTAAGAGCGTAGATCCTACTACATGAAGGTTGTGCACCGGGTATGAGATCGATTTGACAATCATATGATCTGTGAGGTGGTAAGGTGTTTGCCTGTTCTTTTTGGAAAACATCCTGGAATTCTTGATATTTCTGAGGTAACTGCACGACTGGAGTAGCGACTGCGGCCGGGCCTTCATTCAAGGGATTTTTCGGGTAACAAGTATGTGCACAATCCGGAAAGGTTATTATCTTCTCTCGCCAATCAATACAAGGATTATGTGTTTCCAACCAAGGTATCCCAGTATTATTTGAAACTGCAAGGCTTTGATTAAATCAAACACAATAGTCTCTCGATGCCCATCCTGACCCAATAGTGTCATCTCTGCAGTGGAATGAGTTACAGGCCCAGAGGCAATCTCAGTTCCATCGACTGTGGTGATGACATCCGAAGTGGTCTTTCTGCAGAGAGGTAGATTCATCCTAGAAGCCAATTCGTGGTCCACATAGTTTCCTATGGCCCCGCTATCAATGTATGCCCTTACTGCGTGCATACGTGATGGTTGCCTTGGATCTATATGGACCATAGGTATGATGAAGTGCAAGGTCTGAATATCCTTCTTCAAGCTCGGCAAGCGGACCTCTACGCTTGTCGGGCGTGGTCGTTTCCTGAGTCAGACTCCATATGGCTTTTATCAGCAGCTCCTACCACTTTCTTGGGTGGTTTTACAGGGCAATCCCGTAGAAAATCTCCTGAAGTTCCACAGTATAGACACAATTGCTTTTGCCATCTCCTTTCTCTTTCCTTCTGAGTCAAGGGTCCTTTAACCCCTCCGATTTGCATGGGTTCTGAGGCATCTGCTCCTTTGGGGATAGCGTTGGGTTTAACCAACACCCAGTTCTCGAACTTGGCTCGGTTGGCCTTTCTGCTCTGAAGTCTGTGATCTAACTGGACCACTAAGTCTATATATTCAGCACAGTCTTGAGGTGGGTTCACAACTTGAGCCAAAACATCTTTGAGTTCTCCTCGAAGTCCTCGATGAAACAACATAATCCATTTTACCTCGGGCCATCCAGTTTCCACCACCAACCTATTGAAGGTTGCGATGTAGGTTAGAAGGTCCTGGTTACCCTGTCGTAGGGACAAAAGTTCGTTATCCAGGGCCTGTCCTTGGGAGTGCCGGGCAAATAGTCTTTCCATGCTCATTTGAAAACCCTGAAAATCCCGAAGAATAGGGTCATCCTGATTGACTAGTGGAATTGACCAATCCGCTGCACTGCCGCTGAGATATGATAATACAAAGGCTACTTTGGCTTGATCGTTTGGAAAGGCTCCAGGTCTGCATAAAAAGTGCAAGCGGCATTGGTTCATAAACACAGCAAACTTTTTCAGCTCCCCAGCAAAACGTTCCGGCGGGGCTAAAGGAATGCTCCCTGGTAGAACCACTTGCACAGGATTGCTCGATGAAACGGGAGTTGAATTCCCCCCAAGTCCAGGTAATGGTGTTTGCCCAGCTTGGTTTTGCAATAATTGTCTAGCAAGATCATCAGTGCATTCCTTAGAAACAATCAGTTCTCTCCTGAGGGTATTAGTTTCTTGGCGATCTGCATGTACTTCAGCCCTAAGTTCCCCTAATAATAGGGCCAATTTGTCAGTTTCTGAGGTCTCCATGACACCCGGGTGAGGATTTGTAGAAAGTCTTCGCGTTCTGTTACGCTCACCTGGTTCCCACAGGGGTGTCGGGCGGAACTGGACAGCCACGGTCTCCACCAACGTGATGCGTAGTGCAGAGATGACTGACTGGACTGGCCCACCTAGCTTTGTCTGCTTGACCCGTAGAAGTAGTCTCCTAAAGGCGGAGAAAGGGAATTAGCCACCAATGGATTTGAGTAATAGCCCCTCACTGTGTCCCCATTTATCACCTCTGATATTCCCGTTCACAAAGCTCACCTTATAGTTTTGAATGATGAGCTCTCCATCCTGCGAGGAACGCAGGGGCGCGTTGATGGCCAGTTACTTCACTGGCTTGAGGATATTGGAAGAGTTCCAGACAAATCCTGGCTCCAAAACTCCTAGCGAAGGACCGTAAGCATATAGTTCTTAAGAGTTCAAAAATATCTGAATAATCACTCTTGTCCAATTCCTATGTTTATCTTGCAGCTTAGACCCAAAAGAAGATAGTTCTGTGACAGCTAAAGCGTTCAGGTAAGAGTCTGTGCTGTCCGTTAAATGATGCCAAAGTTTAACTTGCTGCTTTCTCTTTCCTTACAGGTGCGGCGTAAGAAGATTTGGCGTGCTGGTGAATAATACCTTCGGCGGTAAAATCAGGTAAGTACATGGTGGCAAGAGATTGTCCTTGTTTGTTTCCCCTTGGCTCACCTTGTTGTTTTCTTGTCCCCCTTAGGTGCTGGAATGCGGCAACATAATGATGGAGGCAGCGCCGGATCGTAGAGATGCTGCGAGGAACGGTGAGTATGGCCCGGCGCTGCTGCTGGCGATGCGACGTGTTTAAATAAAGTCTTTTTCTTGTTCAAAGTTGCGATGAATCCGGAATCAGGTAAGAAACCCAATGTTCTTGTTCTAACCTTTCTTCTTCTTTCCCCTTCTTTCTAGGTGCTCTGGACTCGAGGCGGGCGTGGCACGAGGCTGAATGCTGACTGCAGGCACGGTGAGCGTCACGCTGCAGGATGCAGAATAACACGAAGCGTATGTTCCCCTTCGGGCGTGGTTTAAATAGCCCCCAAAGTAGTCCCAGGTTAGTATTCCTCCACAACCACGCTGAGTAACAAAATAGTCCCTAGGTAAAGTAGTTCCTTCCAAGCCTCACATGGGCTTGGATCTTTTGCAGCATGGTCGGCATCATGTAAGTTTTAACATATGAGCCTGGCGTCTATGGCGCCAGGACTGTTCCCCCATATGAGCCTGGCACCATAGATGCCACGACTGTACCCATATAGCCCCTAACAAGGGTTGCTGGGCTTTCTCTGGGTAACATGATGCCTGCTTCCGGGGTTGCTGGACTTGGTCTGGATGCCCGGGGGTAGGCATCATGACAATTGTGCACCTGCTTCTGAGAGAGTTCTGTTATCTGCGTTGTTGGCAGGTATAAATGTGCAACATGAACTCACTTTTTTGCGCAAACTCCTCCTTCCATGGCTGTGAGGAGATCCAGAATGTACTTATTCTGGAGCGCTGCTAATCTTATTGCCATTAGTTCTTTTTTAATGGCATTGCACACATTCACTGTCGAATGTATGGTCACCATCAACTCCCAACGAGTGATTTGTAGCCATTGGTGTCTTCAAGGGAATTATTGTCATTGGTCCTGCTTCGTTTTCCACCCATGTCACCAACTTTGCACTGCTGTCCCATTCTTTCAGTCACTTGTCATTTTCTTCCTGTACCTTGCTCACTGGTGCGTTGACTAAGGTCAGCGCCTTGCTTCCCACTGCTCCATCTTCCCAGCCATCGTTGGTGTACACACGCCCATAGATCAATATCTGTGGTCTTTCCCAGCAGCTGGGCTCTCCTCAGATCTCCTTTACTCTTGTCCATGGACATGGCAATTTCTTCAGTGTAATTGTCTTTGTTTCTCCTTTCTTTGGCCCATCAATTTTGTACTGCAGCCCTTCATCGAGCTGCTAGTAATTGTTCATCATGTCTAGTATCTTGATATTACTATCTACATATGGGAATGTTCCTTTGGACATCCATCTTAAAGTTGCCTATCGTCCCTTGGAATTGGCCTCGCGTTTGGACCATTGTGAGGTACATCAAGTATTGCGCTTTTGCTGACAGTATTTCAGTTGCAATTAATGTTCTCAAAGCACTCATGGTGCAGGGGATTAAGGAGCAGACATAACAGCTCTCCCCTGTGGTGTCCCCGCCAATTTTGGTCATGTGCTTGTACCACATGTTGTTTGTTACTCATGTGGTGTCTGTGAGATACGTGTCAACTCCCTTCATGTCTGCAACAACACTGCACTTAGCTCTCCTTACCTTATAGGCAGTGTCTCCTCTTCCATCTGACATGGGAGTTCCTCCTACTTAGGGCGGGGGAATGTTAGTAGGAGGTACAGTGGTAGCATGCATTGCAAAAAGGAGCTGCCATACTATAAATCCAACACTCCAGATGGAATTAATAAACACATGAGAGTTAAATACAAAGTTTATTTTATCTGTCATGACCACTTCCGCTGAACAGTCCGTGCAGCTGATGAGGTGATAAAGTTGCCCGCCTGTAAATCACAAGAGATCCGTTATTGTTTTACTATTTTTCAGTTCTCTTAAGCTCCACAAACTAAGTAGTCACTTATTGCAAAAGCAAATACTTCCTCCCAGACCTTTCTTATGGATGAATCTCTTAATGTGGGCAGTACCGGGTATGCACTATGTTCTAGTTGTGGATATGCTTGGGCCAAATATTCTATGAACACCAGGAAATATACTTCAGGGGATCAGCCTCTAAATTGTCTGGGTCACCTTATATACTGTACAAACTGGTTGGGTAATGCTTCAGGGTGGACATTTGCATCAACCTGCATGTGCGAGAGAGAAGAAAGAACAAATAGTGTTTCAGCTGTCAAATGTGCGAGAGCATTCAAGTAGCAACTTCACAATCTGCATTTGCGGAAGAACAGAAAAATGAACAATGTGTTTCAATGGTCAATTTGCACCAGTGTTGCAGTGGCTACTTCAGCTGCTTGAGAAGGTCGGACCATGGAGTGGCCAGGCCTCTCCAGTTCAGGAGGATTTGCCCTTTCTTGTAGTTCATCGACAGTCACAGCGTTGGCCCTGCCAGTCTCTGTAACTGCATTGCTAGGTGAGGCCACCGCTTTGTAGGGCTTGATTTCCTGGATGTGATTCCAGACGCTTTTCCCTTCAAGTTAAACAGCTCGGTCAGTAAAAGCCTCCACTAGGTGAGGTCCAGTGAACCTAGGCACGTTCCAGCGCCTGACCAAGTTTTTCCACAGAACTTGGTTTACCACTTGCACTAAATGTTTCATTGCAGTCTCTGGTTCTGTATCATCTCGATTTACTTATTCATTGTCTTCAGGCCTGCCCTGTGTCCTCTGTATCTGGTGAGAGATTAAAGAAGCAATAGAAACCAGTGAAGTGACATATTCATACATTTCTTGACCCAATATCTCTGCACTGTTCTCACAATCCTTCAATGCCCTAGTGGAAGGAGCCAGTGAGAGATTCATGCGCCGTCCTGTCACCACCTTGTGGGCGTTAAAAGGTGGTCGGACCATGGCTTATTGCGCAATTAAGACAGTGCCATAGGCAAGCGGTGTAGACAGTCTTTCTTGGTGCTCTGCTGAGTTTTGCAAATGCTCTCCTTCAGGAGGCCATTGAGGCATTGACACTTCCCATTTGCTTGCGGGTGATACACACATGTGAATTTGTGTTTTATTCCTAGCAGGGTTGTGATGTGTTGAACATTTTATTGGCAAAGTGAGGGCCATTGTCAGACCACATGACCTCACAGATGCTCCATCTTGGGAATACTTCCTGGACCTGAAATTTGGCTGCCCTGAGCGCATCAGCATGTGAGCAGGGCCCAACCTCTATCCATCTGGAGAATGGGCAGACAACTACTATCATGTAGCTGTATCCTTGACAAACTTGGATGATATCCACGTAATCTACATGGAGATGCAGAAATGGTCCTCTCACAACTCTCAGGGTGTGCCCAGCTGTACATTGCTGGCATGTTTGGCAGTTACTGATGAAATTAGCTACTTGTTCATTGAAATTAGTGCAGAACCATGTTTCTCCAATTCGTGTACAATGACCTCTTTTCCTATGTGTGTTGGGTAATGTATTTGTGCTACTACTATTTTCAATAGTGCACGTGGCATGACCACATTCCCTGTGTTGTTCTGTCACCATAGGGCATCTGTAGGGAACATGGAACATCCTCTCTTCACCCATAGTTCCCTCTCCTCCTGTTGTGCAGCTCCCTGCAATTCCATAATCTGAGTTTCTGGTAGTTCGTTGTACCCTTCTCTCATCACCATATTCCTCAGTCCTCCCGGGACCTTCGGCCTCTCCTCCAATTCCCGCAGCTCTCCAAAGTATGCTGCACATTTTGCCTCATAGTCTGCTGCTTCGTTTCCCTTTGAAATTATGTCCTACCTCTTGGTGTGTGTCTGGCACTTCACTAGTGCTAGCTCTTGCGGGTATGTGATTACTTCAATCAATTTGCGTAGCAGCCTGCTGTACGAGGGTCCCATCTGCTCTCCTCAGCCCCCTCCTGAGCCATTGGGATAATCCAGAATGTACTGTTGAGGTGACGTAAGCACTGTCAGAATATATCATCACATCTTTGCCTACGCTGTGCTCTAGAGCCAATATAAGGCCCACTAGCTCTTCTGCCTGTGCTGAATAAGGAGATTCTAACCGTGCACTCACAACTTCCTCACTCGTCCAGTCCTTCTTCATTCTCACTGTAGAAGTCTCAGTCCTTCTGATCCCATCAGCCTGATCAATAGTCGATGAACCATCAATATAGAGCATGTCTCCCGCTCAAATGCATCCTCCTCCACCTTGCGTGTGTAACTGAATTGCTCTATGTTTTTCATGCAGTCATGAGCCCACTACTCTGGTTGGTAGACATGTGTCAAGAATAATGCTGGGTTTACAGTCTTGCAATGTACTATCCTCAATGCTGCCTTGGATAGTATGACCTCATACCCTGCTGCTCTCTGTGTAGTCAATGTGCTCTTTGGGTTGTGCAGTATCGCAAACAGGGCGTGCTCCACGTAAAGAGTTGTGATGCACCCCATCTTCACTGTTGCTGACTGTTTCACTGCAAAGTCTGCAGCAGCAATGATTGCTTGCACGGATAATGTCCTCTAGTTACTGGGTCGAGCTGTCAACTGTAGTAAGCAATTGGTTTATGGCCCATACTTGTCTTCTTCGTCAAAACTGCCTTCCTCACAACACCGTCGGTGTGGTAAAACAGGAACAACTCTTTTTTATAGTCTGGGGTCCCTAACACTGGAGAGGTACATATTGCCTGTTTCAATTCTTGAACGACGTCAGTCATCCCTGTGGTCCAGGTCAGTGTCTTTGCTCCCCTCTGGGCCTCTTTCAATGCAGTCAGGAGTTGTCTGGTGTATGTGCTGTAGTCGAAGACCCATGCTCTGCAATAGTTACACAGTCCCACAAACTGCTGCATTTCTCTCACTGTCTTTGGGCAATGTGTCTTCCGTCCTTTGATATCATCTGTCCAATGTACAACACCTCCTTTTGACAATATTGGAGCTTGGCCTTGTCCACCTTGTATCCCTTGTCTGCTAGAACTGTTAGAATGTGTACTGAATCTGTCCTGCATTGATCTTCTGTCTCACTGCAAATCAAAATGTGATCTACGTACTGTAGAACTGTGCTCTGTCTTGATGTTGGCCAAATACATCTGAATGTTATTTGTTATGTTATTTTGCATTTATATAGCGCCTTATATACCATTGGTATGGTCTGAAGGTGCTGGTAGCTTGAAAGCCCTTGGGAACCGAAGTTCGAGTCAGTAGAGAGATTAGAGAGAGTCCAAAAGTGCGTGTGCGCACCAGGTATGTGTGCAGCTGGTGCGGAATTCATGTGGTAGCTGCTTCTTAGCGGTAGGTGTGGTGGTTGAGAGATCAGGAGTATGTGTTCGCTCTGGCCGAATGATCCAGACCGAGTGTGGCAGCGTTAGGCCTGAGGAGAACGCCTGGCTGGGGGTGTGAGACCAGCAATGTTTACTTAGAGTGATGGGGGGTGAGCGGCAGATGTTGATATGAGAACAGTTATACCGAATGGTGTCATAGTATCTCTGTGTTCTAGTTGAGTGGTGGTGTAAGGAGAGAGTAAGCGTGGGGTGTGATATGAAGTATGCTCTTTCATAGGTTCCATCAATTCCAAGGCATACTATATACGTCATGCAATTCTGAGCAGTCCAGTCCGTTCTATGCATTCTTGGTCATTTCAGGCTTTCAAGATTGCACAACACACTCACGCGCTCTGGTTCCCATGCGTGTTCCAGTCTATGCTTTATTCTCTAGTGTGCTCCACTCGTGTTCTCCAGTATTTCATGTGCATGCACACTGATCTACACACTCATCCGGTCTACACCCTCGTCCGGTCAACATACTCATCCGCTTTATGTACTATTCTTCTGCTCTACGTACTCATCCGTTCGTCATATTCATCTGTTCTATATACCCAACCGCTGCATACACTCATTCGTTCCACACTCATCCTCCCTCCACACTCATCGGCCCTCCACACTCATCGGCCCTCCACATTTATCGGCCCTCCACACTCATCCGCTAATTGCATTCATCCTTGACACTCGTCCACACTCATTCGCTCTCCGCACTCATTCGTTGTTGCTCTACACACTCATCCTCCTTCCATATTCGTCCGATCTCCTTACTCATCTACTCACCTCACTCCTCTTCTCCCCGCACTCCTCCATTCTTCACACTCCTCCCCTCTCCACACATCCGCTCTCCACACTCATCCGCTCTCCACACTCATCCGCTCTCCACACTCATCCGTTCTCCATACTCATCCGCTCTCCATACTCATATGTTTTCCAGACTCATCCGCTCTCCGTACCCATCCGCTCTCCGTACTCATCCGCTCTCCATGCTTACCCGCTCACAACGCTCACACCCATCCGCTCTCCATACTCATCTGCTCTCCACGCTCATCCGCTCTCAACGCTCACCGCTCTCCACACTCATACATTTTCCAGACTCATCTGCTCTCCACACGCATACGTTTTCCATACACATCCGCTCTCCATACACATCCGCTCTCCATACTCATCCACTGTCTACGCTGATCCACTCTCCATGTTCCGCTCCCATCCGATCTCGATACTCATCCATTCTCCACGCTCATCCGCTCTCCACGCTCATCCGCTCTCCATGCTCATCCACTCTCCGTGCTCATCCGCTCTCCGCACTCATCCGCTCTCTGCACTCATCCGCTCTCCACACTCATCCGTTCTCGCTCTCCACACTCATCCTTCTTCTATATTCATCCACTCTCCACACTCCTCTGTTCTCCACAATCCTCTGTTCTCCACACTCCACCTCTCTCCACCCTCATCTGCTCTCCATCCTCATCCGTTCTCCACCCTTATCCGCTCTCCACACTCTTCTGCTCTCCACACTCATCCGCTCTCCACACGCATCCGCTCTCCACACTCATCCGCTCTCCACACTCATACGTTTTCCAGACTCATCCGCTCTCCACGCCCATCCGTTCTCCATGCTCATCCGCTCTCCACGTTCGTCCGCTCTCCACGCTCATCCGCTCTCCACGCTCCATACCCACCCGCTCTCTATACTCATCCGCTCTCCACGCTCATCCGCTCTCCACATTCCTCGGCTCTCCACACTCATCCGCCCTCCACACCCATCCGCTCACCATGCTCATCCGCTTTCCACACTCATACATTTTCCAGACTCATCTGCTCTCCACATTCATACGTTTTCCAGACTCATCCACTCTCCATACCCATCTGCTCTCCATACTCATCCGCTCTCCACGCTCCAGACTTATCCGCTCTCCATACCCATCTGCTCTCCATACTCATCCGCTCTCCACGCTGATCCGCTCGCCATGCTCCACACCCATCTGCTCTCCATACTCATCCGTTTTCCACGCTCATCCGTTCTCCACTCTCATCCGCTCTCCGCGCTCATCCGTTCTCCACGCTCATCCGCTCTTCACACTCCTCTGTTCTCGCTCTCCACACTCTTCCTTCTTCCATATTCATCCGCTCTCCACACTCCTCCACTCTCCACACTCCTCCGTTCTCCTCCCTCCTTCGCTCTCCACCCTCATCCGCTCTCCACACTCATCCGCTCTCCACACTCATCTGCTCTCCACTCTCCACACTCATCCGCTCTCCACACTCATACGTTTTCCAGACTCATCCGGTCTCCACGCCCATCCGCTCTCTATGCTCATCCGCTCTGCATGCTCGCCCGCTCTCCACGCTCGTCCGCTCTTCACGCTCAACACCCATCTGCTCTCTATACTCATCCGCTCTCCACACTCAACCGCTCTCCATACTCCTCTGCTCTCGACATTCATCCGCTCTCCACACTCATCCGCTCTCGACATTCATCCTCTCTCCACACTCATCCATTCTCCACACTCATCCACACTCATCCGCTCTCCATACTCATCAGCTCTCCACACTCATACATTTTCCGGACTCATCCGCCCTACACACCCATCCGCTCTCCGCACCCATCCGCTCTCCATACTCATCCGCTCTCCACGCTCCACACCCATCCGTTCTCCCTACTCATCCGCTCTCCATGCTCATCCATTCTCCATGCTTATCCGCTCTCCACGGTCATCCGCTCTCCACGCTCATCCGCTCTCCACGCTCATCCGCTCTCCACGCTTCTCCTCTCTACCTGCTCGTTCGCTCTTATACGTTCATCGGTCAAACGTCCATCCAGTCTATACGTTCGTCCGTTCAGATTCAGATCAACTCTACACGTACTCATCAACTCTACACGCTTGTCCACTCTACACACACAACCACTCTGCATACTCATTGGCTCTAGTATGTTCATCTATTTCCTCTGATCTCTATATTCATTTGATCTTTCTAGTCGTCTGTTCTTCCACTCTCGCACCCTTCCACTTAGTGTGTTCATCTGTTCTATACGCTTCGTCCATTCTACATATTGTGTCAAAGTCATTCATTACGTTCCCTCCTCATTCGTTATGTCCATTTTATCGATTCAGATCTCCTAGATTCCGGTTACTTATTCCTATTTTCCACTTCACTGTTTTGGTCTACATTACTCATCTTTATAGTTTACATTCGAGTTTATTTAGCTGTAAATTTCTTGCTTCAGGTGGATTGCTGAGTCGGTGTTATTGTGATGAAGCTAGTTTGGATCTGGTTAGTTTTATGGGAAGAGCCAGATTTTCAGTAGTTTGCGGAAGGCCGTTAAGTCTTCATTTACGCAGATGTGGGGTGGGAGCGAGTTCCATAGCGTTGGGGCCAGGGCAGAGAATGATGATCCGCCTAGCCTGACTGAGTTTGTCTTAGGAATTACTAGGAGGCCGGCTGAGCTTGATTTTAGGGTGCGAGTGGGGTGATAAGGTATTAGTTTGTCTTGAAGATATTGCGGTCCAGTTTTATGCAGTGCTCGATGGGAGAGACATAAGGTTTTGCAAGTCACCCTACGGGCTATTGGAAACCAGTGCAGTGTCTTAAGGGCTGGGGAAACGTGGTCCCTTGGACCGAGCGCAAGTAGCATTTTGGCTACTATAGATGATGACTCGCAGTACCCATGTGGCAGCCTAGTATTTT
Source organism: Ambystoma mexicanum (assembly GCF_040938575.1). NCBI lineage: Eukaryota > Metazoa > Chordata > Amphibia > Caudata > Ambystomatidae > Ambystoma > Ambystoma mexicanum. The sequence goes on from NC_090924.1 coordinate 1,198,842,202, forward strand.
TCCACTTCTGGTTGTGATACATAAAACTGGTCAAGTCTTGTGAGTCTGAGTGTAGTGGTACTGAAAAGAATATATTTTTTAGATCAACCACTGTAAAACAGGTGGCTTCCAATCAAAACAAAATTGCTGCTGGATTTGCTGCTACTGGATACTCTGCCTCTACAATATGGTTAAGAGGGCGTAAATCCTGAATGAAACACCATGACCCTTGTTGGTCTTGTGTATGGGGTACACTGCTGTGTTACATGGAGACTCTGAGGGTACCAGAAGGCCTCTCTTAATGAGGCATTGATTGTGTCATAGATGACCTTATCTGCTTATTTGGTCAGGGGGTATTGCTTTACTCTTAGCAAAATTGCTCCCGGTTTTAATTTGATCTTCACTCCCCCTATGCTCTTTATGCACCACACATCATAGGGACTTGTGGTCCATAAGTTATCAGGCACCTTGGCTATGTCCTCCTCCCAGAAGGTGGGCAGCGCAACAAGCACCATCGCCATTCTCTGTGGCACCTCTCAATAGTGGATCTGTAACCAGAATCTTACACTCATTTTAAACACCATTTCCAACTCCAGCCACTCTTCGCTGAATAGCTCCTCATCTGTCACTTTTGTCAGTCTGCGCCCTTCTGCAACGGCAAATATTGCTCTCCATGCCCTCCCCATATCATCTGTTGCGTGTTCTCCAATCCAATCCTCTCTAGCCAACACTGCCCAGATGTCAATGGATACTATTGTCCTCTCTGGCTCGTCCAATGGTGTCTTTGGCCTGAACAAATATTCTCCGGCCACACCACACCCCTTCACTGCGATGCCTGGCATCCATGCAATGTCTGTCCCATATTGGAACATTTCTGGGTCCATTGGCACAACCACCTCTACTGTGTTTACACAATAAGTTTGGACAATCTGCCTCACATTTCACATGCAAATGACTGGTGTTGAGCATATTATGCCCTTGTCTGTGAATGATATGGTCATGTTTAGTCTGCTCATGATGTCACATCCTAATATGTTTACAGGTGTCTGTCAAGAGTAAAGTAAAGGTAACGATAAGTAGTGATCTCTATTGATAGAGAGATGTTATCAATAAAAGGAACCAGTTCCCAAGCCCCAGCGAATCCTTGAGTGTTCATGGCATCACCTGATAATACAAAAGTCCCTTCTGGATGCATGGCCTAGTTGCCCAAGTGTCAACAAGAAAGTACAACGTTTTGTCACCTATCACCACCCCAATGCTAGGTTCCTCTGCAGGATTGGGTTTGACTGACAGGAATGGACACATCAAGTTCGTCTGTCGGCTGTCCTATTGGGGTACAATGACAATCCATTCCCAGTGAAAACGTTTTTTCCCACCATGGTAACTCCTCCCAGCCTTCTAAATGGTGCCGTTGCCACTGTATACATGGGCTCCATTGTGTCACCGTCCTGTATCTGTACTAATTGTGTACTCCCTTGGATTTGTGATGCTTGTAAGTACTGAGGTGACGGTGCTGTCAAGTGTGGTGCCTGCGTCTGTATCTGTGATGGTGCTGGTGCCTGCGTTTGTGTTAGTGACCCCTGCTGATAGGTGCCCTGTATCTGTCCCTGTTGTTGTGCACTTGAACACAATAATAATCATCCTGTCCCCCTTGATAGTTCTGCTGTTCTTGATCTCCCCAGTTCTGTTGAGCCCCTCTGAATCTACATGCTCTTGAAATATGTTCTATCTGCCCACAGGTCCAGCACTGTGATGGCCCCCTCCCTTGCCCTGGGAAGCCCCCTTGGAAGTCTCCTGGTCCCTGCTGCATCACTTGACCCAATCCATGGAACCCCCATTGATTGTGGTGTGTCTGTGGTCCAAAGGCATGCCCCCTTTGTTATCCTCCCCTCCCTCGGAACCCTGGCTGGAACCTGCCCCACCCCATGTACCCTCCTCCATGGGGGGTGCGTATTGTTGCAGTTGTTGATACTGCTGCTGTGGTGCTGGTGCTTGTGCTTGAGGGGTAGGGCTGGTTATCACTGCCCCTTCCATTGCATACTTTGATCATTTATTTTGCACTAGTTTAGCTTCATCGGCCTTTCTCTCTTCCACATTTTGCTAAACCCTCTCCTGCCATAATCTGCAATGATGTACTTTTGTGAGTTGGATTTCAGGCCATCCCTTCGCTTCCATCCCCACTAGCTTCTTCAAATTCTTCTGTACTGGTTCTGGGAGTCCCTGTACTAAGATGTGTTTAAAGATCTCTACGATTTTGTCCCACGGTTCTCGAGTTTTGAGGCGCCAAAGCTTCTTGAATCTCTTGAATATATTGAACAGGATTCCTCATCCTCATGCATTTTTTGTGAGGTAATTGCCCCTATGTCTGATATGTCTGGGTATTGGGTCCGTAATGCTTGCCATACTGCTGCTTTGCAGTCAGTAAATGGTGACCCGTCATGTGCTGTGTTTTGTATCCTCACTCCTGGGAATCCCGCCCTCTTCCAGATGTCATCAGCTGCGTCACCCAGTATTGAAACCAGCAATCCCTTGAAGCCACTGCTAACCTTTGCCTGTCTGTCGCTTTCTCTATTTCATAAATCCATTTCCCCTCCCCCACACTCAATCAGGGTAATCTGCATTTAGCATTTTCCTTGTCTGTGTGTTTCAGGGCACATGCTGAGGCCTTGTCCCTCCCCTCTCTAATAAGGGCATCTGTGACTATGTTGCCCTTTCTTCTGGCATTCTCTGATACTGTCTGATCTGGATCTGCCCCCTCTTGTCCTCAATGTCCTTGCATATGTCCAGTGTGGGTACTAATTTCGTCCTGTCATGAGCCGTAGACAGTCGGCCTCTAGACTGTGCCAATGCTGCCTCTTCTCTCCTGCACCCTGGGTGATCCCTGAACCTGTTGATGTATGTGTTATGCATGGGGTACCTATCGGTTTCTTGCAGCCGCTGTTCTTCTAGCTCAACCCCTTCTGCTCTCTCGTCCAAGAGACCTACACTCCCATGATGCTCCCTCTCCTGCCCTCATGAGGTAGAGTCTGCACTGCTCCCTCTTCTCATCACTGTGATGTCTGTTGTCATGGTCAGGACGCACTTCCATGTTTCTACAGATATCGTATGGGAAACTCAATTTCCTTGATGTCGAGTCAGCATCAGGTTTTACAACAAGTTCAATGTCCATTAAACTATATTTGTTGTCTCCTTTCCATAATCCTAGGCATGCTGCACCACTTCCTACAGAGCTACTCCCATTTATAATTGTGCTGTCTGGTCCTGCCCGTCTCTCTTCCTCCTGTTTATTCTTCTACCATACTAGGGCCCTTCTTTTGCTAACCGCCCTTATTGCCCACTCATCCTCCTACTTTCGTGCTCATTCCCTCACCAATTTGTCCAACTGTAACTTTCTCTGTTCCTTCTCTGCTAACTTGTATCTTTCTTGCTCCGCTATCTCCCTCCTTCTCTCCACCTTCTCTGCTTCCCTCTCTCTTTGCTACCTAATCTCTCTCTCTGCCCTCTTCCCCAGGAGATCCCGTTCTATCTTTCTGCTCGCTCCTTTTCCATGAGTTCCTTCTCCTCCTCCCTTCTTCGCGCCCCTTCTTCCCCTTCCAGTTTCACTTCCCTCCTTCTCTCCCTATCTTCACGTTCCAACCTTATTTCCCTGTTCTTTTCTCTTTGCTCCTCCTCCTCCATTTGTGCTGCCCAGTCAAGTCTTTCCCGATCCCTTTTCAAGCCCTCCATTGCCCTTGCCACTCCTTCTTCCTCCCGTGCTGTCTTCTCATACAGTTTTAAGAGTATCTGTGCTGCTATCCATTCCTGCGTACCTATACCCTCAAACTCTGCCTTCGTGCATCACAGCCCCTCCTTACTTGTTCCCCCGCCACTAGCTGGTTGTCCTGCACCTGTCGGTTTCTCTTCCTTGGTATATGGTGGTGGCTTATATGTCGGATTTGAATACCTCTCTGCTTCCCTGAGTTCCCTTACAGGATATATACCCTGGTCATCATCTGTGTCATCGGATAGTACACTGGGAGGGGCAGGAGAAGGGGCGGAAGGGTGAGAAACCTCCTCCATCGCCTTTTGTTGGTTCATCATCCATATGTGCCTTCCTTATTCCCCCCTCCCTCCTGAAACATGTGCCATGACTCGAATATAGCAATGCGCTTGGCCAACTTCTTCCCCTTATAGGTGCCCTGCAGATATGTCATTAGTAATTGCTGCATGTCCCCGGAGAAAATGCTGCAAGGCGGCCATGGCCTGGTTAGTTCAGTGCTTTTGGACCATTCTACACTGTATTTCACAATTCTCTCCTTATACGATGGCAATGTCTTACACAGATGCTGAAGGGGAGTTACCCCCCCTATTTCCCTGGTACATTGTATGACACCTTTGCCTGACCTCAAGTCAAAGCTTTCGATAATCCACTGTTCAGGGGAATAACAGTAACACTTATTATGATAATGCGTTTCAATTTCTACAAGCCTTTTGAACTCTGCACCTTATCTGGTGGTCTCCACGCACAGCCCTTCCTTCACACATCACCACACTCCTGCACATGCACCTTCCGCGCACCGTCCTATGCACCGACCTAAGGGTGATGTCACCAAGCTGTAATATAGATAAACTGAATTCCACATACACAAAATGTCCAGTTACTCCCCAACTCATGCAAAAGTCTGCACAGCAGTCTTCCTGCCTCTCCAGGCCAGAGAATGCCTATTATCTTTTGATCAAACTGCACCTGTTGTGTCGCCTAACATGTGAAACGCCTCTCTCCAAGACACTTAATCAGCCAATTCACCTTTCGCAATCTAGGATAGCTCCAGCTAACCCTCACAGGATACCGTCATCTATGACTTGAGCTAAAATGCTCAACCCACAGGGATACCTTTATTTACAAATTGTCTTCATCCAAGTCCTCTAAGAATTAATATCACGTAAACATTGAAAAAAAGGCTTCTACCTCTGCTCAGGACCCTACTACCTGACACCACTTACACAATACTAAAACACTACCAAACCATCAATCAACACTACAATACACCTCAATACCCCACAGTACTGAACACCCTCCCTTACATCCACAATTGCTGTTAGTCTGGATCAATACTTACGTTCCATGCTGCACTGGCGCTGCTCGGCTGCTGACTCCCACATCAAGGCGCTCACTTTCCCCTCGTTTGGACAACTCGCCGATTCCGGGCGGGATGGTTTTCCAAAATGGCTCCCGACGACCTTTATCCGGTTACGCATCTCCCAGTGTTCTCGGAATGCCCGCAAGAGTCCTACAGCCTCTCAGGTTCAGTGGCAAAGTGGTTGGTTTAGTGCTGGGCTGGCACAGCCAACCATCCTTTGCTTACCAATTTATTAGGATAAAAACTCCCAGGCAGGTGGAGGGGTTCTAGGAGTTTGCAAACCCAAAGCTCATGCAATGCCTAACTCCTTCCCTTCCCAAAAGGAACCCAGGCCCAGACAGACAGCAAGTTCAAACTGTGGTTTATTATAGCCAAAAACCAACAGGGATTGGTACAAGGAACAGGTCCTGACTTCTCAAAGATCGCTGGCTCGCAGGCCAATTTTGTGTGGGATGGCATCAGCATGACATCACAAACCTGGGCCCCACTCCAGCAAACCTATCGATTGACAGGATTGGGTGGAGAGTGGTAGTTACCCTATAGGAGCCCCTATATCTGTTAATTAACTGGCTCGCCTGTGTCAGGCCAGTACCATCCCTGAAAGTGCTACTTCTACAATGTAGAATTGTGTGGGTCTGATGATTGGTTTGTGCCCATGGCTACCCACTGTTGTGGCTCAGCAGGGGTGCAGTGCTTATATGACCTAGTTAGTTCTTCACTTGATCCAATCACTGGGAACCTGAACCTAGTCCCAGTTTAGGTCTTCTCACTTAGAGGGAGATATTTGCATTAATGTAACCTTCTCTTGCTCTGATGTACAAAGAGAGGGATCTATTAATCGAAAGAGCGGATTTCAAAAACGTGTAATGCCAAGAAACAACAGCTGCAAGCAAAAAGCATAGGTGTCAGCTAACTGAACACCAGATACAACAAGACAATGAACAGATAGTAAAAAACTAACCTGTGGGACCAGGGCATCAATACCGGAACAGAAGACTGGCAGGGTGTTCTGGGAGCTGGGCGTTGGCGTACTTGGTTCTTCTGGACAGGCAGGCTCTGAGGAGATGATGATATATGATAAGGATCTAACCTGGGACCAATTACAGGTGTTAGTCAAAAGGGAATGTTTCTTACCTAAGGAATATGTAAAGTTTAGTTTAGTTTAGTTTATTATTTGTATAGCACCGCCTGGCCCTTGGGCATCCAGGCGTTTGAGATGGTTTCAAAGTAGCAATAAATTTCAAGCATAGTCAATAGGTAAACAATACAGGTAGTATAGTCATTATAAAACAGTTACAGGTAATGTACATAATATGACATAAGGATTGAGGTTGTGCCGATTGTGCAGGCAATAAGTACATTTGTGAGGTAATAGTTGGCGTTCTAGGCTTCTTTGGACAGTAGGCAAGTTTTGGCACTATGTCTGAATCGGTGAAAGGATGGTTCGGATCTAAGATCGACTGGTAGTGAGTTCCAGAGTTTAGTGGCAAGCACAGAGAAGCTTGAACCTCCTGCTTTTGGAGTTTATATCTGGGGATATTTAGGCAGTGTGTTTGGGCTGATCTGGTTGGGTGAATGGGAATGAGATCCATGAGAGAAAGGCCAAGGTAATCTGGAAATAATCCAGGAGTCCTGACGGGGGGCGAAGAGGAACGGATAAGGGAAGGGAAGTTAGTATTGTTAAAGGACCTGGTAGCCGGGCGGCACAAGAGTGCTCTAACGGCTGTGGAGGTGCACGTGGAATGCTGCAGAGTGTCTCTAGTCCTGTGAAATCTGAGGCAGTCCGTAGAACAATGGTAGGCTGGCAGTGTGCAGGCAGCAGTAAAAGCAAAACAGCAGGCAGACAGAGTCCAAAGGTACATAGCAGAATTCAGCGTTGTACAGGCAGTAAAGAACAAGAGCGTGAGGCAGGTAAGGTTGATTTACGAAGCAGGGTCAGCAACGGGATATCAGGAGAGTCAGGACTATTCGGAGAGGGAGTCTGTGATCAGGTAAGAACAAGGAATGGAACAACAGCAAAGCAGAACGGTCGCAACTTCAGAATCAGAAGCGGCAACGGTTGTTTCTGGCCAAGTTTTATTGAGAACAAGAGGTGGGGCGCGAGGCATCACTCATGGTCACCTGACCACACTTGTGTCTGGTTCCCTTGGCAATGGTGCGCGTGGAGATCCAGCACCCTCTCCTATGGGCGCATCTCTGGTTTTGCCAGGGAAACCTCCAGTGTTGCAGGAAAGAGCTATCGCTGGTGCAAGGACAATGCTGCAATGGGGGCCTGCGATGTAATGAGACAGGGAGTGTAAGTTGAGAGTGTGGTACATTCCTGACACCCACCCCTAGGGTCCTGAACTGTGATTGGTTAGATCTGTTGCCCCCAGGCCTGGTACCCAAATCGGTTCTCAGCTCAAGGTGTACCTTTTCAAGGTAATAAGAATAACTATGTGTCTGCATTGTACCGTGTGTGAGCCACCAAGACTATGAGAGTGCTCGTTCTCATCATGCAACATTCGGCTTCTTCTGTAACAAATTTGTTGCAAGCCATTGTCTGTCTGCGTGAGACGATGCCTCTTTCCCAGCTACTAGTTTCGGTTCATCATCGTCTTGGCCGGTCATGTGTCCAGAGACCACGTTTCTGGGCTTTGCAGCTCAGAATTAGTCTGCATTCTGAGGAATTCATTTACGTCTCCTGTGCTGGTGTTACTGCAGTTCAGGGACTGGAATGTCATTTGTGTATTAGTGGCCTTGGCAGCAAGCCCTGTCCACATGGTTCGTGCTGAATTCAGCTCGGTCCAGCTTTTACTGAGACGGTTGTGGCCTGCCATGATTCCCTGAGCAATGACATGTCTCCTATCCAGGTTGTGGGGCTCTATAATATCCAAAGATTAGTTGTTTTATGGCTCTGTCAGGTCCCCAGGTGCTCCTTACAGTTCCATGGGGTTAATTGCACATAAGCATCTGTAAGCATCTACACAGGATCTCTTGCTTCTTGTGGTTTCCACGTTACTGGAGTTAAGCTAATGACAAAATAATAAAGGCAAAGACAGTATGTACATGTGACTATCTTCTAACTCATAGAACTGTACGCATGTTTTTTTGGTGCATTCATGTGCATGATTATGTCCTGCTGTGTGGATGGCACGTGTGCTCCATGTGTAACGCTGCTATGTTGTGGCGTCTCTAGCGGCTTTGAACATGTCTTCTTGGTGCTTTAGTTGAGGCGGTCAATTGAAGAGTCTTTAACGGAGTCTGGTGACTCCTCATCCACCATAGGCAGTGTCTGTGCTGGTCCTGGGCAGTAGGGCTGGCGGAGTGGGTACCTTTCCTCGTATTTGTCACTCAGAAGAGCAGTGGGGGTCGGTTCCGAACGGTACAAATGGTCATGATTCCTTCGGTTCTCCTTTCAGTTCGTGTGCCTGGTGGGGTGGGATGGGAGTTAGGGGCAGATTTTGATCTCCAATCTTCACTTTCATATGTAAGTTACTTTTATTTAGGCTTGACTTGTGTAACGATTAAAAAGGAGCCTCCTCCCCTTTTACAGTAGTACTCTCGCAATTGAAACGTGAGCACATTTTCACTGTGCAGAACTTGCATTTTTATTACATCTCCATCTCTGTCCTAATTTTTTCTTGCTCAACCTTTATCCCTGGAGGATAACTCAAGAGCAACGTGCTGGCCTTAGAAGCAAGATGACGCAGAGCAACACAGGTTCGATCCCTGGGTCCGTGCTTAGAAACATCTGAGTATTAAGTGTGTTATAAATAACCTATTACAATTACAATCCGCAACTCTGTCCTCATCTCTGTCTCTTTCCTCCTCCCCACACTCTTCTTCATTCTCGCATCCTTCACTGTCCTCTTCATCTCATCCCGATCTGCATAGTCTTAATTATAGTTGCATCTGCTTGTAGCTACCCTGGTAAGGTTAGGATTTTGGAATGTGTTTCTCACATAAAACACTGAATGCAGGAAAGCTTCCTGTTCCTCAAGGGATGTCACTTTCCTGAGAAATCCTGATTAACTCAACACCTGTGCCACTCCTTCTCAGAGCCAGGTTTCGCCCCGAGTTAATGTGTTCTATTTTGCGGGATTTTTCAACCTTACTCCTTATCCACAGACATTTAACTAACCTTGCTCCCACCACTCTACACGATTGAACTTTTGTTTGCACCACTTCACCGTTCACTTATCATCTGTAATGGTGTGTACATAATTACAACGGTTCTGTGAGCATATCAGTATGTTTTCAACAAGTGCCGATAATTGTCTGTACATATTGTATAACCAAACACACATTATATATAACTGCACCAGGATATATCATCCACCCTGCAGAAGGAGAAACATTATAAGACATTGATATTATATGATATGGCATTTATAACTTGCCTATACACAAGTGTTTCAAGGCGCGATGAGGCAACGGAGGGGGAAACAGAGGGTAGACAGAACAACGATCCTACTAGGCCAGGTGTCATTCAGATCGCGCAAGTGCAGAGGAGGGGGAAAGGGAAAAGTGCGAGGGGGAAGGGAGAGGGGAAAGTGCAGAAGGCCTTGTGGACAATGCAGAGGGTTTTGAACTTAATCCCCGCAGCCACTGGGAGCCAGGGCAGAGATTTAAGTACTGCAGAGATACGATCCCTGGGCTTGAGGCCAAGGACAAGTCTTGCAGTCCTGTTCTGGATAAGTTGCAGATGGCGGAGGGTAGAGGTAGGCAGATTTAGATAGGGGCTGTTACAATAGTCCCGCTTAGAGAGAACCAGGGCTCTGGAGACAGTGAGCTTCTGGGGGAAGGAGAGGAAAGGAAGAATACCTCTGAGGACGTGCAGCTGGTAGTGTGACTTCTTAGAGACGTCAGAGGTGTGAGGAGAGAAGGAGAGTGTGGAGTTGAAGATAACTCCAAGGTTTTTAGCCTTGCAGGTGGGAGCAGGAAGAGGGCCAAGGGAGGCCGGCCAGAGAGCTGCAGGGAAGGAGGGAGCTGGTGAGCCGATGAGTAGAATCTCAGTCTTACTGGCATTAAGGCAGAGGTCATTGCCGGCACACCACTCCTGGATGGCTGACAGACAGTCAAAGATGAGGGAATGAGAGGAGGATGCCAAGGGTAGCCTGAAAATGAGCTGGGTATCATCCGCATAGCACTGGAAGTTGGGGCAGAGAGCGGCGATGCGGTGGGCAAGGAGTGCCAGGTATTGGTTGAACAGCCAGGGAGAGAGGTTAGACCCTTGGGGGACACCGCAGGAAGAAACAAAGATATTGGAGAGGAAGGACCCAAGTTGGACTTGGGTGGGTCGGTCAAAGAGGAAAGAAGTCAGCCAGGCCAGAGCCTGACCAGTGATACCCAGGTTATCACAGAGACGGTTGAGCAGGATGGCATGGTTGACAGTGTCAAAGGAAGAAGAGAGATCCAGCAAGATGAGGACGCACGGGGTGTTGGAGTCAAGGTTGGAGAGCAGGTCTTCACGGATGTTCAGGAGAGCAGTTTTCGTGCTTCTGGCAGCTCTGAAGCCAGGCTGGTGGTCATGAAGACAACCAACAGATTCAGTGTGGAGATTAAGCTGGGAGATGGCCAGTTTCTCCAGGAGCTTGCCCAGGAAGGGGGTGATGGAGATTGGGCGATAGTTAGAAGGGCAGGCGGGGTCAGCAGAGGGTTTCTTAAGAAGAGGGTGCACAAGGGAGTGCTTCGGGGGGAAGGGAAGACTCCCATGGCGAAGGAGTGATGCCAGAAATCAGCCAGGGCTGGAGTCAGGGAGTCGATTTGGTCCTTGATAGTTTTGGAGGAACAGGGGTGAACCTGTTTCAATAAGACTTTAATAGATCGGACTTGTCTGGAAACCTCGTCTGCAGAGAAAAGGGGAAAGGCAGAGAAGGAGGGAGGGGGCGTGGCTGCAGAAGGGCTAGGGGAAGAGCCGGAAGTAGCGGGAGGGAGGCGATAGGAGGAGAGTGAGGACAGGATGTCCTGAGTTTTAGAAATTAAGTGAGAAGCCAGTGCTGTGCAGAGGGCCTGGGAAGGGACAGGAGGGGTAGAGAGTGCGGCAGGATTGGCCAGTTCCTTGCAGATAAAAACATTGTAGTTTTTATCTGTGGTGCTATGGGGTATTTATCACGCTAGACTCGGCCTGTTAAAATAATACCTGCGCATTCCAGATCTGCTCCTGGCAGCATCTCCTCAAGCAGGCCTACCTATTTACAGCCAAAAACAGTCGAAGAAAATGGCTGACATTTTCGGAAACAGAAATAGATAGAAATAGACAGGCGTGCATCAAGTGTCACTGCATTCGTCATGATATTGTTCTGAGTGTTTGATTGGATCCACAAGTTAAAAACAGTGGGTGTTCCACTAATAGAAACGTGCATGGCAACACATGCTGCAGGTGACTGGATTCTAGGGTGAAATGCTTCCGTGAAGTGCTACATAGCCCGTGGTGATGAAGATGTGATCATAACGAATATTCTGTTCTGCTGTACCCTGCAATGTCTGTATTGCTGTACTGTGTGCATATTGCTAAGAAGTACTGCAGCCCTGAAGGGTAATAGGCACTCAGTAGGGCGGACATGGCGGGTTGTGGAAGGAGCAGGAGAGCCATCTTATGTTAGTGTCGTGTTCCTGAATGTGCTACAGGTAGAAAGCCCCACCCCATAACATTGCAATATTTATTAATATTCTCCAGCTTGAACGTCTAGGTTTTTCTGAAACCTCTTTTTCAAATATTTCTTCTCCCATTTCCGCACTCATTTTAACTTCTCAGCTTGGTAGCTCTGTGGTGCACATGAACATGTGTTAAACAGTATTGAGAGTGCATTTGTAGAAAATAATAGATGCTCTAAATTAAGTTAATTCAAGTTCTGTGTTAAGGGTAGCTCTGTTGACAAAACATATGCATTGCCTCATGAAATGTCACCCTCCAGGACACGAGATGTAAGAAAACAGGTAAGGTAAGAAGCCTGCTATTCTTCTCAACATCAGGGTTCAAATGGGAAGATGTCAAATCTCACTCGGTGGAATATGATTGATTTTCAAGAAGGATAAATAAGAAATATTGAAATAAGTGTCTTTTTACCAGCGCCTGTACGTGTGCTATTAGGCTGCCATATGATCCGGTGCCTTAACCCTCCTATTCTGAAAATATTCAGGATGAAAGGAGCCAATCTGAGCAATTTGAAGACATTATTCCATTCCTTGGGATTTGCTGTCTCGATTGCAGCGATTCCCATGCCTTGATTGCTTGGTTTTGGCCGTATTCTAGATGTCCTTCACTGGATACTAAGCCAACTGTCTAAAGACTGCCTAATTTAAGCATTTGCGAAGTCCCACCCAGGCATATGCATGGCATGAAACATTTAAATTAGATAATGCTAACATGCTGATTTGAAAATGCTAAGCAAATGATTGAGGCTGCTTATGAATTGCTTTTTAAAATAAATGTTTCGGGAACATTCTATGCAAGTAAACATTTAATAAGACCAGATCATTTTAGAATTTAATAAACATTTTAGGAACTGTTTAAAAAATGCTAATCACTAGAGTGAACATTTAATGAGAAGCTTACTCAATGTCTAAAGAAAAAAATAACTGCTTGTAAAAGAGAAATGCTTATCACTGCTTGGGAACTGTTATTTAAACATTCCACATGCTTGATAATGCTAGAGAAATGCCAAGCAAACATGTCTCTTTGTCTATGGCATATGCTGCTGTATGCACCAGCTTCCTCACTAAGCATTCAGGACTGTGGGGAATCAACATTATCTGTCAACGAAGGCCTGGCAAATCATACGTCTTAGATTTCGCTCTAGCTCTGCTCTCACAGCACCCCGATTGAGTGTAGCACAGGGGAATTGCAAGGCAGCTGATACAACGGCAAGGGGCAAACAAGCTAAGTAAAGAAAAAGCAATATGAGAGTTTGGAGGAGAACATGATGGATTGTTTGTACCATAGTAAGCAGCATGTTAAACAATGATTATGGCACTACTGAACAGAAGCCGGATTTCAAAAACCGTGTTACCCAGACTGCAGATTGTGTAGAATGGCACAGCCAGGCTGTTCTTTCATTTGGGTCTAAGGGCGCATGAATCTTCAGTCCTGCAATCATTGCTCTGGGTATCATTGGAGAAACGTATCCAGTTGAAAGATGCGTGCATAGTACATAAATCTTACTACAACCAGTAATTGCTTCACATATTATGGGTTCAGACTTACTAATTGGGGTGGACGTGCTTTCTCATTTCTATCTTCCAAATTATGGAATGCCTTGCCCATCCATCATCAACTTATGCAAAACCACCTGGAGTTTAGCCACAACTTGTCAAATGTTTGTTCCCCCATTAACTCCTCTGTTTCACTGCTCCTTATGATGGAATATGGTAATGATCATCTTTAGTGCCAAGATGCCTATTCAAGGGGGCAGCTCACACTCTATAATTAAAATTGACCATACCCCCATACCATACCAAACTCCTCAGACACTTTAATCAAAGCCATCTGGCATGCTGGTGCGCACCCTCAGCCTCTGCAAATAGTAGACAGTGTTCCGTGCAGTGCTGTCAGTTTTTGTGCTCTGTTTACATTTTTGCACATGGAAACATATGTGCATTAAAATAAATCTTTACACTTCAGATGTGCTATGCAGGGTTCTTAAGGATTTAAAGACCACCTGCAAAGTTGCAAAATAAGCAATGTGAAAATGTTTACCTCCTAAACTGCCTTTATGGTAATCCTAGGAAAAACAAGTGCCTAACCACGGAAAGGACAGTAATAGAACCACCCGTAGTGGTAAAATGACCACCAGAGGTAAATGCATTACCACTGGTAATTCCCATTACAGGAAAAAATAATACCCAAACAAAGTAGTAGATACCACTAAAACAAGATTAGGTATGAGCTGATCTTAAAAAGGTAAACAATCTAAACTGGCTGCCACTACCTGAAATGTATCTCCTGAGGGGGTATGCCCTAAACATTGGTTTGAGACGACTGTTAGTGATGTTCGTTCATTGGTTTCCCCTTAGCTTTCTTAATAGATTTTCCATTCGCTTATTCAGGTGTGTCAAGTTACTGGATCATTTTAATTCATCCTGGAGTCTGTCTATGACTAACTTGTAGTTTTAGAACAGGGTCGCAATTGTGTCAGGGCTGGCAGTTCTTTCATTTTGGGTATCATGGATTGCATGCCTCACTTCCCTATCAGGGCCAGATTAACCCTGGAACAAAAGGTTAATATGCACCAAGCCCCACAAATCACAGAGCCCCCCCCGCCCCTACTCTGATGCAGACATAGTTTGTTTTTGAGAATCAAGACTAAGCTCTGTTTTCAAGGCTGAGTTGCCTGAGAGCTTTACTATTTTCTCTAAACGTGATGCTTTAAGTGCAAGGGAAAACACTGCCAAAAGGTCTTAAACTACGCTACACAAGACCACATTGCATTACAACACAAATCTGAAAGGACAAATACAATGATTTGTAATTTGAATGTGAACTGGCATGGCAATAAAGATGTCCATCCGCATGCACCATGACCTGTCTTCTCGCAAATGATCTTGCTATAGGTCCAACCTCTGATGTTACATTCCCAAAAGTGCTATTGACAAGAAATCATGTCTCTCCTGTGAATATATAATATGAATAAAAAAGACAGCTATTTTATATTTTCAGTGATAAACGTTTGATCCATTTAGTTTTTGTTGCATTGCAAATAAATTAGTTTTAAAGAAATAGAAGTAACATTTAATTGAAGAGCTGCCTACATGTTAAGGCTAGTCGAAGACCCATAGGAACGAACCTCTCAAAATTATATTCTTAATAAACTTAGATTCAAGTGACGGATTTGGCCGGAATTTCCAAAGTGATTATGTAAGTGATTTCAACCCGGCACTCCACCTAAGTCAATGCCTAGCGTGTGATGCACAGCTGGAAACCTTAATTTATTTCTGAATGATATACCCTTATATCACGCCCCTCTCTTTGAATCCCCCGCCCCTGGACACACTGAACCAGGAAGCAGGCTGTTTTGCAAAGTTAAAAAGATTTATTTTAGGTATTTTCACGATATATATATATCACATTATTTAATGGTTTATACAATGATCACCAAAGGGGTGATGTCAATATAAATCTCTTTAATCACACAGAGTATTGGTTGAAAAAATAATGCAGCATAGAAATAATACTTTTGTGTGGGTTCAATCAAAATGCAAGTGATCACTCTTTCCCCCTGCACACTACTCAATCCCCCCAATATGCAGTATAAAGAAATGGAAGGAGAGAAAACAGGTTTCAGGAATACACAATCAACAAATACAGGATCAATCTCAATTCCCCCCCCCGCCCCGAGCAAACACAGAGAAAAACAGGAATGATTGCAACTTTTCAAAATGGTTTTGAATGTGGCTTGGAATGGATGGTAAAACACTAAAACTGGATTCAATTCACTAAAATTGTTTCAATACTAGGGGGAGCCATTTTGTATGGTTTCAGATAAACACTATCAATGATCATTGAGTAACTAGCAGGTTGAAAACTTAATTCTGCGGTCGGATGCAATGTACAGCTGTTTCACACGTGATAGATTTGAGACAAATGAAAAATTTGTGGCAACCTTTTCCACGCACGGTAAGCGCGATTGCGGAAAAGCTATGAGTTGGAAAGATATTGAAAAGCTGAGGATGTTAGCTTCAATTTGACACTTAAATTTCGTTTGTAGCATGCACAGTGAGGAAGTTATGAAGGTTTTTGTAGAGGTCGTTTTTTTCAGAAAGAGTCCCAATTTGTAAAACAAGGTTGCGCTTTTTAAAATTACAAACAAGGTTTCTTATACTAAGGAGACTATGAAGCCACAAACTACACGACAGCACAGCCACCAGCTCAGCAATGCCTCTGGATGGTTTTTGCCCGCCGAGACGCTTGCCTTTCTTCAGAAAATATATTAGCGCAAAGATGATTTTAACACTACTATTACCAAAGGACTATAGGGATGAGAGAAAGATTCAGGTAAGACAAAAGATTTTCTACAATGCAGTTCTGGATATAATAGAATGGGTTTGGATAGGATTACCTATAGATAAGATATTTGCTAGCGACAATCCTATGCTGTGGATACTCACTACCACTCTTTGGGATGGACCCGTCAGGGATCTGGTCAGGGAGACTTTCTGGACTGGAATTCTGCTAGCACACCGGACTGGACTTAAGGCGCTCTGGTTCTGCAAACAGCACGGCATTCTGGACACTGGACGGCGGGATTGGACTGGATCTGATGGGTTGGTTCTGGTTCGCAGATATCGGGTCACAGCTCTGCTCTACTGGGTTGGATCTCTGGATTCTGGCAAGAATTCTTAGCAAGAAAGCAGCACAGCTCAGCCAGGCTGTTCTTTTTTTTTGTTCCCCTTAGAGGTCTGGGGAAAAATCTGGTTTCTGGATTTTTTAATGGCCAATCTGAGCAGGGTTCAGCTTTGGAAATGGGCCTTTCTGCTTTCAAAGTTCTGGATTCTGGAATATGGATTTCTCTTGCAAAGTGTTCCGCCAGCAATCGGATGGTGGGTGAATGTGTGTGTCTCTAGGTCCTAAGCTATCTCTATTTATGTATTTTCTAAAAGGGTGGCTATGCTGACTTCTACTAGGCACACCCCCTGGTATTCTATTCGTTAGGGTGTTTCCTCTCCCCTGATTTGAGAAGAAAACATGGTGTCATGATGACGCTGTATTTTGTAATGCAGGGAGTACCTCCCCTTTGTTTCTGCACATGAAATCTATTTTTCATACAAGACATATTTACAATTTTACAAACTTGCTAGCAACAGCATATTAATATCACAGATTTGGTGGAGCAAGTATTCATCCGAGCCCCATCACAGTGAGAGCTTGGGTCTAGATTTGGCAATTTTGCGCACTTTTGGTCCGGTACCCAATGTCAGATTTGTCCATATTTTTACACATATGTGCGCATGACACCTGGGCATAATCATGTGAAGTTTCATGTTTCTGGCCTCACCACAATTGCTACAAAACCACAAATTCTGTAGTCATATCCCTGAACACCGCACAGAGTTCTGAGTAGTTTTAAAACGTGACGAGAATTTTCATATTAACAATACTGTCGTTTTACAAATGTTTACAATTTTGCACAGTCCTCTGTAATCCCTGCCTCTCACTCCCAGGATTAGCAGCCAGTGCCTCTCCCCTCTCAATCAACACCTGAATGTGAGCTCCTGTCCTTTTGGTGGGAAGCAGAAGGGTGGTGTGTTTCCCAGTGTGGGAAGTTTCTTTGAAGTTTTTCTGAATCAGGTTACTTCAAAGTAAATTGTGACATTGTTCTTTGTTTAAATAAAAGTTACAATTTTTAAAACAGGCAAACAAATCTCTAATTCCAGTCTTTTTAAGCATAGAAATGAAATAGTGGCAACCTATATTGCTTTTGATAGCAAGTCACTTCATTTCAACCATTTGATTTACTGTACAAGTTTAAGCTTCCAGTGTAATTAAATAACAGCCTTCATACAGGCGGCCAGCGGTACTGCGCCCATATCTGACAGATTATTCCAGGCAAGCACCTTTTTTTAATGTGGATATTCTTGTGATGAAATCTGCTTCTCCTGACATTGTGTCCTTATGTGGATTCTTTAAATAAAGTGACGGGTAACACCCAGCAAGAATGTTGGATCTTTTCTGATGTTTGGGAAACATTATTTTTTCATTTCAGCAACCAAGGAAAAAAGGGTTTCAGAGCACTTCTGGGTTTCCTTTCAATGAAGCACTGCCTTTCATGTAGTTTCCATTGTCCCTCTGTGGGCAACCCAAAGACAGATTTTAGCAGTGTGGCCTCCTGTTCCACCACTGACACAGGCAAAGTAGATTGGCGGCCAACTTTCTGGTTTCACGCCCCAATTCTCTGAGGTTTAGCGCACATAGGGCTTTTTGAGGCCATTTTGTTGGTTCCGGTGCCACCAGCACACAGTGATGTCGCTGGGCAGAGCCAGTGGGTCAGGACATCCCACAGTTATAAGTCTGCAGGCTCCCCCAGACTGCAAAGCTTTGTAAAAAATGTAAAAGTTATTGAGCGTCAATTTTCTTTTTTTCCAAAAATGCAGCCTACTTCCCATTCATTTCCCTATAGACAAAAAAATTCAATTTATGCCGAAGTGCACAGCCTAAACCACTGGACGGATTTGGACCAGTTCTGAAACAGCTTGGGCCTGAAGAGTTGACTTGCGATCCTTTTGTGGTTTTGGGTTATTCCGCGCAGTGGTTATTTTAAAATTTGACAGAGAAGGGGGTGCCCTGTCCCCACAAAAATAATTGTTTTATCTCTCATGGTGCATTGAAGGATCACGTTTTTCAGAAATGAAATTACCGCCATCTGGTTTTCTCAATGCGAAAGATATTCGCGACTATAGCCGAGGTTATGGAAAAATGAAATGCAGCAAAAAGCTATTTGTAGGTCAATAAACATATAATTGTCCCCAGGGTAGAGCTGGAGGGATGGGCAGAGAGCACTGAGTGAAATTTGGGAGTTGGAGAGGGGGCACAGGAACCGAGTTTGTAGCACAAAGCTTTCCATAGCCTCGACTATAGCTGTGAATAGCTGACATCTCGATGCAAACTGTGTCACAGAAGTAGCATGTATTTTGGGGTGAAAGAGAGAGAAGAGAGGAGGTGAGAAATCCATCTGGGGAGTAGGGGGAGCTGGCACAGATGAAGGGGGTAATTGGTGAGGGTCTTGGGGCAGGGAAGCATTTTTGTTTTTCTGCCATTTTGACGATATTAACGGCTATATTCAAGGCTACAAAAGACTCCAGATAGCCGCGGGTATGTGTAGTTCGATATAGTTTGGGGTGTCAGTGTTTCTTTTTTTTTTTTAACGTTCTTGATTTAGGTATAATCTTGTCGGGGGTGAAAAATCTCTGGCCACGGCCATAGTCAGAAACTTGGTATGTATTAGAGAGTCTTTATTTATTTTGGATGTGTGTTTTCAGACTTTTGAGCATGTGAGACTTTAGAGAGACATTGTAGTGTAGTTTTAGATATACAACATAACATATTTTAGGGGGTGTATTTTCAATTATGGTTTTTGTTAGGCAAGATCATATGCAGTACCATGTAGGAGACTGCACCAGCCTTGTCCTCTTGGCAATAGTTAACCCAACCCTTGGTATAAGCATGTACTACACAAGTTGGTAGAGGGACTGAACAGTCAGGCTCATCTCAAGAGGGTTCAATGTGAGCTGTAGGGTTGTAACATAAAGTTTCACAGTGACAAGTATTGAAATAACACTTACACTCAAGGTTTCTTGATTAAACAATGATTTATTAATTTAACAGTCAGTTTGAATAAGCCTTCTTTAGAAGGGAGCAAAGGACAGCCCCCAAGGACAGCCAGCCAGCCATTCACCTTTGAGTGCATTCCTGTAAACAAGCAGACTAAGCACAGGGAGTTTCGGGCCCCTCACTCACTTCCTGCCCTGCCAGACCAGACATGCTAGAGCCAGAGGCGGGCTTCAGCAGTGAACCCTGCGAAAGACAAAACGAACAAAGGACCAAACCTGGTTTGCCGCACAGAGAAAATCTCAAGAAGGACCTTTCCAACAAGAAATGGTGAAAAATGAAGACTACGGCCATTTTGACAAAAATGGGCACCCATGGGTGCTTTTCTGCAAGTGCAGCTCCCGGTAGAAACATTTAATGGTAGGAAAAAGTAAACTACTTCCACCAGCCATTATTTGTACAAAGGGTAACATAAAAATGTTACATCAGAAACTAGACAAAGGGGATAATAAGTAACCCCTCCAGCACCCTATTATAAGATAGTGTGTGCTGGTTCTAAAACGTTACAAATGTAAGTAAAGTCAATTTCACTTTACTGCTCTTGGACACAGCAGTTTAACCAAGAGAAGGTATTTAAACCTTTGGGAAATCTGAAAGACTTCCCTGTGCCACTTCACGGAAGGTGCTGTGTGTCACAATGTAAAAAGATGATGCAAATGAAGTTTGTCACACTCAAAAACCAAAAGAAACATAGTGTTCAAATTAAAGAAAAATACATGAGAGAGCGGGAAAAAGGTCTCACTCTCTCCAGGATAAAAATGAAAAGTCCTAAAGTCCAGCAAAAGAGCTGGGGTCTCTAGGGTAGAAGGGAATTAGCAAATTACTGAGAATTCTCGCTAACATTTGTCCCCCCATCTCCCCAGACTAAGGGACAGGGGGGTTTAATCTACCCCTGGATGAATCTCCTAATCCAGTCGGTCATACTTACGGATCACCCGCATTGGCTCACTTCCTGAGGATGGTCCTCTAACAGGCCGTGACTTCCAGGTGACCCAGCATGATGGCATTTCCAGACAGGGACTTCTGCTAGTGAGGGACATCTGGGTTAAAGGGGCGTTCCCACCTATCACAGGGATGGAAGGTATCATATATGACTACTATAATCATATACTATTTGCACTTCTTAAGGGACCTCACAACAATAGCGAATGCCAATTTCCCAATCACAACTGTTTTTGGAGTCATCTCCTACTAATGTCTCCCTGTTCAAAATACTGCTGACAATAAAGACATCCAAAAACATATTTGTCAGAATCTGTCATCCTGCTTCTTTCTTGAAATGCTGGGCAAAAAAGTTACATATTTTGTAAATTAGTTTCTGAGTGATAGCTGGGAACAGCTGAGCATGCACCCTCTTTACCTGGGCTCTGCGCAGCCACCCACTTTGAGTGCCCTGAGAAATAACCCAGGTGTCTGTTTGGTGACACCCATGTTACTAGAATAGTAAGCTTTAAAGACTCATTTGACAAATGTATTGGCACTTTTGTTCATCTTGGACCTTGGTTTAGAGTCACTGGGCCTCATTACGACCCAGGCGGTAAGGGGTTTACGGCAGCGTAAACAGCGCCGACCCTTACCGCCTGATTACGAGGTCCCTTAGCGCCATGGTGCTTTTAACACCTGCTTTTAGCAGGTGTTAAAATCCATGGCGCTAAGGGACCATGGAGTTAATTACGCCACCGTAATTTACGGTGGCGTAATTAACGCCTTCCCCACTCCCATTATGCCCTATGGGGCAAAAATGGGAATGGGGAAGGGTAAATGGGGATTGGGGACTTACCGCCCCGCCAAGGTCGGAATGGGGCGGTAAGTCCGCCAACCACCATGGCGTAAACGTAGTTTACGCCATGGTGGTAAAGTCACGGCCCAGGCGGTAACTTACCGCCTGGGTCGTAATGAGGCCCACTGTGTGATACAGCCAACAAAATATTCTTTTTTTTAAAAAAATCTTTGAAAGACAAATTAACGTTACAGAAAATACTGTAACACAACAAATGCAAACAAGGTATTGTTATGAGATTGTTGTACTATGAGGCCATCTTCTGGGGTATGTGCAGAACCTTTAAGTTAAAGTGCACCAGGGCTGATCACGCACCCCTACAAAGAGTTGCTATCTCTGGAGGAACAATGGCAATGAAGTAGTGGGAATGTGCCTCATGTAGCATAGGTTAAGGAATGGGAGTGAGAGCCATAGAGATGATGTGGTCGTGGTACCATTCATTACAAGTGAAATAGCTCTGCAGAAGCACACATGCAAGCCAGCTGCAAATGTATCCAACTAACTGTGCCATGGTTCACATGTCATCCTTTACAGAGTTGGAAAAGAGTGCAAGTAAGGAGGGTAACAGCACCACTTAAAATGTACTTCACAACTATATTTCCTCTGACTACTACAAGCATCTATAATGTGCTACATATAATGAAGGCAATCCATAGCCCACGAGCCCTAGCATAACATGGAGGACTGGACACTTTATACAAATCACCTAGGCTAAGCTGGTAAGATAGCTCCACATTTACAGACTCCAGTCTCAATGAGAGAGCTCTGCATGTTAATAAGCCTGCTGCAGAGATCTGTGTGCAGTCTGCTGGTGACAGGTTCCAATCCTAGTAAGATCAACTGGCTAATGAGTTTGCTGCAGAAATTTTCTCAATCGCCTGTGCCCCAAATGAGTGATCAACAGGTCCCCAGATGCTTAATGCAGCCTTGCCAATATCAATCACTTCCAGAACTTAATGGCAGCTCACTGCTAAAGGTTGATTGACTGTGTATGGCTTTCTATGATTTTCCTTCTGTGCATCATCATAAACGTTTGCCGTCATTCTTTCCTTAACCTCCACGTTATAGGTTTTGGCTCTCACTCTCTTCCTAAATCCCACTTGAGATATGCTGTCTTCCTGAGCCATCTAGTCCCTCACCTTGTCTGTCACTTTCAGAGATGCCTTAGGTGTCCTAGAAAAGGCAATATTATAGTGTTTTTCTGTTGAGTTTGTAAATCGGAAGTACCACAAGCTCTTTCTGCTTGTAAGCCATCTAGGTATGAATTGTAGGAGGCATCGGAGGCTTTGTGTCCAGTGGGGTGACCGTGTCCGTGCCAGTAGTGGGGGTGTGTGTTGGCCATCAGCTGAGAATGTCAGTTGTAGTTAGAGGTGTACATTTGTGATGTTTGAAGTATGGGCCGAGGATCCTTTTTTAAAGCTGTGTGCAAGTGTCTGGTTTGCATTTGTGTGTGGTGAGTAAGCTGTAAAGAAACTGAGGCTTAGTCAGAAGGTATGGGATGTTCTTTATATAAACGTTTCAGAGATGTTAAAATGGATCTGGGACAACTCATAGATGGCCAACTTATTGCTGCCATTTCCCCACATTTTCCATGACATGTCTATGGGTGCAAGCCACCATGCCCTCCTTCTGTGCCCCCACACCCGTTCCACCAACCCACATATATCCTTAGATATTTTTTCTTTACCCCAAACTCACAATCCCTGCTAAAAATTCCACAAAAAATGTGGTAAAACAGCAGCAAGGCATTGACTGTAACTAGTTGAGATTCCGGAGCTGATTTGATCTGGTTTGTTGTTCCTGACTCCACAGAATCAATCCTCTTGGCTATTTGAATTACCTTGTCATTACCTTCATGAAATTGGGATGCAGTTGGAACAAACCCATTAGTTGCTAGTGAGGAATTGATTTCTTCAAATTGATATAATTCAGATTTAGAACTACTTTTTGAAGAGAAAATCTGTTTTCATCTTTTGAGCGCGTGTCCTTGGCTCTGAGGGTCGCAGGGTAGGGGTCAAGGTAAGATTCCCTTCTCTCCACTCTCATTTCTCTTCTCATCCTTTGACATCCACGCTTTGTCTTTAATTTGCCATTTCCTTACCTACCTCTACTTCAAGGGAAGAAAGAATTGGAGAGTAAGGATCAGAGTACAGTAATGTAAACTGGGAGTTGTGGAAAAGATAAAGTTATACAGAATCCCTGTTCAGCATAGAGACATGGTTGCAGTTATGTATTTTTACAGTCACTCTGAGTGAAAGATTAAATAATATCAAGGCTTACTACTACAAAATATAAATACACCAGTCACAAGGTCAAAGTTACAATTGAACTTTTATTAACAAACAGCTGCTTGGCTCTCAACACCCCACAATGTGTGCAAGCAGACACCGTGAGATGAGAGAGTGTTGACTGTTCCACAAATGCACATATTTATACTAATACTTCACAGCCTTGGACACATCATCCAACCCATCTTCATGCAATACGTAACCTAGGGTTCATGACCTAACTACTTAACTAATTCATGCTTAAACATCTTTGCATAGTTTGCTGTTTTCATCAAACAATTCACATGCTTTTCAAATACAAGACACAAAGGTAACATTCCTCATTTTACTCGCTTATATCTGTCTACCATTTGTTATTAAGCTTAAAGTCAGTTTGTTTCAAGGAGAGAAAAGAAGGATTTCTGCAAAAGAGTACATTCAGTTATTTATTATTTTACTTTGCTGTTTGAACGGAGAAGGCACTGTTGGGACACATGGTATCTAAATGAATGATTAGTACAGCTTTTGTTTCACTCCAATGTTCCTCACTGTAGGATGAACAATCCACCTTAGCAGCTTCAACATTCTTATCTATGTTGACATCATGAAACAACACAAAGTTCATTTTGCCGAAAACACAAATTCTGAACATGGGACAGAAAGCAGGAGTCGATCAAAGTGGCAGATAACTCAAAATGGCATGTAGTCAGCCTGTTTCAGGTTCATTCAATTCGATATTACGGTGCAATGCGAATGTGCTTAGGCCAACATTTACTATCAGGCGATATTATGTAAAATATATTTTCACATGTGTGCCCAAGATTCCACAGCTTCACTGCTCTGTTAACCGGCCTACTTCCAATTAGGTGCACTGCACCTCCCTGGATGTGATTGTGGTGCAGCGGGTGGATGCAGTTAAGACCTTGGCTCTGAGTCTTCCTATCATGCTAGATATGCTCATGCCTAGGACTAGGACTAGGAGCATGACATGCTCTGATATGGAGATGCTGCAAATCCTCACATCCCAACTTATCAGTGGGTAGATTCGGGAGCTAAAAACATTTTTAGAGCTTCAGCCTTCAAGGCATCAGGGATTAATATGGATACTGCATGCAGAAAAAATCTAATAAAAACTTGCAGTTACTAGCCGTCCCTTTGCCATTTACTGAAAAGGCTATGTTCTGTCCAACAAGCTAGCAGGGCTTCTCATCTCTCCTGCAAGTTGTGGCATAAGCCATTGCGTAATTGAGCTCAGAGCAGACAGGGGCGGAGTGGGATCTGTGGTGGGGAAGATTATGCTAAGCACACTTTATACCATGATGAAATACCATGTCAATGTCAAGGAAAATGGGAGGTGGGGGTTAATTATCTTCATTAATGGGTCATCGTCAATAGACCAGAGCACAGTGGAACAGCGATAGTGAAGGCAAACAGCTTTGAGACAGTGACAAGTGCAAGATTGCCCGTGAATTTCTCAGCACAAGTGGCAGAATTGATAGCGATGATTTTTTTACTAGAAGCGCATGAAGAAGAAGCGGCAATGTTGTATTCCAACTCTGCCAATGTGACTTCAACAGTGCACACAGGAATGTCATGTTGAAAAAGGAGGGGGTACCTGCGTGCAGACAGTGCATCAGTGCAGCATGCACTGCTATTGGACAGGCTCTTAGACTCACTCCAACTTCCATTGGCCATCCCTGTGGTGAAGTGCACAGTGCACACTGATGTGCAGATTTGATTTCTTGCGGCAACAAGGCCGGTGAACTTGAAGCAAAAAGAGCAGCATAATGTTCCAAAAATCTCTGACATTGCGACTGCACCGAACAACTACACACAAGCATGCACCATGGTGATGAATGAGGCTTTTAATATGCTAAACATAGCACAAATAACCAAACTACAGGGAAGGGCATCACCAGAACAGCAAGAATTATGGAAAATATGGGGGGTGTTCATTGTCCCCCACAGATGCAATTTGGAGGCAGGACAGAAACATAAAACCAGTCATGCCCATAGGTATGCTTACAATAGAAATAGACATATTGCATTACCCAGCATACACATCAAAAGAGTGTCTTGCCATACTGATTTTGGAGGAGTGGGTTGTCCCGAATTTGGCAGAACACATCACTAATTGTATTGTAAAATGTCTGACATGCATGAGTTCACTGCTGCCCATACTCTGTGAACAGTCAGATGGGCAGTACCCCATCCTACTGGGCCATTTCAGCATTTGCAAATTGACTAAGTAGATATGCTCCACATTTGTAATGGCTACAGGTAAATGCTAATGGTTGTATGTCAATTTTCCCGAAGGATCAAAGGAGGTCCATACACACATCCAGATGCCGCATGTGCTGCCAAGTTCTTCATGCGTGAGGTATTTCCAAGGTGAGGAGCATGTGAAGTGCTCAGGTATGACAATGGACCACACTTTGTAAATTAGGTGTTTGAGCACCTCATTATCCTGTTGTGTATAAAGCAAACATTCTCGTCAGCTTATAACCCACAAGCAAACACCATTTACTGAAACACTGAAAGGTTGGCTCCATTGCCTTCCTTTATGCCTATTTGCATTACGGAATGAGCCCCGCTCTGACTAACACCTGACTTCACATGAGGTGGTGACGGGACATTGAATTCCAACACCATTTGCTGTTCCCACTCGAGCTCAAACTGATGCAGAAAATACTGCCACTGTGTTAAGGAAATAAATGCATGATTATTTCATAGCTCTGACGGACACTCTTAAATCTATGTCTCGACAGGTACAAGTGAGGCAGGGAGGTTCAAGGAAGACTGATAAAGAGAATGAACAAGTTGATCCAGATGTTCTACTGAAACCCCTAGTACTGTTTCCAGAGATAAGGTCCTGTGTAGGAACTTTACACAACAGTGGCACAGGTCACGCTTCGATGGACCATTTACATTGAAGGCAGTCACACAGTCTGCCTAGAAAGTTCAAGGAAGGTGTGTCTGGTTGCATCTCGGCAACGTAAAACCCTACAAAGGAGCGACCCCCTGTCTGCCAACATTGAACACAAAGGCGAAGAAGAAGTGAGAAGAATACAATTGAGGCCAAGAATGAAAGCCAATCAGCAGCAAGAAGAATACAAACCATGCTTTCTATAGATAAAACAAGTCGAACAGACAAGTCAGTTTGACATCCTTTCAACAACGCTTGCCTAAAACAAAGTGATACTCCTACAGTAAAAGGAAAATAACAGATGTTCCCTAAAGCAATTCGATTTTTCAGGGCCTTATCCTTTTTTATGAACACTTATCCCTTTTTAGGAGCTTGGAACCTCTGCATAACTATATTATTACTCAATCTAGCATAGGGTTGGAAAGAACCTTTCTCTTAATATTGACAAGGTTTAACTTATGAACACTTATTTTCTGAGGAAATACAACGGAAACGCTTCTCTTGATACAAAAATGCAAATGATGAGTAATATAAGAAATTATCTTTTAGTGTCTAGAAGAGAATTTACTCACAGAGATTTGCAGAAAGTAGATGCCCTAGCATTAATGATAATAGCAATGTTTTTTTTTACATTTTGTAGTCTTTATATAATTATTTTTATTGCAGCAAGAGAAATTATCATTTATAATACTGCTAAACCAGTAAACATGAGTATAAGTACTGTAACAATGATAAATGAAATGACACCAGAACAATTCCCTGTGGTAAACACATGGATTAAAAGACTAAAAAGAACTGTGCTAGACCACTCATTGCACCTGATCAAATATACTGATGATTCAGCCTATGTTACTAACAATATGTGGTACACGCAAATGAGCAAAGTGGGGAGCAAGACATCTTTTGAGAGTTGCATTACTTCATATCCTAGTCCATGAGCGCCTCCAGAATGTTCATAGCCACAGAAGTACCCACGAACACAGCACATTGTGTCACACACCGTGCACTGTGTAACCCGAGGACAATTCCATGTGTAGAAAGCCTCCATAGAGTGGGTGACAAAAGCACATTCTCCAAGGGAGGATATTTTTGTAAAAACATAAGAACACCATGATAAAAGCTAATACACAACACAAAGTAGTAAACTATCTGCCAGTGGACATGAATGGGGGAGGGATTAAAATAGAAGATCATAAAATGCTACATTGTAATGATATGTGAGGAAAAGAAATACCTGGGACTTGGAAGAGAGGAGAGTTACAAATGAAAGGACACATACTTACGGTAGAAGGATGGGGAAAAGGTAAATAGGTTGCAAAGCATTAGTGCTCCTAGAGCAGCCGGAAGAGGTTGCACAAAATTATATGTGCCTGGAGAAATGGTCCAAAATATCAAATTGCTTGCCTGGGTAGAATATGAAAGTGGACCAGTACCCATAATACCCTTGAAAGATGCCACCCTGTGCTTCAGAAATAATGACACAGTGTGTGTTGGAAGAAACCCAAAGTGGGCGTATGTTTGACGTAACAGGCATGGAACTAGGAACAGCATGATCTTGAACCACTAGTGGGCTTGTGGTTCAAAAGCCTACACACAACTTCAACCAAATTGGGGAGGAATGAGCTCCCTGGTAATAATAATGTCACCTGCCTTGGTAGTACCCCCGAGTGAGGTGCAGATTGGTGATTTTCCCAAAATGAACACACACATAAGACATAAGAGGGCCCTCACACTTGCACACATGAAAAGGACAATTACAACTTATTTATTTATTTAGACATTTGTATAGCGCACAAAACCCAGAGGTATCTAGGCGCTTTAATTGAAGAGATTGGTTACAGGAATTGGGTTATAGTTAATAACAACATTAAGTGGTTACAACAGAAAGTGCAGTAATGATCAGGTAGGCACATTGTGGAAGCCTAATGCCATGTTGCTGGGCGGCTGTGTCGCAAGGTGCAGAAAAGTCCATGTATACACATTGTGGGAGCCTAACCCCATGTTGCAGCGCGGCTGCGTCACAAGGTGCAGAAAAGTCCATGTATATACATTGTGGGAACCTAACCGAAGATTGCAGTGTGGCTGCGTTGCAAGGTGCAGAAAAGTCCAAGTATACAGTTGAACTTTTCAACTGGTGGTCCAACCCAATGAAGATGGAAAATGCATATGACACCATAACAGATAAACATAAATTATTCGGTAGAACTGAGATGTTCATCTTTACTGCTGGGTTGCAAGTCAACACAAATGCAAAATGGCTGCAAATAACATGCTGGGAGCTGTTGTAGACAATAAACATACAAAATACTTTAAAGCCGTAAGAAAAGAGCTGAGGGCAATAAGATTAATGACCCTCCAGATTAGGTACATTCTCGATCTTATAACGGTCATGAAGGGGGGTGCGCGCACAAACTGGGAATTCTTGCACATACAGACCCTCCCATGATGAGGAGAATGGAATCCTTGCAGAAGAAATAGCCACCTTAACAGAAAAACACACAAGAATTGTGGAGGAGGTAGATAATATTGCTGATGATGACTGGTTTAATTATCTGTTCTCATGGATCCCCTCCTGGTTGGCTAATGCATTAAAATAATAATGGCCATTTTAGCATTACTACTATTTGCCTTCTGCGTTCTAAGAATTTCAGCTTAAAGAAGGACTTGGGGTGGAATATAGATATTTCCGCTAAGAACATAGAAGGGAAAATCATGAAATCTAATACCTCTAGAGCAGCAGGACGCAATAATTTAACTAACATACTATTGAAACAAAATTCTGGGTTGTGGTCCAAGATTTTGCAGATAGAATTTAAAAACATTTAGGATACACATATAATTCCTGATTCATGGAAAATGTTGCATATAGTGCCTATTTCTAAAAAGGGCTCTAGGCTGTTACAGATGAATTATAGAATAATTTCCATAATGGATGTGGACTCTAACATCTTTGCAGCATTAGTGTTGGACCGAATAGATGAGTAGAGGAAACCACATATTGGATCACAGACAGATCGGCTTCCGTAGAAACATGGTTGCGGGGGGCTAGTGGTGAGCTGTCTTCAAAGATTGGCTTGGTCATCTACAAACTCTCAAATATTCATGGCATCTATGGATCTAATTAAGGCGTTTGATATGGTGAACACGAACCTCTTATGGAAAGAATTAGATACATTTGGTATCCATACGTGGTTATTAGGCATGATCATACACCTTCCTAAAGATTCAACAATATGAATCACGCTGAATTCAGAGGGTTTACTGTCAAAGGAATGTGATACTAGGAGAGGAATATGCCAAGGGTGTACACTGGGTCCAATGCTTTACAACTTATATGTCTCGGATGTTGGGAGAGGTCCTGGACAAAGAAACGCTAGCCTCAGCGAAATTACGGGCACTGAAATTCAACTGGGTCTCATATGCCAATGATTTTCTGGTGATATACTCTACACCAGTAGGATTACAGAGACTAATAGTAGCATTTGGGGAATATATGTTGTCAGTGAATCTAAAAATCAACTCTGCAATAAAAGTAGTAATGAGACTATCCAAACAAGGCACAAAGGTTGAGGTGGACCTGGGGAAATAGTTTTATGCCCATAAAGGACACTATGCAGTTTCTAGGTTATCCAATTGTGGCAAGATACAAAAAACGATTTAATAAAAATTACTTAAAATCAAAAACTTCAGGAATGATAAATCAAATAAGACTATTATATAGTAAATTTGGAAAATTCTCGCTAACACCCTTCAGAGAATTTTATAGAAGTAAAGTGTTGGCAAGTATCTGTTATAGCTTAGAATTCTGGCCCAAGGAATTGGAACAAGAAATCTGTGCAACAGAAAGCGCAATTTGGCATTCTGTTTTGTATTTTTTGCCCAGGTGTGTCCCAATGCCCATAATATGTTATGAGATTAGTCTGCAGTCTATTTGAAGCATTATAGCATGGAGAAAACTAAGCTTGTTAACAAAATGTGAAACCTCTGAGGGGTGGTCCTTATACGCACTGTTGGGCATAAATGTCATGTTTGGTTTCATTACGGACCTAAGGGATGACTGTGGTATCATCTTAGAAAACCTGGGTCTTTCTTTTGACCTTCTATGATCCAATCCCATTAAGATAAAAAAAATCAATAGGAGCTTAGATTGGTAGAGGAATAGGATCTATGCCCAGGTGGTATCTCCACAAAATATACTTGGTACAATGTAATCTTATCTTTTGAAATTCCCTAGTAGAAAGGTGAAAGTGGGAATGATGAGATTTAGATTCAATGTATTGACTACGAATGAAATCAATTGAATATGTCATCCATATGTTGTGCCTAATGGTATGTGTAGACACTGCAAAAATCCTCAGGAAGTAGAGTCATTGTTTCACTATTGTTGTGTCCGGATTTATTGCCTTATAGGATAATGTACTCTAGTGGTTTTGTTAATAACGAATGGGTCCAGAGAGACCAGTTTTGGCTAACTTTGCTACATGGTGACGCGATAACATTAAAACTAAGAGTCTTATCTTATCTAATAATTGTATGTAAAATAGATTAAATATTATACAAACACTATACCTAATTGTTATTGGCTAGTGTTATCAACTGGTAGTGAGTGGTCAGTAATGTGCATCTTTTAGATGAGAAGTTTGTAGGTCACTATGAAATAAGTATTGTATCATGAAATGGTGTGAATTATTATGATGTTGTATCGATTGTATTGCATTTATTATGTGTTTTTGTAATGAAATTGTGTTTTAATTCCTATAATACTGTATTGATTATAATGTTTTTAGCATGCGTTTTGTAATGAAATTGCTTCTTTTCCTTTTTTAAAGGTTTATATAAACCATATACAAATAAATATTAAAGAAATAAGCCAATGCAAAAGGACTTCCAAAAAGGCAGGAGGAATGAAAATAGTAATAAACTTAGATACTCACATACCCGACTATGCCCAAACAGTTGACATCCCCCATGCCCAAGTAACAGAAATCCCTATCGCCCCTCCAGGATTAAAATGTATTTGTCCTCAGGACCCTCACAATTACACTGGGCACTGGGTATATTATGATTCCAATGGGGAATGCTGCTATATGGCCTGGAGTGTGGCTGAACATGTTAGTCTTAAAGGCTTCTTGAGGGGGGTGACTAAGAAATGGGTATCAAAAGAGCCCTGTGTGGGGAGAGCAGAAGGAAGAGGGTGGTTGAGGACTGACGGGGAGAGGTAAGAGGTCGATGAATACATCATCCATAGCTTCTAACCCTCCCCAGGCTCAATACTGCACAGGTGAAAAATGTTATTCACTAAGACAACCACATCACTCTTATCCCAGGCAGGTACAGCAGGAGATGGACACAATCTAAGCTGAAGATGCCACGAGTGACCAAACAAACGTTATGACAATACATGTGCATGCATTAGTCACGAAGCAAATGTGCACTCAACATGAAGAACGCAGACACTAGGCAACACAGTCATTTCTACATGAAGAATATTAGCATAGCATCCATGAGACATGAAGAATATTAACATAAGCAATGTTTAAGCTAAATGCAACATGAACAACACACAAATATAGCTCACTAACATAAAATCTCAACAGATCACTCAAAATGCTGAAATCATAAAAATACTGACACGTGCAGAGCTAAGGCAGGAGCTGACGACTGCAGCCAATGTCAGTGCAAATTATGGGAGGGTAAAAACATTGTAGTGAACGCATGAGATAGCATATACCAGGACACAAGAAGGATACTCCCAGATTAGTTAAAGTTTTAAAGTGTTATAAGACTACAACCAGCGCTGTAAGCCAGGTGCAGGACAACTATAAGGCAAGAGAAAATATAACGCTCACATCAATATTAGCTAAATTAACAATAAATGAAGGGTAAAATAATTCCAAACACAGTCTTATTACAAGTGACATATAATTGAAGAATTGTCTATTTATTAGCAACAAACACAGATAAGACACCTGCCTTACTCCTTACAACTATTCCCCAGACACAAGACCCCACACAAGGCCAAATTCAAAGAGATCACCCTGGCTCTAGAAATGAGGGATGAGAGAAAGCAGTCTGTGGACCTATCTCCCTCCACTTCTGTCTGGCTCATGTCTTGACAACCTGTCAGTTATCCAAGGCCGTTAGTAAGAAGCCAACCAATGAAAATCTCTAATGTTATGGCACCCATGAAGCCAGGTGCCAGCCAATTACATAGAAATTAGGTTTTTTTACTGTTATCAATTAAGAGGTGGTGGCAAGAGGATCCATCAGACAAGTCTTACCCAATTTGAAATGTAAGCCCTATAGAATGTATATGTAGTCACCACTATTAACCAGTCCCTGTGCCCTGTAGGTTTTGGCAACTAAGATTACAGTATGATGTCTGTAAAAACCGGAGGGGGGTGTCTGTACTTCTGCTCTCTATGTGGTAGAGAAGAGACACGGAGGTCCCCAGCCAAGATTCTGTATTGTGTAGCAATGGACGAGCAATCAAGGCCTAGCTTCTCAGGAGGTGATGCAGGCTGGTTCTTAAGTACAGTGTAGTCCCCACGCACCCACAAAGGAATGTCCACAGATTGTATTAGTTAAAACACAGTCTTTATATAATTAATATTCAAGGTTATATACAATATCACAATGCCTCACTTCGTACTCGGTTATCTATAATGGCAAATATACATTTCTATGTGGTACCACTATTACTATTAGATCTCATTAAAGTGCATCAACTGTACGGTTAAATGTCACACAAATCAGTTTGTAAAGGAAACCAACAATAGATATAGGAGGAAAGCAAGATGATGGGAACAATAGGCAGAATACTGGCCTCTACCATTAGACACAGTTCCGTGTGGCGATCCCCCCACCTGGGCAACCTGTAGAATAAAGATATATCATAAACCCAGTCCATATATTGTTCACAAGAATCTTTCCAATAGTGCTTGGTGTTGTAGAGTTCCTCGTCAGGAAATTGACGGCCCTTCTTGAGTACACTCCCTTTAAGGCAGGAGCCACGAATCGTCGAACGTCCGGCGATGAACACGGTGAACTACGGCAGTGAAGTGGCAGCTTCATTCCTAGCGGTGCTCATGGACGGGGAAGCGTAAACGTCCTGCAAGGAAGAGGCGTGTGGGGCACCTCGATGTCGATAGTTCTGGAGTAAAAAGAGTTTGAAGAACTGTGCCCCAGCAAGGGCACCGAGTCGTCGGTATTTCTGTGGTCTTTAGGTGGCAGGAAACCCACTGGCAGATGCTCCTCGGTGCGTCAACGGCCTGGCCTTCTCCGGCAGTATAAGGCGGGCTGTGGTGCGGACGAGCGCATCCATCAATCGGAAGTTCTTAGGCAACGGGAGCACAGCGGCTCCGGTCGGCGGCGGCGGTCGGCGACAGCGGCGGACATCAGTCCGGGCGCTTCTCTTTTGGATTCCGCGGCAGTCCCCATCTCCGGTCAGCAGCCTGTCGTAGGTCTGTCTACCAGGGAGCTTTGGCAAAGATCATCTGGTGCATGATGGTTTCTCGTAGCTCGGGAAGAGGGCGCCTTAGGTGGTCTATGGGTCATTCCTTGGAGACACAGCAGCTTTCAAATTGATGAAGTAGAGCAACAGCAAGACTTTGCTTCCAGCAGGCTTCACGGTTAAGCTTCAGTTTCAACTCCAGTTTCTCTTCAGCTTCTGAACACAAATTCTAGCAGTGAGAGCCACCCAGACATACTAGTTGATCTCCCATTCATGCTGCTGGGTCACACTCAGGCAACCAATCGGTCAGAAGGGCATTCATGCAGGCAGGCAGCCAATCAGGTGCATAGTGCAGTTAGGCCATTCACTTCTCTCCAGACACCCACAACAAGTTATGTGTATTGGGACAAGTACCCAGCCATTCAACACTCCACACTGCATTCATACCAGTTTCGGGCAGGGCTGTCTCAGTCATTGTGTCAAACACCATATACTAGACATCCACAACACAGAATGCGTATTCGTCACAAACTCCATTCAGCCAGGCCCCATGACAACCGCAGGGTGTACCCACAACGTACAGTCATTGGGAAGGCTCCAGCTAGTATGGCCTGGACTTCACTACAACACCATATATGGAACTTCCACCCAACAGACGGTCAGGGTGAAGGGACAGAGTCAGGGTTTCCCAGGACTTTGGGAGAACAAGGTAACATGCAATAGAAAGCAAGAGGCCACAGGGGCCATTTTGTTTCCTATCAGGAATCAACTGATTCCAATGGCAGGGCCTGGGTATCCCAAAATGGAGGATCTCAGAGCACCTGTCAAATTCAGCATGGAGATGCCACCTGCCCATACCCAGCTCTGTGGGCCACACACAGGTGCCCAGAAACATACACTAGGGGCACAGGGTTGTACCCCCACCCATGGGTGCCATAAGTCTATCCCATGGATCTGTACACCAAACCAAAAGAGAGAGCTGCACCGCCAGGAGTCCCACATGAACTCCTGTGTGGAAAACACAACAGAACACACGATAAAAAGCAGTAAAGGAAAAGGATGCGGAGGCCCTGTCCCTCCGCTACATTTCCAGCATTACAATGTCAGATATGGCAACTGTTGAATATATAAACCATTGATTGTGAGCTCCAATAATTCTATGCTTGTATGCTGTGCCTGCTTTATTTTGATGATAATAAAGCCGGGTTTTGCCAAGCACTTTGTTTCTGTTATTGAGTCTGGTTTGAACTGGCTGCAGAACTTCATGCACCAGGTTGATGACTGCTGCCTCAAAAAGTATGAATGGGTAATGTCAACTAAAATATGTCCCAGACTTGCATTCCATAAGCAAATGCTTGAACACAATCTATCTGCATAGGTTCAAGATTTCCTATGCTTCAGATCTGCAAGGATATCAAGACACATTTCGGTAGTCATCACTTAGAACCTCTGAGCATTAGCAGCCATCGAAAACCTGATCCATCCAAAATAGACAAGAGGTGAAACAGCCTAATACAGGTACAAACAATGTTTTGGAACACATATTTGAATATCCCAAGATGATGATTGTTGAACTGTTTTACTGACAGTAACTGACACAGCTGCAGAATTTTGAATAGTTTTAACACTATGATATGGGGCAGTGCTGAACAATTCTTATTAAAATATGAGGCCTATTTGTTGGAAGAAACCTCTCCAATGACTGTGTGCAATACCTGCGGAGGTCTTTAAAAAGCGAAACCCACTTGAATGCTACATGATGACCGCAAAACACGTAGGGTATCTGTGGTAGAGCAGCCAAGAGAAATATTCGGAGGTATATAGGTTTTCAGAAAATATGCAACACTTTATTAAAATGAATAAATAATATCAAAACTGCATTACCAAGAAAATAATGTAAAACACATTATGTAAACTATTATTGAACTGGAGTTCACAGCCCATTGTAATAATCAATTAAGGTTGGTTTGAGCTCATGAGAAAGGGCAATACAATCTGGTTCAAAAAACGGATTAAAAAACGGAATGGTTTATACTGAGTAAGTTACGTACAGTGACTATCTACAAGAGAAACAATAAATTAATGTTAAATAAGAACAAGACATGAGTCGAATTAATCTTTGGATCAATGTGGGTTAACATGGGATAACTTGCAATGGAGACACAATGAAATCATTGAAAACCAGAATTCTTCTATACTGGCTCTTCAGTAAATAATCTAAAGAGTGTTTTGATAATAATCTTGTGTTAACTTTAGAGTTGTTCCACAGCCTCGGTATTCATGCAATGTTCATAAGTTAACAACCTTCCTTTGTAGAGATTTACTGGTTGCTACATTTACAGGTTGTGTGACTGTGGCCACATTTTTGTGAATGTTGGGCTGTACCAAAAGAAACAAATGTAGCGGCAGTCATTTATTCACAGACCTCCCATACTGCACAGTTCTGCTAGTGGGCCTCTTCGGTGAGTAGAACAATGTTATCCAGTTGAACTCATAGTTCAAGCTTTACTGCAGTTTCAGGCAGTGTCTTTGTTCTGAGTTTAAAATGTAGCAATGTAGTGTTCTGATGAAGGTTCTATGCTACATTCAAGCAATTGGGACACTTATAGAGCACTTCCCAGTGCTACACTTAGACAGGTGGCGGAATTTCTTGCATTCGACCAGCGCTCAACTTTAGAAACAAACATGCTTTCCTTCTATGGTAAATTGATTAATAAATGCGGACAAAATAATTACTGAACTGATGAACTTGCCTATCAAACACTGCAGTAAGATCTTTTAGCATAGGTTGGCACAGGCGACAGGCACTCCTTTTCAATATTGGCCTTTTCACTGACCTTGCCCCGGGGTTGGGTCTGCTGGCTGGTGACTGTCTTGTTGTTTCCCACCCACCCTGCTGGTTATTACAGTAAAGACTTTGCATCACGCAGGATGAGTTGAGCCATGTGCACATAATGCCAGGATCAGTGCCCAGTATTGTCAACCAACTCATTGTTCCTCATGAAAATGAATACATAGACCTTCCATGCCAACCTGGGTCATCAGTCTTGTGAATAACAATTAGCCAGCGCTGAATTCAGAGATGCATACTGTTGTTGATAGTCAATAAAGTTGCCGAAACACCACAATACAATCAAGCTAGGATCAGAAACAAATGCAGGGGCTCCGAAATAAGTGATTCCTAGCAAGCCTCCCCCCAAATTTAGCACTGGGGCACACAGGATGAAAATCTTGGTTACCAGAAGAAATAGATAAAGGTGGGTGGAAACACGTCTTCTTTGTTCTATGTCTAAACTTGTAACCAAAACATGGCCCAGACATATTCCAATTACAGAGGTGAAAGAGAGAAAATAGTTCAGGGGAAGGTTATGCTCTCCAATGAGGTAGGTTAGCAGAGGAAACATTGTAACAATCACATAATAATGACCAGGTACAAGTGTATAAGAAAGTAGAACCTTTTTTTAGAATTTCAATAAGCACTACAAACTCTAACAGCACACCCATGTAAGAAACAGACACCTGGAAGGTGTAGCTTTATATGAAAAGTAGGCAGGCTTAATAGCAGAGTATTGCACTGCAACTTTGAACCCATGCAATTATTTTAAAGGGGAAGGAAACCCAGAAATAGCCTTTTTTCTTGCGGCCAACGTATTGGGACGTAGGCTGTCTCTTCAAGTAAGATGTGTATGGTACCTACTAGCTATGGAATTCATACATATTACTCAGCCTCTCTTAACTTACGTTTTTAGTTGACAGGGTAATATGATGACAGGATTCCATGGTGGCTGCGTGGCTGCAAAAAGAAGGCAGTGGCAGCAAACTTTGTTTTGAAGGCCAGCAGGCAGGTTTCCGCAATGGTTCTGCAAACATGTGTGTGTTGAATGTTCGTCAATGTGGTTGATGGCAGGCAGTACAATTAGCCAAAAAAAAAAAACGGATTCACCTTGACAAGAAATGCCCAACAACACTAAAGCCATTGTTGGGAGTAAGAAAGAGTAAAGCTTTCTGCATCTTCTCAATGCAAGAATTAATAAGCACAACACATACCCAAAACTCTGCAGGATCACGACTAATGCCAGACACTCTGCAGGATCGCCTAAGTATCTATGCCCCTTTCACCATCTATAAAACCCTCACTCAGCATCCCACACCTCCTATATTCTGATCCGTCCTCATTCCATCTACAGAAAAGGCATAATTTCAACAAAAAAAACATGTTCTTCAGGTGTTTACTCAGAACATTACAGGTAATAAGGAAGACCAGTTAGTGACTCCCCATCTCTAACAAACTCTTCACTGCAATTGTACTTGAATAATTATTCTATTGACAACTCTGGGATCTACAGGAAACAGACAACCTCCTACGTGAATCTCTACAAGGATCCAGACCAAAGAGAGGAACAAAATCTACACTTTCCTCAATTTGAAACATTCTAAAAGAACAATGTCAACAAGTGCACTTTTTCTCCTGGATAGCTCGGCGCATTTGGCACCATCATGAAATATAGTGAAAGGCCAGATGTATGTTTATCGGGTGCAGTCATGCGCAGTAGAGACTGCCCGCTTCACCTGTTGTCACTGCTAGAGTGAGCTGTTGCCTTAGGAAATATACAGTTGTCCTACTGGGGAAGAAAAAACATATCTAACTTCGGATTCCATTGATGATCAGATAGATGAAGATGCTCAAATCTATCCCATAGAAGTTCTAATCGAGTTGGCTCCATCGAAAATACCTCTTCATAAATTGAAAATCAAAGTTGTCAGTATTATTAATCTTAAAACAAAAAGAGGTCTGTGCAATGAAACTAGATTGTCAATTAAAGATGATCTTAAGCCCAATCTAATCATTGCAGAGGTCCTCACAGGAACAGCTCAAAACCAGATGGTGTTTATCCCATGAATAGATTTAGCCCCTGTCAACAATGAACCACCATTCATTTTGGGAAGTAGACAGTTTCCAATCAATCTTGCCTACTTTGCACACTTTGGCCGGTGTACACAGGCTTTTACACTAGTTAGCCAATAAATCCTATTAAAAAAGACTTGTTGACATCAGAGTAGTGGGACGCCAACTGCTCTCGAAGGCACCATTCCCCGTGGACTGTTCAGAGATTACAGGCTCCTTTTGAGTCACAGCCACATACCATCACCTGCGCAGTACCCTAAGTATTCAGTCTCTCACCACTACTCTTCAACATCTGCATGAGCTCCACATAGACCTTTTTTAAATGTCAGTTCTCATGTTCTTCAGCTATGCATATAACAGCCAAATCATGGCTTATGGACAACTCAACATCTAATCAATCAAATATTTCACCTTGTTCACACAAATTGACAAATGGTTCATGAAAAATCATTGCAAACTTAACACAACATAAATGAAAATCATAATTTGTGTCACCACAACAACTTACCCAATAAGACCTGGTGCTCACACCAGGTTCTGTACTTGAGCTAAATTCCTTCCTTTAATTTAGCTTATTCTCGGTTATACTTATTCAGTAATTCAGTTATTCCATCATTCATTTGTATCTGTTGTTCATATTCAAAATTCAAAATAAGTATCCAGATTTGTATTTATGTAAAAATGTGTTTTATTCACACGGTTTGTTTAAGGTGAAAAAAAGGAGCGACTCTTGGTCTCCTGTGAACATGCTATTGCCAATGCCTTTTGGTGTCTTGCACCATCTTCAGGGCTCACAAATCACATCAACCTAATATAACAACATTTAAAATTTTGCAAAATGAATATACATACCAATATTGTATTTCCAAATTGAGGGTTAACAGTATTCCGTTTCATAGAAAAAACAAAACAATATAAAGAATACCATCAGTTCCACCATCCAGTGAGTGTAAAGCTCAGCAATCAAATTCACCCTATGCTGCCTCATTGAATACGCTAAAAATTACCTTAGCGTTCATGTTCAATGTTTACAAATGCCTTTTCTCTGAGTTATGGAACCTGGAGGTCTCCCTGTAACAGTTAAGTCGTGTTCAGTGCCACTGATATTCTTAACAAACACAATTGCTCACCGCACTGTCCCAATCATCCCTACCTTCTGCACTCGCTTTCGCAGCTTGTCACTGTCGGGTCTCCATGTGCGGACACATTTTTACATAGACACAGATCTGGATGCCTATTTGAATTTTGAATATGAAGAACAGATACACATGGATGATGGAATAACTGAATTACTAAATGAGTATAGCAGAGATTAAGCTAAATTAAAGGAAGAAATTTAGCTCGTGTACAGAGCAAGGTGTGAGCACCAGGACTTATTGGTTGGTTTCCAACCGATATCTCTATTTTTTCAGTATCTACCATAGCTCCTGTGTCAAAGGGCTTGTTGGAACCTGACAGCTCCTAGTACATGCATCAATTAAAAAAAACAAAGAAAAATAATTGTATGTTTTGATCGTTACAACTTTACACGTAGTCCCACCTCTTCACTTATACTTTTTACCACAACAACTCACCCCACATTGATTACTTGGACTGAATTAATGGGAACCTTCACCCACTGATTGCAGTGATCACAACCTTGGACTCTTCATGGACAGTTCACTCACATGCAGTGACAGAATGCCTTCTACATGATTAGACCATCCCAAGTTTTAAAACAATGTAACATGAAATTATGCTGATAATTCTGCCTCTGAACGTGAGCTCTGCAAATTATTCTGACTACCATAATGTTCTATGCTGAAAAAGTATAGTGCAAACAAGTATCTCTTCTGGGATTGTCTATGGCCAACCCCAGTAGCTGGAACGAAAGTTCCAACAGTCAGGGTCTGTCTTTAACTGCGGGATATCTTCATCCAAATTATGCATATTTGTATACCCTGATGGTCTGGTGGAAGTTTCATTACTAAATAAATATGAGATTTACCTAGCTTGATATGGTGCCCTATGAAAAAACACTGGACAAATCAGTTTCCATGTCATTTAGTCAAACTGATTTCTAGTCACTCATTCAACTGTCAGGGATTTTTGTACCACGGTCTGTGGCTGGTTCGTACCCAAAATAAACCATTTGGGGCCAGACGCTGACTAGATCTGGAAGAGCTAATTGTTTTCTCTGTGAAGGTGTGTCACCTTCCCAAGAGAACAGGATACACCTGCAGTTGGTGTGAGGGTTGGGGGCAGTGCTTCAAAAGAAAACTCTGGTAGAACAATAGGGAAATCACATCAGGGTCGTAATTACTGGTGTTTCTGTGATGCAAGGCGGACAGGGCAGAGGGAGGAGTTTGAGTAGTGCAGGAGAGAAGTTACAACAGGGAGAAGGTTCCTCCTTCTTGGAATCTCTTAGGCCACTCACACTTCCAGTGCACCCTTCAACATCTGCAGCAAAAGCTGACTTCAACATGCAAGGACTGTTGTCACAGCAGTCAGGATTGGAACCAATCTGTCATGACAAAATGTGTATATAAGGGGACTAACAGACCCCCCCCCCATAAGTTGAATCATCTTTGAACCACATGGAGAAGCAGATGGCTTCACCTGAAACCTTATTGGGGTACACTCTGCCCAAAGTCCCCTACCACAGAGGGGAATATAAAGGCTTCCAAGATGGCCAGCAACCAAAAAGCCAAGGGACAGCTCTGGGCCCTGTTTCCCAGCTAAAATCGTACCTAATTGACTGCTTTTTAGTCATTTTCGAGCTGCTGTAGGACCCCCAGAGCTGCCTATGATATGCAATGCTTTGTCAAACAGCTTCTATCCAACTTGCTGGCTCAATCATTGCCTGCCTGCACTCTAGTCAGCTTCATGCCGATCACAACTTAACACCAGCGTTGATCGACATCA
Source organism: Ambystoma mexicanum (assembly GCF_040938575.1). NCBI lineage: Eukaryota > Metazoa > Chordata > Amphibia > Caudata > Ambystomatidae > Ambystoma > Ambystoma mexicanum. The sequence goes on from NC_090924.1 coordinate 1,198,883,842, forward strand.
ATGGATCACCTTGACGACTTTGAGCTGCCGACATGACCATCGCCTGCTTCTTCTTGTCGATTGGAACCAATCACTGCTGCAAGACTGCATTACTGGACTGCGGTGATCTGATTCAAACCTCTTAATGCCAACTTGAACCATTGGAAAGCCCAACACTCCTGGCTCAATGCTGTCAAGCCACTGAAGAAGATACATGTATTCACTATAGTTCCGTCCCCCTGGCTTTGTTTTAAGGGACATAGTAACAATTTAAGTCCCGACTCCCTACCTTTTAAAAGTGTATCATTGAATGTGAACATTGCTGAAGAAACTATTGCCTGCCTAGCCCTATCTTCAGACGCACAGTGCCCTTTTATCCCAAAGCCTGCATGTTCTGCGTTTTTCTTCACAGGTGTGGGTTATTAGTATTTTTAATGCTGTGATTGTATTTTTAATTTCATTAAAGTCTGCTATTTTTTCGAGAAGCTCAATAGGAAATGTCCTTTATTTTCATATCACAGTACTGTTGTTGTTTGGTGCTTCATTGCTAGCTTACACACCACTTGAAGAATACAGCCTGCTTTCGGCCTTTGCCACCTTAAGGAGGCAAAGGTGGTATGCCATTCATCTGGTGGATTTTTCACCCTTATCATTGAGATCACTTCTGGTTTACTAGTCCTGGGGGCTGACTACAAGTTTAGAAACCTCTACTCATTCCTGTACTCCTGACCCAGTTAAACGCATTGTAAGGAGTTGTTTCTTCCAGCTGCAAACTATACACAGCTCCATTTCACACTTGACCTTCCGACACATAACTATGGTAGTCCTCACACTAGCACTATTAAGGCTCAACAGTGCCATTAACCACTACCTGGGCCTCCCAGACTACTTATTAATTTATTTACCAAGGGCCCATCCTATTGCATATATACTCCTCCTAAGCTTCCAAAGGTGGCAACACTTCACGCAGCCCCCAGAATGCTCCATTGGCTCCCATTAAAACATGGGATAGAATACAAAACCCTCTGCCTCCCTCCGGTGCTTTTAATGACAAGGGTCCAGAATTCCCCAAGATGGAATTCATCCTCTTCATGCCGGCTAGAATAATGCAATACAGCAAAACAGCCTTATTAGTGCAGGCGGGTTTCAAACATATAACTCATGGGAGGAAGATATTCTCATTTCTTCAACCCAACCTTTGGACCCAATCCTGAGGCATATCTAAACATAGAAAAAACACATTCTTCAGACGAGACCATAGCTTAAATATCAGCATTGCATTTTGTAAAAGAAATGGACCAATCAAAGCAAAGTGAAACAATCAAAAGCAATGGCCATCACATTCATAGACCCAGAGTGGCACCTAAAAAAAAACAGATGGTGGCAATAACCGCCGAGCCAGTGGGCCATTACCGCCTAAGGTAATAGCCCTAGGGCCTGAAGTAACAGGTTTGAGTGTAGCGAGGGCCTTAACGATGGCCCCCAGGGCATTACCTTAAGTCAGTAATGGCCCGCAGGCAAGGCTGTTATTGCCCTTAGTATTCTGGGGTTTGCAGTCTCTGGATACTAGCTTTCCAGAGTATGCAGCCCCAGAATACTAATGTGCTGACGAAACATTTTCAAGCTGTATTTCTTTTGGCATCACAGCAGTACATGTTAGTTCTAGGAACACTAGAACGTGCATACTGCTTCACTAGTACAGAGCAACAGGGTGCCATTTTGGGCCAACTTGCTCCGTACTAATGAATGGGAGGAACATAAACATTAAAAATGGCCACCTTGGAAAAGGGGGAAGGAACTATGTGTGGTCCCTTCTCCCTTTCCATGGTCGCCTGAAAAAAAGTGTACCCAGCGTGCGATGTACGCAAGTGTGTCCACGGGATTACACTGTGGTATGGCTCAGAAACGAGCCAATGCACAACAAGTGTATCCCGTGGATTCGCGTTGCCCGGGACTAATATAACATATTGGCCTTCATTACAACACCGGCGCTAAACCATGGAGCTATTAGCACCATGGTTGGTGCCGGTGTTGTAACGGGTCCGCCATGGTTCAATGGGGAATTACCACCCCATTCCAAGGTTGGCGGGGCGGTAATTCCCCATTAAACCATGGCCCTTACCCATTCCCATTTTCGCCTCATAGGGCTCAATGGGACTGGGGAAGGCGCTAAATACGGTACCGCAAATTGCGGTACCGTACTTAGCACCAAGGTCCCTTTGCGGGTCCCTACTTTAACGGCTGGTCTAGACCAGCCGTTAAGGTCGGTCCCGCAACGGGACCTCGTAATCAGGCGTTAAGGGTTTAATGGCGCTGACACCTTTTACGGCGCCGTTAAACCCTTAACGCCAAGGTCGTAATGACCCCCATAGTCATATAACCCTAAAAATAAACCACTTAGATAAGTGCACCACAAATAAAAATCATGGGGAGGTACACCAAAGACTTACCAGTGGCAAAGAATGAACAGATCGCTATTTTCACTTATCAAGATGAACATAGTCATGGCCCTTTTGGGTGAGCCTTGCTAGCACACCCTAGATGCAGCTGCACATCGCTTCAAGCAAAAAAAACTCAGAAGATCGCACTCAGACATGTGCTCTACCCCACTCTTGCTCGTAAGCAAGACAAATCCAGTACCAAACAACAGCATTCATAAGGTGAAACCCAGAAAAGTAAAAAAACCGTGCATCCCGATGGACAAAAGATGAGAAAACCTCCACTGCCATAGATATCTAATTGGTCAGATAATGCATAACCTCAATGTGGCAATGGTGGAGCTCACATCTTTAGCTCTATCAACTCACCCATACAAGTGGCAAACCGAATGTCCCAGCACTGTCATCTAATACATCTTTGGTCTTCCAGTCTTCACTTACCAACACTTTTGTTGTGCTCCTACCTCACTTAAACCTCAATCTTTCTACTTGTTTGCAGAGGTACTCACAATGAGGCCAAGAACATTGAGGCAGTGCTCTATAAAAGTCCATTAACATTGCATTCGTTTACCCGTGACTGGCCTGTCTGCAAGGCAGAGCTGCTCTTAGTTGAGTGGACAGATGTCTTCAGCTTTATAAAAGGCATTTTCAATTCTAATCAACTCTATTTCTAGTTATCACCTGGAGAGCATAATGGTGGGTGATCGGCAGCAAATCAGTTTCCTTCCAATAAAGACAAAAATCGTCTATCACGTGTTTTTATTTTCTAGGTCCTCATGTCTCCCGGCACTTAGTACTCACACCAGGTGCCCGTATGATGCCCCTTGCTCCTGCTTACTACTCCCACCCCACTATACTGAGGGGCCACGTGTTACTCATTGCATCTTCCATTCTTTCTAGTCTACTCTCCTGGGCTTTACTTTCAGGACACATGAGTCTCGCTCACTTCTGCTGATGTGTTATTTTCCAATTTTAAGCATTTTAAACACAGCACCATCTTTTATGGTTTTCTCTTCAATGCTTTTACATCAGTATAAATGTGTGCTGGGATAAGTCAACATTTGCCCTATGTGAAATCATTACACTCTAGCCATGGTTTTGAAATGACATCATTGGATTCAAGACCCTAGGCTCGGGAGGATAGCTCAGGAGCAACGTGCTCGCCTTGGAAGCAAGACAACACTGAGCAACACAGGTTCGATCCCCGGTTCTGTGCTTAGAAACCTCTGGATATTAAGCGTGTTATAAATAACCTATCATATCATTGTGGGCAATAATGGCACTTGCTTGGATTAAATCCTCATTTACGGCTCTCGCTTTCATAGGACCATTCACCTGGATAACACACAGGTACCATTAGCTCATGGATCCATGGGCTTCTACAATACAAACTGTTTGCTTTTTGTCTCAAAGTTCTCCAGCTGTTTAGTTTGAGCAGCCAGGTTTTATGTTTTTTTTTTTTTATAATTCTGCATGGCTGGGTATTTGTAAAGCCTCTTAAGAGTTTCTATATTCTTTTCTCTTCATGGCAATTGATGGCTGTTTTGCCACATTGATTCCAATTTGATAATGGCTCTTTTCTTTTCTTCCATTACATTTGCATATTTGGCAGCTCCAACATAGGGGCATGATAGACTAAGCCTTCACATTATCTTAGTCTCATTTTTGTTTTTTGATGCCATCAATCGTATGGTTTTACACAAAAGTCCTTCTATGTGCTATTATTTGAGCGGACATATGTGGAGAATCAACCTTTTTTCTATACTTAGGAGTTTCAGGTCTCTCCATGGCTTCATGTGTAAACAGCTTTCTTTTGGCAATCTCTCATTTTCTTTCTGACAACAGAGTTTCTAGCCTTGACCTGCCTGCTTATGTTATTGAGGTATAAAAGGAAAGGATTAACCCTTCCTTGCTTCTTGCTCACAGTAACAACCAGTCTTGTTTCTGTTTGGCAACAAATCCCCTGGTCAACCCACGGTACATGCTCCAAATAACAGGCTACGGGGACTTGAATAAAGAACTGCCCATGACTGCAATATTGGTGATGCTGGTATTCTTGGACTCTTGTACCTAATTCGCCTTGCATAACATTGCCAGCAATTTCTAGGCATATAAATGAAAGTTAGAGTAGCCCTTGACATTGGTATGTGACAACGTTTGCACTTGAACATAATCTCTTTCGAACCCCCCCAATATCTGTCAGTCCAAGAGATGCTTCACTCTTTAGACTAACTCAATAAGCATTTAAGTGGTTGTAGGGCCTCCTTGTCCTCCGTGCACTTGAATCTTATGGCATTAAAGTAGTGATTATAGTATGTAGTGTCAATATATTGTTTACTTCTTTCTGCATTTTATGTTGACCTTTTGTCGTATCTCCAATTCGATAAAACGTGTTTGCTATTAGGAGTTACTGTCTATTCCAAAATCAATATTGCTTTCTGGAATGCAACCCAGCTATTAGGGTGGATATTCTTTGAAACATTGTGAGGACATAGTGAGGTACTACGAAATGATCATTCTAGTCAATGTACAAAACCATCCACTTGGCAAGAGAAACAAGCAGTAGGTGAGGTAACCTTTTTGGTGTCTGTGCAGCAATGGACGGGGCATTTTCCATATACTGCATAATCCACTCCCTTTTCATAAGGCAACAGCTAATATCTAATACATATCCCACAAGTCAAATCTGTTGGTGTTGCCAATGCTTGTTTCTAACCAAACTCCTGTTGAGAGGACACGCATACTGCTAATAAATGAAGTGGCTGAAGGCATACTTGGTTAAGGTAGTAATGTTTTACATGTAGATCATTTACAGCTGCAATTAAGCCATTAATCTCAGAAGACTTTGTTGACAGGTTCTTCACAGATCAAAGTCTGTTTTTACTGCTTGATATAGCTTAGTCAATGAGATCCCATTGGGATGTATTTTGGGTGGCGAGTAGTAGGCATTGGGTGGGACTGGCTATGGGGACTAGCATGGCCAAAGGTGCTCAATTGGTGGGTAAATAATCAAACGGCACCCACACGCTGCGTGTCCCTCTTCAGATCTCATCTCTTTCTTATCTTCACTTACTATTACAATAGTTTTGGCTTATAGGCAGTGCTTTCAGCACCACCTAATAGCCAAAAATAAAAAGTAGTTATACCTGTTGGGTGAATCAAATGTTCTTCATCCAGTAAAGAGTTAAGAAATTTAAAGAGATCTTCCCAAAAATGCAAAATCGGTTGCACAAACAACAGTACGTCAAGAGTTTCATCAACACAACCCTAAGAAACTCCCCAAAAAGAACAGGCACACCATTTACATTTACACTGCAAATATCTTCAATTTGTGTTTTTCTTGGAATCTTATACTTTATATGTTATCCTAGCATTACTATGTAGAATCATATGTGGGTAGTTATCAATTTCAGGGAAATATTCCACTGAGGGGCTCAGAGTGACGTCGAATAGACGATGAGAGTGAAGGCCAAATTGCATATGATGCCCATCAGAACTCTGGGGTGGTAGACACACACTGCATCGTCTCCATGAACATTGCAATGGAGGCATGAGGGAAGTGTACATGCAGAGACGCAGGAACCTGTACAGTCTATAATTCGGGTACGTGATGGTATACACTACCGCTAAGGATCCAAAAAGAATTTTGGGTTTTATGTCCACGAAAATTGACAAGAAGATCTCACAGAACAATAGATACATATGGATCACAGCATCCCACACTTGAGAAGCCCTCTGGAATAGGTCGTCCTTAGTCCTGAAGAAGGTGGCCCAATTACCTTATCCCACTGGAACCAGTCGACTGCTTGTAAAGCGAGCACATTGAATAATGTTAACCCTTGGAAATGTATGAACATGACTGGGAATAGCGGACTAATCAACCACACCACTAGTCAGTGTTTGTTGTAATTTACACCTGAGATTAATTTACATGGGGGAATTTGTTTTTAATGTGGTACATGTATGGTCGAGAATAAACATACATGACACATCTAGGACGCTCTTTTTATATTACACATTTGGGTGCAAAAGATTTTCATGTATAGTTCTTGATTAGTTGTTTTATAAATCAAGAGAAGGGTACGTCTCTGCTGCTATCCTATTTTCCTAGGTCAGTGACCCACCACCACACTCTATGAATAAACAGCTGTACTGAGGGACAGAAAAGCTTTTCTGTCAGGGGAAGGTAGTGACTTTGTTAAAAACATGGTTATATTCATGACAGTTCGTTCCTTTTCTGTGTTGATATGAGTACTTGGCTGTAAGAAAGGAACGGGGCATCCATAAGCCTTGTTGTTTCTTCTACAGTATTTTGTAAGGTTCCATAGAACCAGGCTGCACAGTCTACAATTGTGTGTGTTGTATTCTATTTGTTTTTCATTATTGCTTGTGCATAATGTAACTAATGTGCTGCACGACCATCAAAATATTGGCCTGTGGACAAAATGAAACATTTCCTTTTTAGCTCACAGAATAATTATAACATTGCCATTAACTTACAGACTAACGTATATTATCAAACCTTCAATAAGCATATACATGTTTTTCTCATAGGTGCACTCTTTCAAAGTACCCCTAAGAGAAGGGGGTAGGGGGAAATACTATTGAGAGTTCCTGGGTGCTTGCTATAAAATCCTAAAAACCTTTTACAAATATAAGAATGACAATATGTCTGTCATAATAAGGATATCTGCTGGAATGTAAAGGTATATAATGCACACTGGGCTTGGTGCACATTTCATTTTTCTCAACAGTCACCGTGACATAAAACAGAACATAGCAGGTGTATTTGTAAATTGCCTGTTCTTTCCCCGAGGGGTGTCTTGGCGCTATTAACTACTAACCGACAACCAATGTTTATTGTTACCCAACTCAATGATGTGTTTACCCATAAACCCTAAGTACTCATTTGGACAACCTCAGAATGTGGATGCAGTCTTAAAATGACTGCACAATCTGTCACTCCATTGGGGTTTGAGGTCCATCCTGCTTTTAATTTCCGGAGATAATGTTTCATCTCCTACCTCTCAGAATTTTAGAAGAGGAGGGTCTCAGGGTAAGGGTGGCTCTGTGCATTCACAGCTCCAAATGTCGCGACACCCTTAGTGAATTATATGTATACGAGAAAAAAATTCCAGGTTCCCTTTCACCTTAACCCAAAGCAAGTCATAAATGAAAAATAATACTTGGCTGAAAACATGGAATATTCGGGATAGGGAGGTTTCATCGCAGGTTAAAGCCAAATAATCTCATTTTTTGGGCCGAATTTGGCACAAATATGTGTTGGGGTTGGTTAAGGGTGATAATTAAGGTGGGTGAGCAATGGGGGAAGGCGGATCTCACGCAGGCATATATTTGCGGCCAAATAGCTTAAAAAATAAATCGATGGTTTTGGATTCGACCAAATTGCCTTGTTGAAATCACGTAGAACCGAATATTCACCTTCTGTGTTGACATAGCAGTTGATTTTGAATTTCATAATCCTCTACAATGAAGTCACAGCAGCAGGGTACAGCATTCAGAAAGGGCAATAGTAGCTAATACACAACACGTAAATGGCCATTAAACAACATAGAAATAAAATCATTAACATATGAAAAAGAATTAAACAAACCTGGGAAACTCACTGTTAAAACTGAGAAACAATGCACATGGCCAAGTTAACTTCTTAAGTGAAAGAATATCAAACGTACGTGCATTGCTTCATACAAGAACGTACAGTAAGAAAATACATCCGCATGTCTTCTGATTAGGTAAATGCACCCTTTCCTAGAAGGCACTATCTGGAAATGTCCAGTGACCTCGTGGAAAAGCTCGTCCTCCAGGGAACCTTCGAAACCTGTGAAATAGGAAGTGCCCTTGCTGCCCGGGAAGTCTCCTCTTACAGCCCGAGCTAAATTCAGTTCCAAACTGTTCGCCTGCCATAAATATGCTTACTATCATTTTACAGAGCACTCTGGCTAGGTCAAAGAGATAACAACATTTTCAAAAAATGCACATATATGAGAAGAAAAGAGCATAGACGTTTGTTTATGGATTAGCCAGAAATGGCTATACAGATAAATCTCTTTAATGCCTTGTTTCTCATTTTTTAGATGTGCTATTTTGCCATTTTTACTGTAAAAAACACAAAATTAGTACAAGACCACAATTTATAAGTTCAGAAATAAGAGCATTATATTGATTTTGTTTAATGGTCATCTACATCATTCACTTAGAACATTCCCTATTAGAAGACCAGAATTCATGTCTTATCCCAGGCCACTTTGCAGACTGCATCCAATTTTTCATTCGTTATTTGTTATTCGTTCTAAATCTTCCTGCCTCTGCTCTTCCACCTTTACAAATTATCCAGAACAGGACTGCGAGTCTTGTCCTTGGCCTCAAGCCCAGGGATCAAATATCCAGCTCTGAAATCTCTGCACTGGCTCCCTGTGGCTGCAAAGATCAAGTTCAAGGCCCTCTGTTTCATCCACAAGGCTTTCTGGCGCCTGGGACCGCTCTACCTCCAACTTTCTCTTCCAAAAACATCTTCCTTTGCAAGCTCTCTGCTCATCCACCTCCAACTCTCTGAGGGTCAGATGATACTCTAAGCAGAGAGTTGGGGGCAGATCTATCTCCTCGGCTGAGGCCTCCCGCTGTAACAGCCTTCCTGCCTCTCTCAAACCTGAAACACTTCTGGTTCCGGAAGCAACTCATGACCTTGCTTTTTGTCTCCGCTTTCTCTCTTCCTCTCTCCTGCTGATGCAACTGACTTCTTGTCCGCGCACTGGTCACCTGGTCACCCTCTGAACTCGTATCCAGGCTCGTGCATGTCCAGTTGCCCTGGCACTGTCTCAGGCTCCCCAGCACTTAAGGGTCTGTATCTGCAAAACTACAGTATCTTCTCTCTGCACTTATGAGCCACTCACTGGCTGCACGTGTGAGTTAACTGCACTTCCCCTTTCCGCTCCCCCTGGCACTTCTCCCCTTCCCTCTTCCCGCACTTACGCGTTCTGAATGACACAAGGCCTAGTAAGATCTTTATTGTTTCCCCCTCCGTGTATTGTCACACCTAGAAACACTTGTGTACAGGCGCGTTATAAATGTCACATCATATCATATCATTCTGCTTACAGGGTGTGATTGATAATTCTGGTCCTATCGTAGGCCACTTTGCAGGCTGTATCTTAAGTTATATTCTGTATGTTGCTTTTAAGGTGTCATTGATACTACATACCTTATTTAATAGCATGCACCTACAGCAGGAATTTGCAAGATTCGTTAGCCAGTGCAAATGTGGACTAAATTAGTGAATAAATAACTGCATTCATTATTTGTTTGTCTTTTAGGTTATAACAGAACTTTCAATGAAAGCACAGTAAAATGCAAATGATGAAACCCTTCCCTGGTGAACATACATGATGCCTAGACTTACCATTGGAATGTGCAGTCTGTGTAGCTGATCAGAGCAGCACACTAATGGGCGTCTGTAGGTAGAAGCTAGCTCCTGAATTCAAGCTGCCTCGAGAGTGGAGGCTGGATGGGCACTTACCGATGGAATGCACTTCTTCCTCCTCCCCACTTCCCGTGATGCCCTTCTGACCTCCCGACCTCCACCATTGATGATGCCTTGACACTCCCTTTGCTTCCTTGCCTTGCTAAGCAGAGTCATGTTGGAGAGCTCTAAATAAAAAATGAATAAAGCAAAGTATGGTTTGGGGAATGGTCATTAGAGCGACTCATTGTCTCTGACAACTGGTCTTCCAGTGACTGCTGGGTTATAAGAACAGCAACTGCATAAAAACATTCTCCAATGTGTGCCAAACAATGACTATGAGCAGGTAACCATACTACACTGCGTGTTTTGCTGTGTGTGTTTAAGTCTCGAAAGCGCACCTGTAACGCAAGGAGAGAACGTTTAAGGCTCACATTACTTTGCCCATCCTGACAGGATATCTAAAAAAAGATCTTAAAATACAATTATGTTTTTGCTTACCTGTTTATATAGAAATTTGAACACTTGGCAGTTTTATTTATTTTGTGATGTATTCACTTTTCAGTTAATCTCTATAAAATATGTGGTCAAGTGTCAAAACTACAGAAAGTGTTCAAACTCTGGCTTTACTAAGTGTGTGATCCTGGGCAGTTCATTCTACCACACAATGGTGCCAAAAGGGGGAGGAACAAAAAGTTAATCACTTTCGCAGGATATGTTATTAAAGAAACACAGTCATGACTAAATAGACTTTCGCGTTTATCCAATTATAATAATCGTAGTGACTATGCATGTGTTACATGCCAGGCATGATTTTTTCTATGGGCTTACTCGTGCAAACATCTTGTAATGTCCCATGTATCCACAAATATCGAAGAATGATGTCACTTTCTGTGATGTCACTTAACGTGATATCAATGCATATTCATATTGCATGCAATACACGTCTTTTGTCATACAGGACCTCGGAAATCCTAATGCCGGGCCTGCATGATATTACATAGAAATGGCTGTAGTATGTGCAAATAGTGCAAGTGAAAAGTAGGCAAAACGGTGCGTGAATCACACAAGTGCATATTTGCAAAGCGTATCCGAAGGCTAGATGTGTGGGACTGGGAGGAAATGGGTTTGGGGAAGCAAGAGACTCTGTAAATAGGATGTTGAGTTTTGAAGTATTCCATGCAACTATATCTCTTGGAACCTCGCGCCAGTGCCACAAGGGAAATTCTATGCGGCTGCCTAAGGTAGGGCTTTCAAAGAAGCTCCGAGGGGGTATGAGTGTGACCATATGTATAACAAATGTGGCCTCTTTTCAAGGGTGGGTAAGATGTCACAAGGACACTTGCCTACTGGGGGCACACATTCATGCATCAGTCCTGCTTTGCAGCTGCCTGTTTTCACCACTACCTTGTTTTGCTAGTAAAACCCTATAGTTGGATTCCTCATTCTTGTAAGAGGTACACTTTTTTCTTCTCATGGGAATCTACCAGTGACGTCATTTCACCAAAATGCCAGGGGTAGCGGAAGTGATGCAACATGAACTGTGACCTCTGATGACATCACAGGAATCAATGTCACTGGACCACACCCCACATGACACACAACATTTAATCTCTTGACAAAACAGGAAGTGGCATCACATAGCATTGTTCCTCAGTACACTAAGAAAAATATGGTTATGATATCACTGTAATATGATGTACATTTTATACAAGAATGGATCAGGATATGTAGAGTCAATATCACTGTGTATAGGCCCATATTACCAAATTACTCTGAATGTAAGCAGACATCCAACACAAACACCTGGACTATTGTACATCACTCGAGCTAAATTGTAAACAGAGCATTTCAAAGAGGCCTAAACCCCAAAGTGCAGACATCCAGTGCCTCCCAAGTGTGTGGACACAGACTGGAAACAGCAACTGACCAACACAAGTCCAACCAGAAAAACGATGGACTGCAGGGTTGCCCAGAGCTGTGCCAGTGGTTATGATTGATTTTAGCCTTCCAGCCATGAGTTTTCTGTTTTGCTTATTTGGTAAGTAACCCACAGTTTTTGTTAGGTGGGAGACAGAGGGGAAGGATGTGTTGCAGGTCACTGTAATAGCAGTTTAAAAAAAATATATAAACAGCAGCAGCAGCTCCATGACATCACCCCTAGAAAAGGCCAATTTTATTATTTTCTTTGGTCCATTATGTCTTGCTTAATGTCAGCCTTCTCCAGCTTCTAAGCACTTGAACAGGAACTGAACTCATGCATTTTCCTGCTCCAAAGCAAGTGCGTGGCCCCTGAGGTAGCCTTTCAAATATATATTTTGTTCATTGAAGAAGCAACCGATAGTTTACATCAAAGGCGGCGGGCAGCTTCATGTAAATTAATTATCTCACCTTCCGTCCATCTACAGTGTGCCTGTGATGCAGGTCAGGGATCTGGGTCAGGCCACACACTGCCCGGGCAGGATTGGTGGCAGAAACCACTGAGGCACACCCCTCTCACCACAGGCACAGTGGCTCACTGGATGTACAAAGCAGACAATGAGAAACACTGATGAGATTGGCGTTCATGTTGTGCTGTCACTGAGTACTGCAGTCTGCTCTTACCCATTCCAAGCTAGCTAGATCTAGCCCCCATACACTTCCTGTTGTTACAGTACTGGGTATGAGCTGCACAGACAGCCCCGCCCTTCTGAACCCAACCATTCAGGCATTCTTCACTAATGGATGGCCATCCTGCTAGTGTTGGTGACTTCATGGTTTTTCCTGTATCCCTGTTATTTCTCCAGCTAATGATATCTAGATTCCAAGTGATAAGGCTGTGGCACATTTAGCTGCATTTACAACCGCCTTTTTCAGGTGCAACACAGATATCTGCTCTTGGGACTGCCTCTTTGTCCAGTGGCCCAGGGGTTGCAAGGACAGCTCTAGGGGTAGCAGAGGAAGAGCGAGTGGTAGCAGCTGCTAGCCCTGACACCCTGAAAATGATGTAGCTGGATTCTACCTCCTTTTTTGTGTGTCCAGGAAGCCAATTACTATCAACCATGTTATGCACATCTACGTGTTATGTTATCTTGCATTATTATAACACTTCCTGAAATAGTTTATGGCGTTGAAGCACTTTTGCCTGTCAGAGACGCAAACGAGGAATATGATGCAACATTCAGTTGTGGTAGGGAGCAGCAAAGTTGGGTAGATAGTTGGCATGTGTGCAAGGGATAGATAGGATGCTCAGGAAGACACGAGAAAGAAAAGATGAATGAGCTATGTGTACAATTGGACCAAATATATGCCGGGACTCAACTGTATTCTATGGGGTGCAGCGCCACAAGGGAAGATAGCTGGAGAAGAGGTGTTCACTAGGGCAGGGGGTATGCCTGGAATTTAGTCACTGCATAGTGAGCATGAGCATGTTGAATTCATGCCAGAGAAAACACAAACAGCAAAGCCCTTCTACTCAAGTCCCTATGCTCCCAGAAACATTTGGAGTGGGGGGGAGTTGTATCTCAGAAATCTTCATTTGCCAAGTTCACAAAGCTCAGTGAAAAGAAAGCAAATACATTTTACATTTTGTTGGTTTCACAATTATGTCATGGTTACCAAAACCATAGGCTTGTGCTTGTCTGAAAAGTGCTTCAGGCCACAAAGCCTGTTTATGGCTTAGCAATGGTCAGTCTTTTGAGCCTTCCAAAGTATCATGGTGAGACATGGAATGTCGAAAAACCATGCCCAAGAAACACAACACAGCATGAAACGCCCTTCTTCTTACTCCTTTTAGCACCAAACAGTCACAAATGGAGAAGTTCAATAGATGGGAAATTCGGGATGAAATATGGGCTCATTTAATTGATGGTGTTGACATGTTGGCAGGCCGAAACAGAATTGTCAAAATGATTTCTCTAATTAAAGGTTTGTTTTCATTTTGTGAAGAAGCATACCAAAGGTTCCACAATGGCCCTCCAGGTCTTGTCCATTCTACTTTCTTGGGGCTTTGTCAGTGTTGACTTATAATTGATTATTGAAAACAAGGTCAAAGGTAGGTTTCCAGCTTTGCTTTGGGTCCTTTGATCTTTTTGTTCCCGCTCTTCAGATGTTTATTTATAGCGCTGACTCAGCTTTTAAACTTCCATGCCTGCTGTCACTGTCATGTTTCCCTCTTTAGTCAAAAGAGTCTTGATAATCACTATGCTACTGCCTGGTTGTATCTTTGCTTTGAGAATTCTTGGCTGTATTTTAACAATAATGACTGAAGTGTGGGGCTTTACCACATATTAGTACCCGGTGGGCCGCAAAAGAAACAAATCTATGCACTGATTGGTGCGTTTGCGAGCCTTACCTTAAGGTAATCCCGCTCACGTTGTGGCATGTCCCTTGAGCCGTTCCCCACCATTCTTCTGTATTTCATATATATTTTCTTCAGGTAGCCATGGAAATGGAGACCATGGCGTACACGTAGTCCTTCTCCTGTTCCGTGTCGGCCATGTTCTTTGTTTAGCATGGCTGCCACAGAAAGGGAAAACGGACTATGTTTCCCAGTCCACGAAAGGCATTTTCCGGTTGCAACCAAAAAGAAATTACCATTAGTACCCTGGTCTAACGGTCCCTCTAAATTGTCCACAAGGCCTTCTGGGGCCTTGGGCCAAAATACCTTCAACTCTCTCTTCCTAAATATCTTCCTTCTCAAGCTCTTCGCTCATCCGCCTCCAACTCCTTCAGGGTCAGCCGCTTTTCCAAGCAACGAGTTGGGGGGAGATCTCTCTCCGTAGCAGGGACCTCCCTCTGGAACAGCCTTCCTGCCTCCCTGAAACTTGAGGAGAACCATCTCCGGTTCCGGAAGCACCTCAAAACCTTCCTCTTTGCTTCTGCTTTCTCTCCCCCTCTCCCCTGCTAAATCACTGAAACTGTACTGAATCAGCAACTGGGCCACTCGCCAAGCCACTCTCCCCTTGGCCCAGCCACTCTCCCCTGCACTGCCTCCCTGGCAACCCCCGCACTACGGGACTGTCTCTGTATCCCTACAGCCCCCCCTCCCAGCACTAGTCTGCACTTATCCTACACTTGCCACCAGCTGGCCCTTATTATTTATCTTGTATTTTACTAATCACTTTGTACTGCACTTTCCCGTCTCCCTTTCCCCCTTGCACTTTTCCTGTCCCCCCTACTCATTCACTTGCGCGATCTGAATGACACCTGGCCTAGTAGGATCGGTTGTCTGTCTCCCCTTGTTCTCCCCTCCCTGCCTCGTCGCGCCTTGAAACACTTGTGTATAGGTGCGTTACAAATGCCATATCTTATCATATCATATCATATCAGGGTACTAATGGCAATATGAACCTCGGAGGGGGGCATTACTGGTCAGATAATGCCCCCAGGTCTCTGTTAAAGCCCTCGCTTTGCTCGGGCTTCTATCTATAGCCCACAGGGGCATTTTCTGACCAGTAATAAGCCCTTCCGAGGGTCATATTGCCTACGTAATGCCCCTGGGACAAAGTTATATGCTCAAGTGAAATTAGCGATTTAAGACTGTGTTGGGATGCATGTTCAGATTCCAGCCCCTCCTAAACGATTTACATTGTGGAAAATATACTAATACAAAGAAGAAAACACCAGCGGTTTTGGGGAGGGTTGGGGGAGCCCTGGGGCATAAGCGAATAGTGCAAGGTGTTTTGATCGTAGAAATTTAGTTAGGCCCAAGGTAAACTAAAAACAACCCTATGATATGGTAGTAAAATGTACTGTGTGCGTACAGTCCCCACCCAATGACGATAAACACAGGAGTGCCAACAGTTTCAAAGTTAGGTCTGGGCCATCGCCGCAATGTTGGACAAACAGAACAATGAGAGGTTGTGTTTGAATATGCTACCCCCAACCCAGGCGCGGTAGGGAACACATGCACACACACAAATGTTTCCTGTTAGAGCTTTGCTAAATTGGAAAGAAATGTGAACGTACTAATACGAGTAGGGATGCGGCCGGTCATGAAGGATAAACCCATTGGTGTCAGGGCAGACGTATTCAGTTGCCAAAAAAGAGGTTGAGATTTAGGACACCCTCGCCCCCAGGATAATGGCCATTCCTTTTGAGCTACTAGATGCCTGTGAGCAAAACACCTAAATCCTTCACAAAGGACTTTGTCTGGCGAGGTAATGGACATGCAGGACTTTTCTGCGACAGTACAATCAGTTCCATTTACAAAGGAATTACTCATTAATATAGGAGATAGAGTGATCTGGGCTCCGCTGTTGTTGTCAACCATAACCCTGTCAATCTACTGAGTGGGGACTTCCTAAGTGAGCTCAATATGACCATCTTGTTTACTGACAGGGCAGTGGTGTTTTATGTGAGGTTTATGTTGATCATACATGCACTGGGAAGTGAAGCAGTGGTCATATGAATACCAGTGGCCCCTGATTTGTTTGTATATGGGATCACAGTGCTGTTCAACCTAGTTCCCACAGGTGGCCAACCATTATTGGTGGGTGCCCTCTGAATTTCCATTCAGACCAGCCCTGCCTCAAGAATACATTGCAGGGGCTATTATCATGTGTCACATAGAAGGAGAGTGGGTGTCAGAGGAAAGTACTGTGTTAATAGTTACAGACATAGATGGAGGAGAGTGGTGCACAATGTTGTGTATTGACCCAACCCAACCCCTGAGAGACTCAATAGCTGACAACCTTTTTGAGGATAAAGACAACGATGGGCAGATAATATTGGAAATATGTGTCCTTTGTGAAATAAAGATACAGTATTGGTGTGTCCCCTGCCGCATGTTAGTGGTAGGTAGTGCCTTTGTTTTCTCAAGAATACCTATCTCAAGTATCCGACAAGTTGTGGACAAGTAATCCTTATGATGTTGGGCCTTTGCGCAGAATCCCAGCTGAAGAAAGACTATATGACACCATCATGGCTCACCTATACAAAGATAATTATTCAGGATTTGCTGCCTTTTAACAACATAGTACAGGCAGAGATTCCAGTGGTCCTTAACCCTGACACAATACCGTGTAATATACTCAACTATGGAAACACATTTCACTGTTATATACCTTAAAAATGCCTTCTTTTCTGTCCCGCTGCATCCAGATTTTCAATATCTCACTGTGTTTATTTTTGCTGGGAGGCAATTCAAACATACCAGGCTCCCACAAGTGTATTGCATGAAGATTTAGGTAACATACAAGTTCCAAGTATTATCATTCTGATTCCATTGTGCTATTACAGTTATTGGCCGACAAAGGGTATAAGGTGGCTTGAGCAAGACTACAGTACTGTCAACAGGAGGTGCTGTATTTAGGTCAATTGCTCTCAGTAAATGGTAACACGCCGCAGCATTCCATGAAAAACGCAAGCCAGTAACTGTTAAGGACATGAAGAAAATTCTGGGGTTGTGTAATTACTATAGGGTGTGGATCTTTGACTATTCCTCGTATACCTGGCCACTGCTGCAGGCCCTTAAAGAGACCCAATGGACAAAAAGTACCATTAGTTGGACTGATGAGATGCTCACTAATGTTTCATTTCCACTTCCCCGACCTAGCAACCTCCAACTACACTAAAGCAATGTATCTTTTTTTCACACTCTGATGGTCAGATGATGACAGCAGTTTTAACACAACATAGCACCATGGACCACACACCTCTAGCGTATTACAGTGCTATGTTAGATTCAGTCATGCAAAGACAGTTCCACTGTGAACAAGCATTAGCTGCAGCTGCTTTTTCCATTGAGAAGTTAGCCATGATTACCATGGGCTGTTCAGTAACTCTGTACGTAGAATATGCAGTGTTTGCAATCATTAAAAGGTTGAACTCCACGTTGACAACACAGAGGGCTTTATTCGGACTCCCCATATGTGACAACAACTGCACACTCAATATTGTTGAGATGGAAGGGGAGAGGGATTTCAAAGAGCAGATGAGTCCCCACTACAGCATGGAGCCCTCTTAGAAAGATTGGTCCATGCTCTCTCTCAGCCAACACTTGTCGCTTTCATAAATTGTGGTGCCCATGCTAATGGCGAGGACCCAGTTACACTCGGTAACGAAGCAGCAGACAGAGCAGCAAAGTTAGCTGAAAAGCTGCCAGTGCAGACATCCCTGAGTTACCAGCCCTTACTGGTATGCAGTTGCAAATACAGGTTCCGTATACTGCCTTGCCTATCACTGAAGAATGTCCCTAAAACGAGATTTGCTGGCATCACTTGAAATAGCATGGAATTTATATTCTGAATGCCATGTCACCACAAGAGAATGTTACTTTTCAAACAAAGCTCAGTTACCCATGTCTACATAAATAAATTAAAGTACATGAAATATTCTTGTGTCCAAGGCTTTCTGATGGTCAGCATTTGTTACAAAATGCTGGAACAAGAACAGAGTTAGAAAAAATGACAGAAGTGGATAGAGAAAATTAACGAAAGAAAAATGAAAGACAATTGGAGAGAGAAAACAATTGTTGGGAAATGTGATGAAAAGAGAGACACAATGCAGATAATAACAGAATAAGGATAGATCATCAGCATGGTGCAGAGAAAGGGGAGGGAACAAGAGACAGTGGGCCTCATTCCAAGTATGGCGGTAAGGGATAGCGGCCACCGGTAATGAGACCGGTGGCGGTATTCCCTTACCGCCATACTCCGAGTTCCCTCTGCGCCATCGCCCTTAACGCCTGCTTTGAGCAGGTGTTAAAGTCGAGGGCGCAAAGGGGCCTCCAAGCCAATAACGGTGACCGTAATGAACGGTCACCGTTATTTGCATCTTCCCCATTCCCATTGAGCCCTATGGGGGCTCATTTGGGAATGGGGAAGAGCCTTGGTGAATGGGGAATTACCGCCCCGCTAACCTTGGAATGGGGCGGTGATTCCGCCATCCACCAAGGCGCTGCCGGTCCGGGTACGGCGTCAACCAAGGCGTTAATAGCGCCATTGGTTAGCGCCGTACTCGGAATGAGGCCCAGTGAATGGAGAAATAAAACTAGAGAGGTAGTAAAACAGAATAAACAACGGAATTTGAAATAGAAGAAAAGAAAGACAAAATGTCAAAAGTGTACCGTTCTTAAAATAGAGACGGAAGAATGTACAGAGAAAAATGAAATTTGAAAGAAAATCAAAGAGTGAAAACATCAGGCAATGATAATAACAGGGTATAACTGGCACCCAGGTATATTAAGGGAAAGAGTTCTGTATTTAAAATGTATATTTTAAATCAATATTAGATTCCAGCAATCTGATTAAGGCACTCAGCTTGCCACCTTCTATCACTGCATGGCTATGAGACATCTCTGCTACTTTTAATATTGGCATAGCTTATAGCTGAGGGTACCTTAGCATATATGTATTACCAGAGTCACTGTAGTAGACCCATACATTCCTGTATGTAATTGTCTTATTTCAAGCATGCCTTTCCTGTAATGTCACAACTCACCTATTATACAAATTGTTTATGACATGTAGAACCAGGGAACATTCTTTCAAACATACTTGCTCACTTACTGCCCCAGTAAAGTTGGAGTCCATCATGAATTTGTGGGGGGTATTTGGGAGCACACCAGCATCCTGACACAAGCCATAGTAATGTTTCTTTACACATTTTAATATTTCAATGACACACAGAGTAATTTATGCAGATAAGAACGCCTCTTTGACATGTAATACCCTTCTAGTGCACATTACCCTGACGTAAATGCTGTTGATGATAATGGTGACATTTTAATAAAAGGTGTTGAAATAATTTGATGTGGTTTAATATAACGCATTTCGAATGTGGTTTTGGAACCAGTCTGGGGGAGTTCTGGAGGGAAATAGCTCCTAACCTAGGTCTATGCCCAGCACCTGATTTCCTCTAAACTGACACAATCAAGCAAATAAATTAAATTTCAAATGTAATGAGATTGTTATTATTTTCATGTATCTTGTTTGTGTAGTAATAAAAGCAGTGCATGCATTGTATGTAGCCGTCTGTCACTGAGATAATTGAATGTAACCATAGCAATATTCTGCTCGTTTAGCAGAACCTGTAGACAATAAATGGGTCTGTTCTTTCCAAGGGCAGGCGACTGCATCTTTGGAGAACACAAAGTACTAATACATATTAGGAAATACTAATGCAATTGTATGAATAAAAACATGATAGTTTGAGAACAAAAGGATACAAACGTACGGCAAAAAGCACACTTCTGACTACTTTGATTTGTCTACAATATTTCGAGATGTGTGCCCACTCCTAATTGGTGAGAGTGTATGCCTCTTAATTACAACATTGCACCATCACTCTATGACAATCGGGGTCATTACGACCCTGGCGTTAAGGGTTTAAAGGCGCTGTAAAAGGTGTCGGCGCCGTTAAACCCTTAACGCCTGATTACGATGTCCCTGAGCGGGACTCGACCTTAACGGCTGGTCTACACCAGCTGTTAAAGTAGGGACCCGCAAAGGGACCTCGGTGCTAAGTACGGTACCACAATTTGCAGTACCGTACTTAGCGCCTTCCCCATTCCCATAGAGCCCTATGGGACGAAAATGGGAATGGGGAAGGGCCATGGTTCAATGGGGAATTACCGCCCCGTCAACCTTGGAATGGGGTGGTAATACCCCATTGAACTATGGCGGACCCGTTACAAAACCAGCACCAACCATGGTGCTAATAGCACCATGGTTTAGCGCCGGTGTTGTAATGAGGGCCAAAGTGGCTACATGAGCTGCCTGTAGTGGGAATCTAGAGCTTCTGGAGTCAACCTGCTGTGAGCACACTTTCGCAAAGGTAGGTAAGTTTGTGTAGAAGAGGCCTTGTGAGTAACACTATTCCAACTCCCCTTTTCCAAATCTCTGTCATACGGGATTGCCATGGAGGGCAACAAAAGAAGTGGTTGGCATATGGTAGACATTACTATATTATTTGTTCAACATAATAGCACTTTTATGAGTATGATGGTGCTGGTAACAAGTGGCAATAACAGATTTACCGCCACATTTACCACAATGCTCCAAAGGCCCGAATGATTTCCTTCCACATTACTGCTATAAAATGGAGGATTTGTCTGTTTGGAATTATCGGCTGCAGTAAATCTTCCGAATCCCTAATGGATAACTTTGGGACAACTTGCCACTTGTAATCTGGTGGGTTAACCGCTGCCACAAGTGGCAGTGACGGTAAACGAATATGGTGGCATTTCCACCATACTTGCAATGAGGCTCAAAAGTCTTTATTGAGGTTTGTTCAAAAAGACACAAATAAATCACATGCATGGGTATATTTAGCAGTCAAAATAAAGAATACATATTGAGAAGTACAATTTGATGAGTTACGTTTTACACATATCAAAACACGATCATTCATGTGATTCTTGAGAGAAGGTATGTGGTTGATAGAGAAGCAAGACAAGAATAGTCCACATTAATATATACATTCTAATGATATATCGGTTTAACTGGCTTCATATTGCAGTTTGGAAATGAAGCTGTGGCAATTGTTACAAACTCCATAGTGCCCTTAATCACAAAGAATGAACAGTTCCCAAGCAGAACACAAATTAGGAACTACGTAGCTGTGGTGTGTGACCCTCCCAAGTGTGTTGTCCTTTTAAGAGGGGCAGCGTTATGTGTGGTACTCCCACATGTATTGCCCTTTTAAGATGGGCCATGACTGTGTCATGGCCCAAGCTCATGAAAGGAGCAACTGCATGCACATGTGACAGAATGGCTGCCGACTCCAAGAATGGACCGACTGAGTCTGTGGGCCTCATTAGGAGTCCGTCGGTAAGGGGTTAACGGCACTGGTAAGGAGGCCGGTGCTGTTAAACCCTTACCGCCGCATTCAAAGGTCTCTTAACAGGTCCCACTAAGGCCGGCTGGTTTTACCAGCCGCCCTTAGCGGGAGCCGGTAAGGAACCAGGGAGCTAATAACGGGCCCGCTATTTGCGGGCCTGTTATTAGCTCCTTCCCCATTCCCATTGAGCCCTATGGGGGCTCGAATGGGAATGGGGAATGGTTTTCAGAATGGGGCCTTACCGGGTTCTCCAAAGTTGGAATGACCTGGTAAGTCCCCATTCTGAGAACCCGGACACGACTTTGGAGGCAGCCATGGTGCTAACAGCACCATGGCTAACTCCAAAGTCGTAATGACCCCCTGGGCCTCATTACGACCCTGGAGGTAACCATGGCGCTGTTAGCGCCATGGTTGCCTCCAAAACCTTACCGATTCCGCCATGGTGAATGGAGCAATTACCGCCCCATTCCAAGGTTGGTGGGGGCGGTAATTCCCCATTCACCATGGCCCTTCCCCATTCCCATTTTAGCCCCCATAGGGCTCAATGGGAATGGGGAAGGCGATAATAACGTTACCGCAAATTGCGGTACCGTTATTACCTCTAAAGTCCCTTTGCGGGACCCGTCCTTAACGGCTGGCTTTACCAGCCGTTAAGGGAGGACCCACAAAGGGACCTCGGAATAGGGCGTTAAGGGATTACCGGCACCGGTGCCCTTATCGTTACCGGTAATCCCTTACTGCCCGGGTCGTAATGAGGCCCCCTGTGTCTCATTTAGGCCTTGCAGGCCCACACGGTGTGGGCATGGGCCTGCAGGACATGGTGCTATTGGGCCCTCTTGCCAGTACTGTGGTCAGGGTCTGCATGTGCTGGGTATGGTCCACCCTGCCCCCATATAAGACCGGGTGCACCCCAGCAACCCCCTGAGGCACTGGGCCTCCAACTACAGTGCGAATGTCCATAGCACAGAGGGGTCCCGGATTGATGCCAATGGCTGGTCCCCACAACAATAACGATGAGGAGGAAGGACCCCCGCGGTGTGGTCACCTGCCATGAAGAAAAAAAAACGGAGAGAATGCGGCATCCATCGCAGTGAGAAAAGGAGGTGGAGAATGCCCAGCAGCCAGCAGGCAGACCCTTCAGTGGTCGCGCCCCTTTGTGAAGAGAGTCCTCATGTGGCCGGAGAGACGGGCATCCTGCAGTCCTGTAGCATTGCCCAGAAAACAGTATGCTTGCTCCTGACACCGGGAGAGAAAGGCCAGCTCTGGAAGCCGAAGAGGAAGGTGGGTGGCATCCTGCATCTTGCTGTGCACCAGAGCCCCCACTGAGATCCCGGGCCGGCAGTGAATGTCATGTGCTCCTGTCATCAAAGCCTTCAGTGCGGCTGTAAAAGCACATTCAATAGCGTTCCTGAGCCGCCGGTGAAGAAAAGGAAATGCTCCATGTCAGGAGCTGCAAGAAAAGATAAGAAGACTGCAGCCTGACATCGTCCTCTACACTTTTGTGGATAGCTCCCCAGCCTGTAGCCAGTTGTGCCGGCAGGTCCAGAGAGAGCTCCGGGATATCCGGCCATGTCTACCACATGATCCTGTCATTGGAGAGACTGGTGAGGAGGCTGATGAGTTACCGGCCCTCCATCCCCACTTGTGGTAGTGGCGCATCGCGATTTGCTGTGCCGCCGGAACAATGGGAATGTCCCATGCCAAGAACGCAGCAAGGAAGATGCAGCAGCCCCCAGAGTGATTCCGGGCCAGCTGGCGGTGTTGATTTACTCCATGCTGGGGCTATGATGAAGGAGGCGCAGTGATGGAGGCTGCATGCTGAACAGCGATAAGGAACTCCATGTCCTAGTAATAAAATACTGCCTGTGAGGCTGTCCTCACACCACCGACCAGTGCTAAAATGTGCAGCGCTCCATATTGTCACAGACTAATACAATACCAATGGCCCCTATACGATCCCGGGCCCATCGTGAGTGAGTTTTTTTTCCATATTACGAGGTCGGAGTTCTCCAAAATGCACAATAAAGTGCGTGGTCCCCCATGAACACATTGCGGGCGCGTGCACAATGCCAGTGACCATGCATGTTGGCACCTACCATGCTGGTGCTACCCATAGATCCCCGGGCATGGCAGTGGTGGTTGCTGATGAAAGATTACGGAAAGCAACGCTGATACCGCAGTGGCAACGTAAAAGCAGGTGCTCCATGTCGGCGTTACATGAACAGATCATACAGGCCCCTCCAGTGCATTTCCGGGCCAAACAGGTGGTTATCCAATGTGGACCTCCATGATCAGAGATGACCACAGGGGATGGAAGGAGACAACAAAAAGGGGATGGAAAGAACGCTCTCCAGTGTGGCGTGGTACACGGGGGGCCCCGGGGGAACGCGAAGCGTTTCCCCCCGGGGAGTTTTTTGGCGCTGCACACGGCCAGCGAGTGGCCGTGGGGATGCAGAGCGCCTCCCTAGGGGTACTTAAGGGATCAGGGAAGGTTCGGGAGGCAGGCGACGGTTAGGACTTGGTGATTGTACTGTCGCCTGCTCCCGAGCCTTCCCTGTAGCGGGGCCTAACGAGGTGTGTGAGGTAGGGGATAGCAGGGGGGGGGGCCAGGATAAGGGCCGAGGGAGAGTGTCGGCGGTGGCGGCGGCGGCGGCGGCGGCGGCACATAAAAAAAAAAAAAAAATTAAAAAAAAAAAAAAAATGATAATAAATATAATGAGGGCGGGGGTCGCGGGCCCCGAATAGTCGGGGGTACCGTACATAAGGTACCCCCCCGCCCCCCCTTACCGGAGCCGCCGCCCGTGGGTTGGTTTTCAGCAGGGCGCGTGGTTAGGGCCGTTCGAGGCAGCAGTTGGGTATTCTAGTGAGGGAGCTGGGCGGGCATTCTCTCGACGGCCGCATTGTGGGCCCGCGGGGTTCGGCATTGATGTTGCCGTCCCCCGCGGCGCTTTAGTGTGGGGACGCAGTGTGTCGGGTGAGGGGAGCCCGTGGGTTAGTTGAGCCCGCGTGTGCTGGGCTTCTTTTCCTCGTGTGCGGTGCCGGCGTGCAGCAGGGAGGGGGCAGAGCGGCCCTCTTAAAGGGACCGCTCCCCCTGTTATGATCCCTTTGAGGATACGAAGGCACTGCGGTGCAGCGTTGGGGCCACTAGGGGGCGGGCGGTGGAGCGGGTTTGACGGAGTGGGGGGCAGTTAAAAAAAAATAATAAAATAAAAAAATAAAAATAAAAAAATAAATGAAAAAAAGAAATTTAATAAAAAGAAAGGGAAAGTAGGAATAGGGGGTTTAAGTTAAGGAAGGGGTTTTTGAGCAGGGGGGTGGAGGGTGGGGGGGCCCTGTGGGGGGGGTTTTCGAGCGAAGCAGCTCGTAAGGGAGTGGGAAAAAGGGGGGCTATCCGGGTGCAGGGGGTGGTTGGAAGGGGGGGGGGTTTATAAAAAAAAATAAATAAATAAATAAATAAATAAATAAATAAAAAGAGTATTAATTTCATTGAATAAGTAGGTTTAAAAAAAAAAAAAAAAAAAAAAAGCTAGTTCCAAAGCTAGCATTTGTTCAGTTTGGGGATAGGTCCACGGGTAATTTTGGCTCGGGGGCTTAGGTTTGTTAGGTTCATTTTCAGGGGGCTTATATAATGTCGTGCACAACCAGATTAGTAGGGCACGATGGTGGGTCAGAGAGCCGGCAAAAAGGGCCGGGTTGATGCTGAGGCTCTGAGGGAGGCTTTGGAAATAATTAGTAGGGCATCTGGGGCCCAGTGGGAGGGGGCAGTGGGGGAGGTCACAGGGGAGAGGCCATGGGGGAGGGGGAGATAAGTGGTGGTAGGCCGCAGCGTAGAGCAGCGGCAGATGGGGCTCTCGCGGCAATGGTGGCTTGCACCCCATCGGCGGGGAGAGGGGAGGTTTGGGAAACTAGGGGCGGGAAGTTGAGAAAGGGGATAGACAGGAGGGCGTCAGGGGGAGAAATGATTACGGGTCATGAGGTGGCTCAGAAGAATAAGAAGGGGGCCAGTGGAGGGGTGCAGAGGGGGGTGACAGGGCAGAGTGGAAGAGGGGGTAAATACCTGCAGAAGAGTGCAGGTGGGAAAAGGAGGGAGAGGTCCCCTTCAAGTGAGGAGGTGAGAGTGGGGCGCGGAACGGCCCCCCCGGTTAGGAGGAGTAAGGGCGGAGGGCGCTGCGCAGCCCCCGCTGGTCAGGTGGAGGTTGAGGGTTTCAGTACGGCCCCGCCTCAGTCAACGCAAGGAGAGCCTAGAGGGCGCAGCACAGCCCCTAGCAATGAGGATTCCAGGGTGGAGGTCGGAACCCCTCGGCCGAGAGAAGAGGACCAGGCAGGGGTTCCCACAACCCCGCTGAGAAAACGTCAAAGGAGTGGCGGGGCGGACGCTCCGGGCTCGCAAGAGGATCATCAAATCATCCCGGGCATGAGCTCGCATCCACAATGGTATTTAAGGGGTGATGAAGTTGGTTGGGAGGAATATGTGGGGCAATGTGAATTGGAAGATTACAGGACGGAAAGAGAAAGGGGGGAGGAGAGAGGAAGTTCAAGGTGGGATAGGGAAAGGGAAGTGCAGGGTGGTCGGGGTGAAAGCGGTCAAGGGAACTATTGGCTGGGTGAGTGTGCTGACATGTTTTGTCCCCGCAGTAGGAGCCCTCTAAGAATGGAGAGGAGGAGCACCGGTGTGGACGCCAGGCCGCAGGTGGCAGGTGTGGAAAGAGGTGAGCGGGAAAGGGAATGGTCATCTGCATGGCAGAGAGGGGTTACAAATAGGTGGACAGTGGAGGAACGGGCTGGTTTTCAATGTGTAAGGAAGGAAGTTGGTGTGCAGGCCATTGGAGCCGAGGGGGTTGAAAAGAGCATTTGCTCAGTGGAGGTCCAAACGGACAAGGTGGTGGAGCCATTGGTGCTCGAAGTGCAAGCTGGTAAGGATAAGGAGTGTAAAGTGAAAAGAAAGGAGAAAAAATGGCCATACATGGGGATAACAAAACCATTGGGGGCGCACTTGATGGCAGCGACCAGGGAGAAGATTCAGGCAGGGGAATTTGTGGATGTCTTTAAATTGCTCCATAGGGAAGTGAGAGCAAAGGAGTGGTCTAAGGAGGAAGAAAGGGAACTGGCTTCACGCCCAAGGGTCCCGGTGACTATTGAGAATTGGACGTCGGCGTTTATTATTTATGCCAGGGTGTACTGTGAAAAATTTCCGGAGCGTTGCGTGGCCCTGCTTAAATATATGGATGTAATTAGGAAGGCTTTCACGAGTTTTGGGGGGTTTGGCCTGGGTACGCTATGATGAGGAATTCAGAGCGAGAATGGCGGAGGATAGTCAGGCGGTCTGGGGGGAGATAGACATGGATCTTTGGCTGCAATGGATGGCTCCAACGAGGCCTGCCCCGACATTACACACAGCAAGTGGGCTGCCTGTGCCTTACCGGCCCTTTCTTGGTCGCCCCGCCCATGAGGGGGCAGGGGGAGGAGGCGGAGGACAGCCCTCAACAGCATGTCGGGCGTTCAATAAAGAAAGCTGCACGAGGTGGATGTGCAAATTTAAACACGAGTGCAGCAGGTGTGCGGGTCGGCATCCGGTTACAGATTGTTTTCAGGCAGGGGACAGTGGGTCAGGGCGAGGAGCGGGGCAAGAAAGGGGGGGGGAGGACCGCATGCCAGGTAAATCGGGGTGTGCTGGTAGGTCGGGCTCAGTTTATCGTAAAGGAGGGGGGGCACAAGGTTTGTTGAAAGGTGTTGGGAGCAAAATTAAAGGGGGCAGGAGAAAGGTGAGGAGGAAGATGCGTAGGTAGGGGAGGGCCCAGGGGGGAGGTAACGGTGGAAATTGTTAAGGGAGAGGTAGCTGTCGTTTGGAGGGCAGGGTCGATGGTGGTGAAGTCCTCACGCTTGCCGCACGACAAGGTGAGTAGGCTTCAGGCTGCATGGACGGAGGTGCGGGAGCGCCTCTGGTGCAGCAGGGGGGAAGTGAGGAGATGGGTCTGCATGGACGGGGGTGCACTAGGGCCCCTGGTGCAGCTAAATTAAAAAAAAAAAAAAAAAAAAAAAAAAAAAGTGGAGCAGAGAAGCGAGGTGCCGGAAGAGGAATTTATGTGTAATGGTCTGCATGGACGGGGGCGCAGGTTTGGCCCCTGGTGCAGCAGTGGAGAGGAATAAAATAAAAAAAAAAAAAAAAAAAAAAAAGGGGGCCTGCACGGACGGGGGTGCACTAGGCCCCCTGGTGCAGGTGGGAAACAGGTGGTAATGGACGAAAGTAGCTTGAAGATGGTGATATGGAAGGAACCGCATGGACGGGGGCGCAGGTTTGGCCCCTGGTGCAGCGGTGGAGAGGAGTAAGGAAGAAAAGGGGCCTGCATGGACGGGGGTGCATTAGGGCCCCTGGTGCAGGCAGGAAAAAGGTGGTAATGGATGCGAGGAGCTTGAAGAGTTATATGGAAGGGACTGCATGGACGGGGGTGCAGGTTTGGCCCCTGGTGCAATGGCGAGAGGAGTAATAAACTAAAGGGCCTACATGGACGGGGGTGCACGTGGGCCCCCGGTGCAGGGGGGACAATGGGTGCAGGGGGGACAAGGCAGGAATGTAAAGGAACAAACTGGGCACAACAAGTGGAACAAATGGTTTATTGCTTGTAGGGGAGCGGTTTGCGACTTGTTTTACGTGGGTATTGTGTGGGGGCTTTCAGGGTTTCCGAGTTGGTCGGGGGAAAAGGGGGGGTAGGGGGACTGCAATGGGAAGATGTTCAAATTACAGAAGAAGGTTTAGACATCAAGATTAAAAGGTCTAAGACGGATATGAAGGGAAGGGGCTCTTGGGTTCGGCTGGGTCGTGGGAGCAAGGTCTTATGCCCAGTTCCAGGGCTAGGGGTATTGCGGAAGGAGTTGGTGGCAGTGGGAGAAAAGGAAGAGGATTTTGGGACTCATTACTTTAGGATGGGCGCAGCATCTGAGGGTACCGGGCGGGGTTTTTTCAGGAGACAAGGTGAAAAGATTGGGACGTTGGAGGTCTGGGAAATACAAGGGGTACGGCAGGGAGTTTGATAATGGGGGTGCTGAAAAGGTGGTTAGGACTTTGCGGGCCAACTGTTGTTGAAATATTTTTGACTTGTCAGTGATTTTGTATTTTCTTTTTCAGATGCTACGCGAAAGGAAGGGGAGTTGGCGCAAGTTTTGATTTGTTGGCCATTCAATTGTTAAGTGGGCTGGGAAGGAAGTGGAGAAAAGGGGTTTGGAAGGTAACAGGGGTGCAGTTACAAGGAAGTGGTGGTGAGACGGCACGGGTTGGGGGGCCTGCGGTGGGATCATCTGCTTCCTATATTGGCAGGGATGAGGGAACGCTTGGGGTTCCAGAGGTGGTGATTATGCATGCAGGGGAGAATGACCTGGTGAGAGATACGGGGTTGGCTCTGCTAAGGAAAATGAAGAGGGACTTAGGGGGGGTGCGGGAAATGTGGCCTCAAGCAGTGGTGGTATGGACTAAGTTGTTGCCGCGATGAGTGTGGAAGGGAGTGAAAAGGGGGGAGCAATAGAACGGGCCAGGAAGGGGATAAACAGAGAAAGGGTAAAATGTTGTGCCTCGGTGGCAGTGCAGGTCATGGACCATAAGAAATAACATATGAGGGTCTCCTTATCTTTAGAGAGGTTGGGGTACACTTGTCCGTGTAGGGGAATAATCACTACCTGGCGGACTTGGGTGCTTGGCTGGGAGAATGGGTAAAAAGTTTGAGGTAGAAAAGTTGGGGGGGGGTTGGGGCAGAAAGAACTCATCGGGGGAGGGTTTTTCTGGTGCCGGGGGCATGGCCCCTTTTGATGTGGGGGGAGGGAAGCACAATGGGGCAATGACACGGGAAAGGAGGGGGTGGCGCTGTTTGCACAAGCAGGTCACCCCGGGGGAACAGGTATTGAGCCTGGAGGGGCATGGCCCCTGGGAGAAAGCGGGACGCCTGGAAAAGGGGCAAGGAGACGGTAGGATCCAAGGGATCATTAGGGAGGAAATTGGTTATTTAATTATTTAATTGTTGGGGGAAAATGGAAATGTTTAAGTTATTTAATTGATTGTTCAAATATGTCTTTAGCTTGTTAGGCCATGGAGCCAGTTAATCGTTTTGATTGTAAGCTTTGGCCTGTCACATTAAAGCGACCTTTTCCACTTTTAAATGAGTCTGGGTTTTTGTGCAGTAAGCCAAAAGGGGGGCCCCGGGGGGAACGCGAAGCGTTTCCCCCCGGGGAGTTTTTTGGCGCAGCACACGGCCAGCGAGTGGCCGTGGGGATGCAGAGCGCCTCCCTAGGGGTACTTAAGGGATCAGGGAAGGTTCGGGAGGCAGGCGACGGTTAGGACTTGGTGATTGTCCCGCCCTCCCACCCCTTCATTTTGGTTTTAGGGTAATGTCAGTTATGGAATAGGGGGGGTCCATTGTTCATGGGATTATGCGGGGGTTTTTCTAGATGTCATGGGGAGTTTTTTATGGTTTTTGGGGTCTGTTAGGAGGGTAGGGTTGGTAGTTTCGTGTGACAGGTCAGGGCATTGTGAAAGTTTGTGTGTAATATATGTTGCTGATGTGGCAGGTCAGGCTGGCTGTAGGTCATAAGAAGGGTGAGTTTGGTGTAGAGGGGAGTTTAAAAGGGGTCGAAGTGGGTTGGGGCGCCGGGGGCATGGCCCCTTTTGATGTGGGGGGAGGGAAGCACAATGGGGGAATGACACGGGAAAGGAGGGGGTGGCGCTGTTTGCACAAGCAGGTCACCCCGGGGGAACAGGTATTGAGCCTGGAGGGGCATGGCCCCTGGGAGAAAGCGGGACGCCTGGAAAAGGGGCAAGGAGACGGTAGGATCCAAGGGATCATTAGGGAGGAAATTGGTTATTTAATTATTTAATTGTTGGGGGAAAATGGAAATGTTTAAGTTATTTAATTGATTGTTCAAATATGTCTTTAGCTTGTTAGGCCATGGAGCCAGTTAAGCATTTTGATTGTAAGCTTTGGCCTGTCACATTAAAGCGACCTTTTCCACTTTTAAATGAGTCTGGGTTTTTGTGCAGTAAGCCAAAAAGAGGCCATTTGTTTTAAATCTACAATGTACAGACACGGCTGCCCTTTGTGCTGCTGTCATGAAGGAGTTTATACCAGCCATGGGTGGCTGATTGCCTTTGTGTTGGTTCACCTGGCAAGTAATAGAGGTCGCCAGTGAGTGGGGAAAGTGCATGCACACACTCTGTCATGCCGGCACGGATGTCAGATAACTAGTTAACAGAGTGGTGTTCCTGTTGTCACTGACAGCTGGCTCCTCTACTGACGACACGCCAAGCAACTGCTCAGCAAACAGTGGAAGTGGACATCTAATATGTGTCATGGACCAAGAGCTCATACTCTTCCCAGCATGTTTGGCATTTTTCTACTGACAGCCAATCCATATCCAGGGGACATATCTTCTATCCACTGGCTGGTGGGATGGGATTACTCAGGTGGTTATTGCTGCTCTGGCCTATGAGCTCCATATGCTGATACACCTCAAGGGGATGGACGGGCGCAGTGAAGAAAAAACAATTCAACAAGTGACTACTTTGAATGTCAGATGGCAATGTGAAGTCCGCAACAACGGTGAACAGTCACAGAACACCAGCCGATTCACCAGCTACGGATGTCCCCACATGGTGCAGCTCCTGTTTGTGGAGGGGAGGAGAAAAGTGCTATTGTTTATGTTTGTGCCTACATCATGCAAGTGCTTATGGAAAAAGGAAATAGCCAAGGAGGGTTGCAGCTCTGCACCAGTGCTTGTGTGCCCTTTTGTGCTAAAAATGCTTGTTTGGGGAGTGAGAAGAAATGGCTGAGACACCATGCCACCAGAGTAAACTGCTACCGACCCCCGCTGATGAACGTGTCTGCATGCACCTACCATACTGGTGCAGTCCCTGCACCCCGAGCTGTAGGCAGTGGCTGCCCAGAAAGGCAAAAGGGTCAAGGAAATGATGGCACACAAGTTCCATGGAAAGAGCTCAGAGAAAAAACAGCACCCATGCTTGTGGGAGGAAAAGGAATGGAGTGGCCTCAACACCCTGCCACTAGTATCACCCTGCCTGCCCTACCATCTATGCACCAGGCCGATGCGGCCTCAGGTTTGGGTTGTGCCAGCCCCTGAACTCGGACACCAACTGCCAATTTATCCTGCCAGAAAGATAGGACTGGCCAGGACTTTTTCCCCATCAACAGCAGTGACTACTACCTGAGGGAGGAGAAGAAGTGGCCCAGATATCCTGCCACACTGATTGGGGGAAAAGGAAAGAAGGAGCAGTGGCCCCTACCCAGAGAGGCCCAGACACTCTGTCACCTGTATCCTGTAAACCAATGTCTCGCTGGATTACACCCGCCACCAAGTAACAGAGTAAAAGCAAGAGTGGGTTGCAGCTCTGTGTGAGTGCTTGTGCCTCCTACTGTTCCACTACAGTAAAGAGAGACTCCTGCCTGGGGAGCGTGGCCAAGAAGAGGGGGTGAGTAACAGGCCATTACCTTGTCAACATCTAGACACCCTGATACCTGCGTCTCACTGCCTGCCCCAACATCAAGGGACTAATCGAATGTGGAGTCTGGTGATTCCAGGTTCGTGGCTTTGCTGGCCTTTGAACTGTGCCATTAACAGACCTTGATCTGTGGTAGTGACCATCCTGAATGGACAGTCATGAATTTGAATTTGAAATATTTATAAACGTGCACACAGCGAACTTAATCGCATCCTGGTGCAGATGGTAGCATTTATAATGAAAAGCTAGATCGTACTGAGAACAGGTAGCACAGAATTTGAAAGCTAAACTGGACAATCATCAGGCTTATTTAAATAGATAAGTCTTTAGACCTGCTCTAAATTTCAGCAGGGAGGTTGCCTGTCTCAGGCACAATGGAAGACTATTCCATAGTTGGGGTCCAGCCACTGAGAAACATCGATCACCTCTTGCTCTAAAATTTGTCCTTGGAATAACAAGACAAAGTTGATCTTTAGATCTAAGAACTCTGCTTGGTTGGTATCTCTTCAGTTTCTTAGTCAGCATGGTGCCAGCCCATTCAGGCATTTGTAAACCAAGCACCCTGTTTTGAATTTGATCCGATCATCCACTGCCAACCAAAGCAGTGATCGGCAGAGACCAGAGGTATGGGTGTTTTTGGTTGCACCAAAAACCAGTCTTACACCCGCATTTTGAGCCTTTTGGAGGTGATGGATCTGGTTGCCTAGAATTCC
The DNA here is from genome assembly GCF_040938575.1 of Ambystoma mexicanum. Classification (NCBI taxonomy): domain Eukaryota; kingdom Metazoa; phylum Chordata; class Amphibia; order Caudata; family Ambystomatidae; genus Ambystoma; species Ambystoma mexicanum. The sequence continues at coordinate 1,198,916,710 of NC_090924.1, forward strand.
AGCCAAAAGTCAATTGCAATAGTCTAGGTTGGAATTGACTAAGGCCCCAACCACTACAGCACAATCCGTAGTTGGTACATAGGGTAGTGCTTGACGCAAAAGGCGGATGTTGTAAAAAACTGATTGAACCTTGGCAGAGACCTGGGCATTACGACCCAGGTCACTCTGCCAGATACAACCAAGATTCTTCACTTTGGAGGTATATTTAAGACTAGTACCCCGAAACTGGGTCAGAAGCAAACATTTGTTTCCTACAAGGAGCTGCTTCAGACCGAACAGAATCACCTCAGTTTTTTTGGGTTAAGCTATAACCAGTTCTTTTCCATCCTGGTAATAATTTCTTCATGAGAAGTGAATTGGTCTCCTGCAGTCCTGCAAGTGCTCAAAAAGGACTCAGTAGACATGTATTTTAATGCGCTGTGCCTGCATGTAAGTTATATATGCTTAAAGTGGCCCTAGTTAAAATGGATGCAAAGCTGTGGCCCCGCATTTTATAGGCATGCTCTGTATGGTGGCAACAGCTAACAAAGGCTTCATTCAGTGGTTGAAGTTCCACTTACCCCAGGTTAAAAAAGGGTCTTGTAAGATGGGGTACAATACCAACAGCAGTTTGCCAACCGTGTCACTCACTGAATATATGTAGAGTCTTTGATATGTGTTATATGTCTGCAATTACCAGAGTCCCTCTGCATGCGTCAGTGGGTCATTCCACCATTTGTCTATTCTAGAATTTTTGTGTAGACTAAGTATTGTCATTCTGTAATGGGGGGGTGGTGGTTCATGTTTCTGTAACTTTTGTTGTGTTTGTTATGAAAAAGGAGGAGTGAAGTGTGTGACCCTTCACAAGTGTGTTGCCCTTTTAAGAGGGGCAGTGTTATGTGTGGCCCTTCCATTTGTATTGCCCTTTTAAGATGGGCCATGACTGTGTCATGGCCCGAGCTAATAAAAGGAATAACTGCAGACACGTGCGATACGACGGCTGCAGACTCCAAGAATGGAATAACTGTGTACGGGCCTGCAGGCCATGGTGCCCTCTTGCCAGTACAGTGGCCACGCTCTGCATGTGCTGGGTATGGCCCGCCCTGCCTCCATATAAAACTGTGTGCTCCCTGGCAACACCTTGAGACACTGGGCCTCCAACTATGGGGCGTATGTCTGATTCAAATAGCCGGCCCCCTTAACAGTCGCTGGCAAAATGTATGTCTACAGAATAAGAGAATCTGTATAAAAGTCTAACTCAACAGAAAACGTCCATTGCCAAATGATTGCTGAATCAAGGGCCACAGAAGTCCAAATGCGATTAAGGACGTTTCGCCAAACATCTACAGACTTACAGTGCAGCAACTACCAAATGATCCACATAATCACACCCACCGAAGAGATTGATTTTGCCAATTGAGAAAATCAAACAAACCGAGGAAATGGCCAAAATTGAGCATACTCTGGAGACAAACACAGAAATTACTCAATTTGAGCAACTCACCATCACTGAATACTACAAAAGTAAATACATGCCAACAACACAGAAGACATACAAGGGGATTAAATGCAGAAGGAACATGGGACAGTGCACAGTAAAGCATTGATCAAAACTAAGAAATGTGAAGGACTCAAAACGATAACTTTCACAATGCATACTCCAACTACCTAAATGTGACAACAATGTGCAACATTAATATGTTTTCTGTTGTGTTATGGTTTTTATCAAAACCCTTTCACAATTCAATGACAATACATCACATACACTAAAATGTATCTAAAAACAATTAGACATTACATTACATACATTACAAATTTAATCTACAATATTTCACAAATTCATCTCATTTAAATAACCTGTATCAAAATACATTCCTTTCTCCACATCTTTACCCTAATTATCCATCAATATTTAAAATCTCATGTATACATCTTAATGCAGCTAATATCAATGAGACATGAGTTCCACATAACCACTCTTTCCGAAGGTGGTCATGATCATATATCCTCTGCTTTTGAAAGAATCCATTAAAGTGATTATGCCTAATTAACAAAGTTCCTGAACGTTCCGTTAACAAGTGTTCCAATGTCTCAATTATCCCATTTACATTATAGTGCCTACATATTCTGTTCTGTCTCTCAATGCCCATATGAACCCCCTCAACCTGAAAAGTGAGAAGGAGGTTAAATCAAAGTCTTATATATAGCCTCGTCCACTTGGGGCAGGGAAATGTTGTGATATATGGCTATGTTCTATACTATGATTTCACATGAGGCGATATATTTCCAACCAACACATACTTCATATAAGTCGCTTCGGCACTACACCAATCTTGCTCCCATAGAGCGCTTTTAACTTTTTTTGGTGTCAATATTAGCCCTTCCTGAAATTGGTTCAAGCAATATAACAAAGATTAACACTCTTTTAACCACCTAGCTAAATGTACAGCGCTATCATTTTCCATTAACTCATTAAAATTACAGAATAGTGATTTCTCATGAGGCATTAAGATCTTCCTGTAAAACGGCAATGTGTTCCATGTGATCTGAGCGCACATGAAGAGAAAGCCATGTTCTTGTTGAATAATCAAAATGTGTACACAATTGGGTAATTGCAATAATTTTCACCCTATTAGACCTTCTATAACCTGCCAGCCAGCCACATTAAGATTATAAAGGAGGTCTGTACCTTAGAGAAGAGATGGAATTACTTTCGCTCTATAATACTTAATTACTGGTGATAAGGAAAAGTGGCCATATTTAGAATGCAGCCCATATTTATTCCATAGACTTTCTAACCATCCTGCTTTCTTTGGCTGACCATATATGGTCAAACCCAGGTGAACATACTGATCCACTATCTTCAATACTTCACCATTGATCTTCCACACAAGAAAGTTTATCTTCCTCCTGATCTTACCTATCATGATTTTAGATTTCTGTGAGCCTATAGATATATATTCTGCTAAGGAATCTAGGGTATGTTGGAGACCTATCGGGTCTGGTCTAGAATGACCAAGACATCCACATAGGCAATTTATTGTAGTCTCACCCAGACGAGGTGGAAATGCCTTGGCTTGGCTAAAATGTTCACCAAGTCCCACCAAGTATAAGTTAAAAAGGACTGGAGCCAATGCACAACCCTGGTGTACCCCCTTGTGAGTATTTCTGATATATGGCCTTTTCCATCTAAGTAGAACCTTCACCTTTGTATTAGTATTAGTATATTAATCTCATTGAATCAGGAATTCCTTTGCCTTGTACATATCACAAGTAAACCCCACAATGAATGATCTGTGCCACCCATGGAAAAATGCATACCTTCCCAAACTTTTAGACATATGAACTACTTCATGACATACCCAAACACTGTGTAGTGAGTGCCTCCGTAGCAGTACACTCAAAAGGTGTCGTTATCTGGAACATATGGAACTTATGAAGCAGCTTGATGAGCACTTGAGGACATTGTAAAAGGAGGAGGAGGGCACACAGGCAAGAAAGGAAAAGGACTACAAGGACATGAACATGGGCATGGTACATTGACAGCAAATCTGTGCAGAGATACCTACTAATGACTTTCCACAAAACCTTGTGCACAACCACATCATCTCTTCTAGAAGAGACACTCCAAATACAATGTCAGCAATGTTGAAATTGCACATCACATTACACGTTTATGCAATAGGCTCATGGCAACAAATCAAAGGTGACATTTTGAGTATCTGCACCTACTTCACTTGACAAACCCCAGGGAAGAATGGGAGCCCTGACTAGCCTCTTTGTTAGTCCCATGACTAGAGAAGGTCGAGACACAGGATGCCATCTGCAAAGTTAGCAATCCCGAGCTTGTTTGGTATTTGTAACACAAAATGATGCTGGTCATTCTATCTCAGAAAGAGAGCTCTGTTAATCAGGCCTCACTTTCCAAATGTTCCATGCTGAAAACGTATAGAGCATATTTGTTCTTTTTGTTGGAACATGTCATCCCAGCAGCTTTCGAGTCATTTGGCAACATGGTAGCCACAAAGTAAGATGTGCATTCCTGACAAAGAGTCTGCTGGAATTCAAATTATTTCCAACCGTCATGGGCTGCTTTTAACTGATCCAGATGATGTATACATGTGTGTCCTCAAATACCTGGTGGCAGATTGGTTAAATATAAAGCTATATCTGGATCCATATAATGGCCTGCGAGGAAATAGTTATTCCTTGCCAAACACATTTAAAGTATTTTTTATTGTCAACTGCTGTCAAGTCACACCTACAACTGTCAGCACATTTGGGTTCTGCTGCATGGAATGGAGTGTCACCCACAAAAATATGTTAAGGGCTGCCCTGGATGCCCCTTCTCTTCTGGAAAGGCTTGCCACTTTCACAGTGGAGGCGGACATACCCTAGGGGTTAGAAACAGTGTTTCAAATGGAAGCTCTTCCAGCACAATTGGGAAGTCACACCAGGGACATAATTACTGGAGTTTCTTTGAACCCAGGCAGACCGAGAGGGGGAAAGTAGTGTAGCTTAGAAAAGGCACTATCTTCAGAGGAATGATCCAACCATCTTGGACATTTTTGACATACTGCTCTTCCTACAGACAACGCACTCTAGGCGCTAATGCCAGCGGCAGGAAATATGTGTTAGAACAGCTGACATTGGTCCCTAACAAAAGGCTTGAAATGAACCAATCCACTGTGGCACAATGTCTACACAAGAAGATGAAACCCATATTAGATTAATAATCTTTGGACTCAAAAAGAACAAGGATTTCCCTGCAATGGTTTTGGGTACTGCCCAAAGTCCTCAGCCATTACGTTGAATATAAAACATACTAAGGAGGGTGTCAGATCCTCTCCTCCACTACTTCAGAAGACCATTTGAAGTGATCATCTGTTGAAGAAGACAGTCTGCTGCCTAAACCCTCTTACCCAGGAATCGGCCTACAGGATGTGGCAGCCCTATAAGTGCTCTCTGGCGTGGGGTTTAATTATAGAAACAAACAAACGGAACTGAAGGGCCCACTGGAAAAATGACAGGCCAGCTTTTAAAAAACGTGCACACTAAAAATGGGCCTATTAAGGCAGACTATGTCGGTATCGTTCTGTAGTTGAAATTCAGAGAAAGCTGAACAAAATATAATCAGAGTGCACATTGGAAAGGCACATCACATTGCTGGCCGAGAGATAAATGTAGCATTTTCACTGAAACTGGCACTCATCAAAAGGTGGTGCATAATGACAACTCAGAACCACGTTTCAGCATGAAAACGAACGGCAGCTAATTAAATATGTATTTTATTAATGACTGAAAGAAACAGCCCTATACTTTCAGCTGTCAAAAACAATGCAGTGTGAACAAAATGAAGATGTCCACCGATGCACAAGCAAAGTGAACCATGTCGGTCTCTGGGCAGAATTCACAAATGGCTTCTGCCACTGCAAGCCTGTTTGCCTCTAGATATGGAGAGGGACTTATTTGTAACTCGCATCCCAGCTATTTACAACTACAATGAAGTATGGGCTGCACTTAATGGTGTTCAAAACAAACTTCCGCCATAGCCAGACCTCTGGTTTCTGAAGGCTCATTATTTGTAGGGAAAATGGCCTAACGAGTACTTGACTGAAATGTAGGGAGGGGCTGCAATCCAAAGAAGCTCAGCTCTGAAAACAATACAAGAAAATAGAATGGTTTCAGAAATGGTGGTCAACTTCAGATAACAGGACACAATGCCAGATGTCAGCATGGGTACCCGATGCACCTCAACTATTTACGACCTGCAGCCTACCAACTTCAAACAACAAAGAGGCTAATACAAATACAGTCCAGGAAGCTCTGGTCACATGCTGGCCAAGAATGGAAACTGGCCTGAACAATGGAGAGCTCAGATTTGCATACACGTAAAGATGTCCCAAAATGGACTATCATAACTGATGCATTTTCTCAGCAACCACAAATCACACTGCATCCATTTATATGTAATTCTTAAGATAATTCCAAGGCAATTTTGTTGAAATTAAATGTATCCACATGCAGCTTATAGAATGGTTATAGCAAGCTTAATTGTGTTTATGGCTGCTCTGAAAATGTCCTGAATTTTAGAATTGGTGAGCTGGTGGAGGGAAAGTTAGATATGTAAAGAGTAAATTGCATGTTCATAATGATTATATTTTGTATAAATGGTGAAAATTTGCCACACGTCCGTGCAACATGGTGCGAAACCAGCTGCCATTTTATTAAATCCTCCATGGTATGATATGATATAGTATTTATGATCTGGCATGATTAGCTGAAGTGGAATACATATATATTTCGTTAGTTATTAGTAAATTATGAAATGTTTCCATGTAGCTACTTTCTGGTTGATAAAAAGGGGAATTTCAAAGGGCAGTTGCAATATTGTTGTTCCAGACTCCTGAACCAATCCTTGGGGCTGGGGGTTGGAGAGGAATTTGAAAGACCAATCATAGGCGCAGGAATTCTTACAGGGTACTGCCCAATATTGAAATCACCAACAGGAGAACTGATAAAAGATGATCAACAGAAAGAGCTGCAAACAGATTACCAAGCAGCACAGCTGCACAAATTACAAAAGGAGATTTGCTGAAGTTTCATCTGGGTGGAAATATCGCTGGGGAGACTAGAAAAGCAGAGACTGTGATTCTTCACTGGAGCCATAGAGAGAGAAGTGCTGTGGGATCCAATTAACTGAAGTGCTGGCTAGAATTTTGCTTTTCCCTAGAGGCGAAGCTGCTAAGTCCTTGAGTGCCAAACCCGTATATTTCCAAAAGTAAGTAGATTGTCCAACAAAAGGTCAGTGGCGGGATCTATTCAATCAACCCATTCCCTTTCATTGGTGGGTTCTTTTTCATTAGTGGGGAAAACTGTGCAGACAATTTGACTGAATATACATTTAGGGGCCGATTCATGGAACAAATGTGCACCGAAAGTCTCAGTGCAAGCTAGCGCAAGGTGGCGCAAGCATGAAAAAGCAAGTGCAGGCGCACGTGTGCGATTCAAGGTAGGACTTGCACGTGTTTCCCACTGGTGGTGCGCCAAATCCGTGCGTGGCGCACATGGGCGCACACGTCATTGCAACAACCCAAACGCTGTGCGCGACGCGCACACGGAAAGCGCACAATGTCAGCGCACACACCAAAAAGGGGGCGGGACATGGGGCGTAACACGCGGAATGGGGAACAACGTGTGAAAAAGAAGGCGTAACTGGGGAAGTACTGCAGGGAAATACACGGAACGCCCACACGCACGCGAAGAACTCGTATTCATGGATTTGAATACAGGAAACAAGCGCACGCTAAAAGACGTGCACCGGCGTCAACACGTCCGCCACAGGAAGGCAGGCGTAAGTGTCCCCGTGCACAGTATAAAAGTGCGCGCAAACAACAAACTTGTATATACAGCTACGATGAATGCCCCATTTGTCGCGGCACTGATCGTGGGACACTGCAGGAGGAGGAGAATAGCCAGGGCCTGCATTTTTTCCCCCTGGACTAGACTTTTTGGGATGCCTGATGACCAGGTCTACGGCAGGTATAGGTTTCCACCTCATATCATCCTAGACCTGGTCAGGGAGTGGGAAGATGACCTTGCATCCCCCACCCTCTGCTCCCAAGCATTGAGCCCCTTGGCGAAGGTGCTCAATGTCCTGCATGTTTTGGCCACTGGGTCATTTCAGCGGTCTACTGCCATAGTGGGGGGGTCTCACAGGCCACGCAGTCACGCTGCCTACACCAGGTGTTGGCAATCATGACTGCGCACCCCTCAATCCGCAGGCACATATACATGCCCAGAACACCCGCAGAAAGGCCGGCTGTAGTCCAGGACTTTTACAGGGTGGCACACTTCCCCAAAGTGCTCGGTGCCATAGATTGCACCCATGTGGCCCTACGTCCACCTAGGGCCACTGAGCACATCTATCGAAACCGCAAGCACTGGCATACCATCAACGTGCAGGTGGTATGCGATGCAAAGGGAATCATCACCTCTGTCTATGCAAACTACCCAGGCTCCACCCATGACAGTTTCATATACAGAATGTCCGCCCTGAGCCGGGCCCTGGAAGCTGGGCAGCATGGCAACACATGGCTCCTAGGTGAGTACAAATGCCCGTGCACATGCATGCATGTCACACACAGACAAATTCACAAACCCCAATAATCACAACCATTATCACCTCTCCAGGGGACAGTGCCTAGGCGCTGAGCAACCACATGATGATGCCAATCTGGAACCCCACCACACCACCGCTCCCTTGACCGCTCTGGTGGGCAGCTACTCTATGCACCCCCAGTAGTGTGCAGGATAATTGTGGCAGCATGTGTCCTGCACAATGTTGCTACATGGCAGAGTGTACCAGTGGACATGGTGTTGCCCCCACATCCCCAACCACAGGCACAGGCGCTGCCCATGGGAGGGGATAGGGCACATGGCGAGGCAGCCCGGACCCAGCTTGTGGCTATATTTTTCACCTAAACTCCCACCCCTGGGGAGTGCACACAGGCCTGGCACGTACCAGCTGACAATCGATGATGACAAAGAGACAGTCAATTGTCACAACCTTACCACAGTGAGAATGTTGCCATGGAAGTGCTACATTGTGTGCATCCCTTGCTACTAAAACATGAACAATCGTGTGTGACCAAAAGGAACACATGCAAGGTGTGCATCACACACCCCTGCAAAACAGGCCATCACAATCCCTGGTATGTCATCCAAACCCTCCTAAACCACATCACCCTTGTTTGACACACCATGACATGGCAAGCAATAGCAAAAGGCCAACACATTACCAATAATATACGAAGTGACATGTGATAAATGTAAATTGCCTTCACACAATGACACCTGTCATGGAATCTGATGAAATGACTGACCAACAACCTCCCACATAAAACAAGTCATACCCAAATGCATTCCAACAGTTGTAGCATGAACATAACAATCAATGCCTGTTCATATGCACATTGGCCAAGGCAAAATCCCTACTACTGAATGCGTGTGTTGTGTGCATCTCCTCCAACACACTGCTCAGCACACAGCATAGTGACCAGCCATTGTGTCAGAGACACACCTTGAGCATCACATGAAAATGACAAAATAAATAAATAAATAAATAAATAAACAATTGACACATCTACAGGATCCACAAATGGTCATAGATCATGTGCTGCAGGGACACAGTGGTCCCCAGAAGGAAAACTGTGTGCACATTTGGACATGGAAGGGTGGATGTACATGTGGTGGATCATAGTGCGACTGTGTGTGTCAGTAGGGACATGCACTCAATACATGCATGTCCAATTAAGTGACCATCAGTGTCCAGTGTCCTCTACACATCACATGTGCACGCCCCAGCATGTCAAACCACACCAATCCCCTCACACCTGAAAGGTAAACACAACACAGGAACAGGCATTGACTAGCAGAACACATCATGTACATAGGACACCACAACAACAATGTCAGGGTGCCCATCACACTGAAGGCCAAGACAACTGTCCAACAAGCAAACACCCTCCCTCATTCACATATCACCATGACCTACTGAACAACTGTGTCTGGGGTATGTAGCCTTCTCCCTTGAAGTCTACCTGGCCACAGGTCACCCTACCCCTTTGTCTCTATCTTCTACCTTGCGTGTAAACAGTGTCCAGCACCCTCAGAGGCCACCTTGACTGGCAAAAATACAAAATTGAAGAGAACTCAAAGGAGCCAAACACAAAAGCCAGGAAAAAAGCCTGTAGGCAGCAAAAAACACTTGAAGAGTCTCCAGTAGAGGACTTGAAGTAGCAGCAAATTTCAAAGCACATGTACAAGCACAATGATGGAACAATCAAGTTAACACACTTAATGCTACAGCAGGATGTGTACCATGTTTGGTACATAATATACAATGATGCAGCACCAACTGATGGCTAGTGTCACTGCTCCGGTGTCCACGCGCAGGAGTGGCACGAATCAACCTCCCCCTCCGTGGTCTGGGCGCCTGCAAGATCAAACTTACACAGGCCTCTGAGACCACGGTGGGGAAGGAGAGTCAGGGATATGTTAACTGCATAGGCATTGGTATTCTGGATAACCGGAAAGAGGGGCAGGAGAGGGGAGTTGGATTGTCAAGGGAAAGTAGGGAAAAGATAAAAATCTACTATTCACAATAACACATACCCAATCAGATAAACCATGTACATCATGCACATTGTACCAAATGAATCAAATGAAAGTCAAAGAGAGACTTATCTCTGGGGTGAGTGCTGGCCTCCTGCCTGCGCACTCTCAGGTACGGTAACAGGAGCAGTTCAATGCTGCAACGATAGTAAGAGTTACTAATCTGTGTGTGTCCATAACACACACACCACCATACATGCCCCAAAGCAAGTAAATCCTCCACAAACACTCTTGTCTGCTGCTTCGTACCCATATGTAAGACTCCCCCGTGATGGTACATACACTGTCAATGCAGTAAGTCAGGCGCACGTGGGTGCGTGGCAAATGGAAGACCAATGTGTCAAGATTCACACATCATGCAATGGTCCCTGGGTAAGCAGCTAAACGCATATAGCGAGGTGCGACTTCAGTACAAGTAGTGTTCTGGCGTCCCCCAAATAAAAGCGGTAGTACATGTGTCAATTTGAAGTCTGTCCCTCGCTGGGTGTCCCTGTGCGCAGCTCTATTATTTCAGGCTTTGAACGCTGATGGGCTTATATATCTGCTTCAATGGAGCATGGTGGTCTGGAGGATATGTACGACAGCCCCTGCATGTGCCCCTGACAACTTGGAAAGCAACTTGCCAGTGTCCACCAACTCATTTTAGCTGTACTGTGCGCTTCAACACCAATAACTGTCCAAGCTCACCGTCAGTGACGCTACTTAGCATTCATGTGCACCAGGCCTGGTGGACGGTTGGCTGTGGTGTGTGCCCCTTGTGCTGCTCAACTTGCATGGAGTTCCTGGAAACACGTCTGCTTCTGTTGGAGGTATGAGCACAAGCCATGTGGCACTGCTAGCGCACACATGCGCAATTCTGCACCACTAAACGTGGCCAGCTGCCAGATGTACACTGGCCCATGTCTGCCAGCAAAGGTGGTCTGGAGGCTCATTCTCCTGCAGAAAGGGCACAAAAAACAAAATGAATGCAGGAAAGTCACCTGTGTGTGTCTCTTCATGCTGGTTGTGACTGGACCATGTCAGAGACGTACATCAGATTCCATCCCACCATCAGTGTGAGTTTGACAGGCAAAGGGTGGCGGACACTCTCTACAGCATGAAGTGCATCAATCACATGTACAGTAAAGAAAATAAACATACAACACAATGTATAGCGATTAATGGACACCTGATTCCTGAAACCACCCATCTCTAATGCTGAAATGCCGTCGATAAGACCCCTACAATCCCCACTAGGATACATAAGTAGTACAGCAGAAGACAGGCCACAGATATGACAGTCCAAAACCCTTGTGAAATAGACTGTAACACCGAACCATCCTTGCGAGCCCACGGATAAGGGAAGCAGGAGTGGCCTATGTGAGTCAGGACCCCAAGCTGCAAACACAGACACAAGACAAGCTTCAAGGGCCCAGCTGGAACAGACAGTGGATGCTTTCAAAAGCCACAAACCACCACACCGTCACATGAAAGCACAATAGACAAGCAATTTTAAACCATATTAACTAATTACACTAACCATAAAAAACCTACATTACCTAATTAAACTAACTATCAAATCGAATGTTAACTAAATAAACAAAAAAGAAAAATCAAAAATGGCCACATACGACTCGGGGGGGGAGGCGCCCAAGAGGGGGGAGGTACAGGGTGCAGCTCAACACCCACATGCAATGATGTTGAGGAAAAAAAAACCCTCCAAGGCCTCAACGCCTGCACAGCCTGACCTGTGTGGGAGATACCTCGTTGTCCGAGTCTGGCTCATCCTGAAAAGGAGGACGTGGCACAGGATCCTGACCACGCCAAGCCGCAGCTTGCCCCTTGTTGCCAGACGGGAGAGCCTGGTTCTGTGCGGCGATGACAAGTAGGTCTGCATGCAGAACCTCCCGTGATACGCGTGTTTCCTCTTGCAAGGTAACACATGTAACACAGAGTTCTTCCTGCAAGGCCTGGCTGGACAACTGATGCAACTCCAGGAAATCACATAGCTCAGCCGAGATGGTATGTTCAAGCTGCTCAACCCTCTCCTCTGACCGCGTCCTCTGGGACATCAAGAGGACACCCAGAGTGGATCTGAGGGACTCATACTCAGCCCTCAGGGCCTCCATGTGTGCGCTTGACGCAAAGACATTTCAGCCTGGCGTGCCCAGTCTGAGGCCGCCATGCTCAGCCTGAGCGAGCGGGCCATGGACTGTGCCGCCTGCTGCTGGAGAAGCACCTGCATAGCAGGGGGGAGCACGGATTTGGCCACAGGCTCCATGCTCACAGCAATGTTTTCCATTGCTGCCCCCTGGCGTTCTGAATTGGCAGTCATGTGTTGCTCCCACTCAGTATACCTTGGTGGTGCGCAGCCAACGCATTGCTGGGCTTGACACCTGCGGGACCCAAGGACCGGCTGTACTCGTTGGGTTGGCACCGCCCGCGGCTGCACGACTACATGCCCCCGTCGATGTGATGGCCCAGGCCCATCAGCGATTGGTATGGAGGGTGACCCTGCGTCCTGATCCACCATATGCAGAGTTCCCACCACTGTCTGACCCCTCAGTGCAGGTGTTGCGGACAGAGGAGTGTCTACATCAGAATCACTCACCCCTGACGTATGGACCTGATGCACATCAAACTCGACATGGACGTCAGAGTGGTCATCTGGGCTGGACTCATTGCCAGCCAAGGCAAGATGGTCTGTAGCACATGTGGGTTCTCGTGGTCTACCACCCCATGACCCCCACTTATGCCAGGTTGCTTTAGTGATAACAACCCTGTGCCTGGCATGACAACACCATCCTCTGGCTTCATTGCGTCATCATCTGAAAAGTAGAGAGAAAAAAAGATTATTACACATGTTAGAAGCACACAACACACACACACATAAACATCACACAGACAGCCAACACATGAAGCAGACATGTCACACACAAAAGAGAACCTGCCATGCATGCCGGGTCAACTTGACATTGCTTCTGTCATTAGGCATGTAGAAGGGTGTTATACCGCTCAGAAGTGGGTCAATGCAGTGCAGAACATTTGTACGTTACTCACAATCTACATGTACAAGTACTTCATGATGTGTATCAGAAAACGTGAAGGCAGTGCAAGGTCAAGTTCAGGCATCACGTGCAATGTGCATGCAATGAGTTGCATGGCTACAAGCAAACCACCCCTCCCCCTAAGTGGAAATGCAGGGATGCCTTGCATGGTATCAAAAGGATGACCAGAGACATTGTGTATTGGCAGACAGTGTTGACTAGCATCAATTGCATCATCTGAGTCAACTGACAACACTGCAGATGATGATGGGACAGTAAGCAGGACACATGATGAACCCTCAGTAGTACACCCACGTGTGCAGAAGACACTACACCAGTTGGACAGAGTCAGTGGGCCTGAAACAGGCTGAGGCCTGTGACCCACACAGACTGTCACACCCTAAACATGTGTGGGACGCAGGACTGAGCCACAGTGGGCATGGGAAGGCTGATGAAATGCCATGAAATGTAGGTCACCCTGGACACGTACTACAATGATCATCAAGCCAAGGACACATAGGGGCATGCATGGAATGCACATGGAGATTGAATGGGCACTCATGTCCCTGCGGAGCATCTGACATCTGCACAGTCCAAGTGAGACACCTTGCATCAAGTACAAAGGATGTACCCCACTGAATGTGTCTGGCAGGTTTGCTGGTGGAAGTTAGCATGTACACAAGACGCATGAACAGGCCATTGCATTACGGCAAAATGAGGCAGACCATTGCAAAGGTGATATTGGAGTGCAGGGGGGGTGGAGGGGCAAGGGAGCATGCCTACGTGGAGTACCCGCATGCAGGAAGAGGACACATGCATGTCAGTCCTGCTATGACATAGTCCCAGTGCTGAGAGGAAGGACACCCCAGGCTACATGCAGAAGGGCCAGTAAGCTGGAACATGGACCGGAGGGGCATCCAGGTGACCAGCATGTGAGTAGGGTGCAAGTGTGGTGATGAGGACAGTCACCGTCTGCTCCACATGTCCACCATCCTGCAGAGCAGCCATGGATCAGTGAAGCATTGCATTACTTGCACATCTGAACCATGTACACATGACATGTAGTGGCAGTCATGCATAACACATCACACAAGTAAAACACACATGGCCTCGACAAACATGCAGCAACACTCACTGGACTGGGCATCAAAGTCCGGCATCTATCCCACTCCTTTGACTAATTCAGGTGGTATGAACTCCGCAACGAGTGACTCGTGCGGAGTGAGGTATTCCTCCTCAGGTGCCGGCCCACTGCCAGTCACCAGAGTCATGTTGTAATTTGAGGCGCGCTTTGCGTTAGCGCTGCGTTTGAGGTCGCTTCCAATGCTTTTTGCTGTCTTGTGCCGTGCGCACCTCATGGTCGAATGCACTCACATGTTCCACAACTTGCTTCCAGTGGGTATCACGATGGGCAGCCGTAGTTTGACAATTAGGCCCCACTAGCACATCACGGTTGTGGCCCGCATGTAGTCCACGAGGAAGTCCAGTTCCTGCGCACAGAAAGGCTTCTTCCTCGACATATAGGAGGTTGTGGCTGTGTGTGGAGTCCCAGACTGTGCTGCAGGTGCAACCTTCCTCCTCTTGGATAGTGCCACGGACCCTGGCTGGCAAATGCCACCCTGATCAGTATGGCCAGTGGCACCGGTGGATTGAGCAAAGGAAGTGGCAGGTGGAAGGACGACCGAAGGCCTGACTTGCGTCAGTGGCTGCTGGGAGCCCTGGAATGGACCCTGCGCAGCAACATCCGATGTGCCAGGGTCATTGACCGCGACTGTCCTGGTTGGTAGACTCACAACCGGGGTGTTGTTGGCTGCATCTGCCCCAGCACTTGCCAACACCTGGCTGGTCGGGGCAGCTGATGACATTACTGCCCCAGGGACACGTGTCTTGGTCAGGGCAGCCCTGCATGCACCTACGGTGTTCGTCCTGACCTGCTGGAAATCTTCCATGGACTCTTCAAGTGCCAACGCAGCCTGTGCTGGCAGACCCTGAGCCTGGGTGGTGGTGTCCACAGCTGCACCTGCTGCTACCACTACCCTTGGGCCCGTGGCAGTCGATGAAAGGGACTGCTGGGTCACATGGGCACCAGTGCCAGATGCAGAAGTTGCATCTCCCGGAACCACAGGGGGTGGTGGCATGACTGCACCAACACATGGCACAACATCATGCCGAAGTGGCGCGCCCCTGCCTCTTCCCCCTCTGCAGTCACCCTGGACACCCTGGAGTCCCCCTACTCCCTGGTCACCCAGGCCATATCCCTGACTACGCCCGCCACGAGGAGTACGTCCAGCTGAGGCGCCCCTCACCTTTGGTGGCCTCCCAACCATGGCACAGATGGAGTAGTGCCGGCACAGATGGAGCAGTGCCAATGGGAGGTGTACACAACAATTGTCCTGGGCAATTGGGTTGAAGGGGGTGGGATACAAGATGTTAAAAGCACCCCTGCACCTGCAAGGCTGTATGTGACCCCAGTGATGAAGTCACACTTCACACAATGCTCAGGCACCCCAAAACTGCAGTAAAACCATGTATGCAACCCCGGTAACCCACATGGGTGGAATTAACCTCCGGCAGTACGCGGTGGCACCCAGGGACATGAAAAACACATACATGTGGGACACACAGGCTACTATGACCTCAAAAACAGGTACGCGATACACAGGCGCACCCGCAGTGGGAAAAATAACATGCGCGACTCACTGTCAGACTAGCGTGATAATGAACAACACACATAGCCAATACCCCCACCAAAAGAAGTGATACGTCCTTGATCCGCTGTGAAGTTGTGATGGTGCGCGAAACAACACGAAGTAGCAACACACACGTCGGTCTCCACGAAAGGCACGTACAGCGAACTGCTGGCCCAGCTCACTTTTAACCCGTGCTCAGGAAAACGCCCGTGTGCGTCACGTCACTTGCGCGCTTAGGCCCTTTCCTCGGATAACACGCATTAACACGCGGATGTGCTATTTTACACGTGCTGAATCACTATGCACCCGTCGCGAGGGAAACGCCCGCACGCGTAAAGTCACAGATGCGCTTACGCGCTAATGGAACAGAAGACACCCCTGACTGGGATACCATCGCTCCACAGCCCAGCCCCAGGACCCAGTTGACCACCCACACCTGCCTTGGGGGTCGCCATGTCGGGGCAGATACCATCCAAGACCAATGGCGACCCCCAGCCAGAGAGGCAGAGGGCTACCAGCTTCAGCAATAAGGAAGTTGGTATCCTGGTGGAGCAAGTTCTGGGGCATTATGATGCCCTCTTCACACCATCATGCGCCGACAAGGAAGGATGGAGGAGGATCTGGACGGACATCGTGGGTGCCATCAACGCGGAGGGGGTGGCACCCCGAGACCTGAAACACGTCCAGAAGCACTGGGAGGAATACAAGTCCAGGACCCTCAGGAAGGCCCGGCACCTCTTGGAGGCAGAGGATGCAGTGGGGCGCCGGGGCCAGCTTACCAACCAGCAGATGAGAGTCCTGGAGTGTATTCGCCCAATGCTTCGCCACCAGATCCTCAGGATTCAGGCCCGTCTGGAGTCGAGGGGTAAGTGGCCATGCATTGCTGTGTAAAACAGGGCATGTTGCAGTGTGCTGGTAGTCAGCTACTTGCCTGTATGTGTTACAAAGGCCATGTATGGATGTGTGTGTGCAGGGACATCATGGTAATGCATGTGAGACCAGTAATGCGTGAACCACATGGATGGTGCATGTGTTCCAATGCAACATGGGGAGCAGCATGCGGAATGCACACATGAATGCATGCCTGTCTCTGTTCTTGGACGTGGATGGGGGGTGAGAGATGGGTGCTGCTCTCATGTACATGTATGGTGTACATGTCTGTGTGTCTGAGAAGTGTGTGTGTGTGACTTTGAAATGCCATGGATGCATGACAAATGTCCATGACGATGTGTTGATTCACTTATGCAGTCTAGTCACCCTTGTATCCACTGTGTCTGTGGTGTATGAGCACTGATGCATGACCCACCGGTGATATGTGTGCATGGGATGAGTATGAGCCATGATGTATGTGAGTTTGAAGCCAACATTTATGTCAATAGAGGCCCTTGTACATGGATGCTGATGTTGATTGCATGCGCCGTGCCTGTTTCTGCATGTTTGTTGCCTGCATTGACCCATGTGTTGTGGAGGGACAGGATGGAAGTGACGTTTAACACTGTCACTCATGTGTTATTGCTTCCTGTCTAGGGGACTATTGTACAGTACCCTGATGCTTGTGTTCTATGTCTCCCCCTACGCAGCGTTGAGTGAATAAGAGGGCGGAGACGGCGCTTTGGAGCAAAGCGGCGGGGAGGCCCCCACTGGGCGGCGATGCAAGGCCCAGTCACCCTCCCAGGAATTGCCATCATCCGGGAGCGAGGGGACTGGTGCCGCATCTGCCACTACGGCTGTAGCGGAAGCGCCGGGTGACCCCCACAGGGGCTTGCAATGGCGGAAGACAGTGCAGAGACATCCAGGTTGGTGGTCTCCACAGAGGAGGAGGAGGCCGCTACTGAGCCGCACATGGTGCCTGGTGGGGGTAGTACCACTGGTGCAAGTGGTGCAGTCCAGGGCCAGGGGCAGAAGGCAGCACAGGTCTCTGCGGAGGGGCCTGTGCATGTCACTGTCCCTGACCCTGTGACTGCACCACCATGCACCAGCAGGGATGCCCTGTCCCAGGCACGTCCGTAGGTAGGGGGGAGGCCCACATCATCTGGCACTCCACTACCTGTGGAGGAGGAGTCCCATGACCGTATGGAGTCCGTCCTGATTGGCGTCGCGTTGCGCATGCATGTCATTCGTGATGATGTGCGTGCTTCCTGGGAGGACCACGCACGCCATCACGAAGAGCTGCGTGGCAACGTGGCACAGTTGGGAGGGGCCATGGTCGGAGGGTTTCTACATGTGTCGAGCACTCTGGCGGCCCTCTCATCCTCCGTGGAGACTATGCACCAGTCGTTCTCCCTGCCGTCTTCAGGCCCAGATTCCACCAGGGCACCCTGTGGACCTGGCGAGACCAACACTGCCAGCTTGGTGGAGATCCCATCCCTGCCACGGTCGGGAGTCAGAGGTCCAGCAGGGGTGGACACCCCACCAACTGGAGACCAGCAGATGGAGGATGTGCAGGCATCATCGTACAGGGCACATGGACAGCAGCAGCAGCAGGCTCAAGGTGGGAGCGATGATGGCTTGGGGCCATCAACATCAGAGGGGCAGGCATCGGCCAGAGGGCAGGACGACCCTGGAATGGGAGTGTCTTCTGTGTATCAACGGTTGGGCCAGCGGATAGATGCGGAGCGGCAGCGGGCAGAAGAGACACAGCTCACCATGGTCAGGGCGGAGTTCTCCATGCGCCGGGCATTGAGGCGGGCAGAGTGCATCGAGGCAACTCGCAGGGAGTTGGAACATGCCATGACTGCATCCCTGCAAGACCTTGGGGCCAGGGCAGAGGCCCGCCTCCGGGACATTGACATGGAGTTCGATGATGCCCTGGTCTGGGACATCACAGAGTGAGCCATAGGACTTGCCCGCCGCCATTGTATATCGTTAGTTAGTGTTAGGTTTCCTTTTTGTTTTTATTTATTTTGGGGCGCTTGGACAATGCCCCACATTTTTGTATATAGTTCTTCATTAGGTAGTTTTTTTTTTATAGGTTTCATTTCAATGATTGGGCACATGGACCCTGGATTTGTACTTTGTAAATAGTTCGACAATGGATTTGGCTTCTTATTATTTTTTTTCCATGGATCAATGGTTTTTTATTGTTTTTGCACTTTGGATTTGTTTTGCCGGACTGACACTTTGGACACGAGCTTTTGGATTGCTTTGGATTTTGCTATTATGCATTTTTGGTTTATACTTTGGACATGCAGCTTTTCATTATTTATTTCCATTTTTTGTGTTTCATTTCATTCCGTTGCTTTTGTGTTTAATACATTTTTATTTCCTACTTCAATGGGCCTCATTCCGAGTACGGCGCTAACCAATGGCGCTATTAACGCCTTGGTTGACGCCGTACCCGGACCGGCAGCGCCTTGGTGGATGGCGGAATCACCGCCCCATTCCAAGGTTGGCGGGGCGGTAATTCCCCATTCACCAAGGCTCTTCCCCATTCCCGAATGAGCCCCCATAGGGCTCAATGGGAATGGGGAAGATGCAAATAACGGTGACCGTTCATTACGGTCACCGTTATTGGCTTGGAGGCCCCTTTGCGCCCTCGACTTTAACACCTGCTCAAAGCAGGCGTTAAGGGCGAGGGCGCAGAGGGAACTCGGAGTATGGTGGTAAGGGATTACCGCCACCAGTCTCGTTACCGGTGGCCGCTATCCCTTACCGCCATACTCGGAATGAGGCCCAATGTGTGGTATTCTCTCTTTGGTTTCATGCATGTCACAATGTGTGTTTTCTCAATCACATGCACCCATTGTGTGAGTGTGACGGAAATATGTTGATGTGCATACTTGCCATTTGGGATGTATCATGTGATGGGGATTTCATTGTGGGGTGGATGTCATACCTGGTTGTGTGTTTGGACTGGGGTGGCGTGGGGTGTCATTTGGGTGGCCATAAGGCCCATGATTGTGGATCTTGATGAGTTGTTGGGGGGGGACATGTGTCAGGGCCTGCTGGCAGGTGCCTGTCACTGCTGGGTGGGTGGGGGTGCAGGGGGGCATGAGTCGGGGCCTGCTGGCAGGTGCCTGTCACTGCTGGGTGGGTGGGGGTGCAGGGGGACATGAGTCGGGGCCTGCTGGCAGGTGCCTGTCACTGCTGGGTGGGTGGGGGTGCAGGGAAACATGAGTCGGGGCCTGCTGGCAGGTGCCTGTCACTGCTGGGTGGGTGAGTGAGTGGAGGGACATGAGTCGGGGCCTGCTGGCAGGTGCCTGTCACTGCTGGGTGGGTGGGGGTGCAGGGGAACATGAGTCGGGGCCTGCTGGCAGGTTCCTGTCACTGCTTGGTCGGTGGTGGTGCAGGGGGATATGAGTCGTGGCCTGCTGGCAGGTGCCTGTCACTGCTGGGTGGGTGAGTGGGTGGGAGGACATGAGTCGGGCCTGCTGTCTGGTGCCTGTGGGTGGGTGGGGGTGCAGGGGGACATGAGTCGGGGCCTGCTGGCAAGTGCCTGTCACTGCTGGGTGGGAGGGGGTGCAGGAGGACATGAGTCGGGGCCTACTGGCAGGTGCCTGTCACTGCTGGGTGGGTGGAGGTGCAGGGGGACATGAGTCGGGGCCTGCTGGCAGGTGCCTGTCACTGCTGGGTGGGTGAGTGGGTGGGGGGACATGAGTCGGGGCCTGCTGGCAGGTGCCTGTCACTGCTGGGTGGGTGGGGGTGCAGGGGGACATGAGTTGGGGCCTGCTGGCAGGTGCCTGTCACTGCTGGGTGGATGAGTGGGTGGGGCGACATGACTCAGGGCCTGCCAGCAAGTGCCTGTCACTGCTTGGTGGGTGGGGGTGCAGGGGGACATGAGTCGGGGCCTGCTGGGAGGTGCCTGTCACTGCTGGGTGGGTGGGGGTGCAGGGGGACATGAGTCGGGGCCTGCTGGCAGGTGCCTGTCACTGCTGGGTGGGTGATGGGGAGCAGGGGGACATGACTCGGGGCCTGCTGGCAGGTGCCTGTCACTGCTGGCTGGGTGGGGTTGCAGGGGGACATGTGTCGGTACACACTTGTGCATGGTGACATGTAGGGTGGCTGGGGGGCATGGCCAGGGTGGATGGGCATGGCCAGGGGGCAGGGTAGTCCCCTGTGTTGTGGCTGCCTGCAGGGCCTGGGGAGGGGTGAGAGGGCACACCTGGGAGGACACACACTGCCAATTCACGTTGGGGCACACCAGGAGTACACATACCCTTCCCGTGGCAGCGAAAGCACGTGTAAACCTCCCCACGCACCCCCGAAATACACGTACCCCGCTCCCCAGGGCCTATCGTGTGTGAAACTCCCCACACACCCCAGTAATACACGTACCCCACTGCCCAAGGCCTATTGTGTGTGATTCTCCCTGCGCACCCCTCGGAATACACGTACCCCACTCCCCAAGGCCTATCGCGTGTGATTCTCCCCACGCACCCCCAGAATACACATACCCCGCTCCCCAAGGCCTATCACGTGTGAAACTCCCTGTGCACCCCCAGAGTACACGTACCCCGCTCCCCAAGGCCTATCGCGTGTTAAACTCCCTGTGCACCCCAGTAATACACGTACCCCGCTGCCCAAGGCCTATCGCGTGTGATTCTCCCCGCGCACCCCTTGCGATACACGTACCCCACTCCCCAAGGTCTATCATGTGTGAAATTCCCCACGCACCCCAGTAATACACGTACCCCGCTGCCCAAGGCCTATCGCGTGTGATTCTCCCTGCGCACCCCTTTGAATACACATACCCCACTCCCCAAGGCCTATCGCGTGTGATTCTCCCCATGCACCCCTCGGAATATACGTATCCCACTCGGCCAAGGCCTATCGCATATGAAACTCCCCACGCACCCCAGTAATACACGTACCCCGCTCGGCCAAGGCCTATCGCGCGTGAAACTCCCTGCGCACCCCAGAATACACGTACCCTGCTCCCCAAGGCCTATCGCATGTGAAACTCCCTGCGCACCCCAGTAATACACATACCCCGCTGCCCAAGGCCTATCGCGTGTGATTCTCCCCACGCACCCCTCGGAATACACGTACCCCATTCCCCAAGGCCTATCACGTGTGAAACTCCCCTCGCACCCCAGTAATACATGTACCCCGCTCAGCCAAGGCCTATCGCGTGAGATACTCCCCGCGCACCCCCAGAATACATGTACCCCGCTCGGCCAAGGCCTATCGCGTGTGAAACTCCCTGCGCACCACCAGAATACACGTACCCCGCTCGGCCAAAGCCTATCGCGTGTGAAACTTCCCACGCACCCCCAGAATACACGTACCCCGATAGCACAAGGCCTATCGTGTGTGAAACTCCCCGCGCACCCCCAGAATATGTGTAGGCAGCCCATCCACCCTCTCCATACCCCGCAGGCGGCCCTTCACCCCTGGGCATGCCCCGCAGGCTGCACATCCACCCTCCCCAAACCCCGCAGGCAGCCCATCCACCCTCCCCATACCATGCTTGGGGAGTTTTACATGCTATTGGCCTAGCGCGAGCAGGGTACGTGTGTTCTGGGGCATGCACAGGGAGTTTTAGACGTGATTGGCCTAGCGCAAGCGGGGTACGGGTGTTCTGGGGCATGCGCGGGGAGTTTTACAAGTGTTTTCTTGGTTGGGGGTTGTGTGCTGGTCCACTGGCCTTTGCGCCATGTACTGGATTTGTGCGCTGTTCATGGCGCACAGGGCAGGGTTGGGGGCGTAACTGGCGCTGCTGTAGGGTCGCTGCACCACTCTGTGCCATGGATGGTTATGGATGTTGGAATCCATGAATACGCTGTGTGCTGAAATGGGTTTTGGCGCACGCGGCTGGCGCAGACTGCCACACGCGCATACTGTGTGCCAGCCGCATGCGCCACTTGTGAGCCAAATTCTATGAATTACCCCCTTAATTACCCCCTTAATTAAATCCCATTAATTCCCATTTAGGAAAACACCCCGGGGGATTTTCGTTAACATTCAAAATTAACACAGCTCCTATTCAGTGTACACTAAAAACTATAGCCTGTAATGTATTTGGGTAATCCCATTAGTGCTGTTGTCCCGACTTCTTTTAGGAAGACGGGTGTCCCTAAACAAAACAATAAAAAACTGCCATATTCCCCACCACAGGCCTTTAAGTAGAGGGGAGGCAAACATCCAAAATTCCTAAATCATCCTAATTTTTCTGTCCAACTTCCCGAACACAGGCCTTTAAGTAAGGGGGTCTGAAAAAAAAAACTTTGTAACTGTACCCACTCCCTAAACCTTACTTTTGAATAGAAGGATGCTGCATGCAATTGATCCTTGGGTTCTTGGGGCTGCGGGAGAAGTGCTTGCAAAATTGAGACCTCATGTATCTAACATTGTAAACCAAACTGCTAGCCTTTTTAAGCATGATGGAACATCGAAATTTCACTGCACTGCATATGTACATTTATTTTGTTCATTGACCAGTGTTGATTATTCCTTGAATTGAAAGCTCTATAAAGTAAAGTATTCTGATTTGTTTTCAAAACCAACTTGTGTGATTTATTTATGTAAAAAGAAATTTAATTGTGAGCCACAGAGAAGGTGTGTAGTTTTAGTGCAATCTCCATTACCTATAATCCAAATAAATATAAATATATTCTCTGTACACCGGCCTGACTCTTAGCTCATTGGTGGCACCGGGGGAGGGTTCAAAGGGGCATGATATGAAACTGAAATAGGGCTCAACAAAGAATCCTTTAAACAGTTTGTGGTGTGACACCTTGATTGGGGAGGGAAAGAACTCCCTCTTTTGAAGATGGCCTCTCAATAAATCTGTACACTAGAAACTCCCTGGCTTGGAAGTGCAGATCAAGGACTCATATCATCTGATACTTAGGACAGGGTCCACAAACCCAGGCTGAAAGGAACAGCTTTGGGCTCTGTTTTCCACCTCAAACTGCTTTTAAGCAGACTCATCAGCTTTCGGGTTGCCTTGTGCCACTTCAAGACACACAGAGCTTCCTTGACATTCTATGCTTTATGACCCACTTTGATCCATTTGGGAGGTTCCGACTCACTCGTCACCTGTTGGTTCAGGTACTGACACAATACATTGAGAAGCACCAGACTCAACCATGTTAATGCCCACTCAACATGCCAAAGACCATCTAGAATCCTGGTTTGATATTGCTGATCCTAAAGGTATTTGTGCTGGTTATGTTCCCTTGTCTAGCTTCAGGGCCCTTAGTGGCTTGCTTTTGGCTTGCTTTTGTAAATTTGGTGTAAATCCGTCCAGTAGTTACTTTAAAATGTTAAAAACAAATGAGTGATATCTGGGTTCGGTGTGCAGACTCACTTCCCTGTTTGGTCTGCGGACAGGCGTCTGATTGATCCAGGGGCCGACATGAGGTCAGCAGCCATCGGACACGCCTGCTGATTGCATGGTAAAAAGCGTGAGGTGCGTCATATTTTAGGAAACGCCTGGCATGTTGGATCCGTGGACAGTCGCCAGTGTCAGTGGACAGCCCGGTGGGGAAAAACTGTGGAAAACACATTTTGGGTTATTTGGTGATGGAAAGAGGGGCTCTGAAGGGTGGGGGAGTGGAAAGAGATGATATTGTCCTATTTTTGTTGGTGGAAAAGGGTTGGGCAGGTGTCATTGCTGTTTGCCGACACCATGGTAGTTCACGGACAGCACCGTTAATGGACAGCTTGGGAAAGCTTAAAGTTATTTTTGGTACCATCTGCATTGTATCTCCTTAGAAGCATTATTATGAAATATTGACTAAGTGAGTTTATTTGTATGGTGGAACGATTGTCTGAATTGCAAAAAGGGCATCATATTCCAAGATTTGTATTCTGCAGAAGCTGGTGAAATGGAATGGATTCAGAATTTGGCGTGGATACATATACAAATCGTTCATTAGGGATGTGGTGTTGCGAAACATGCTTGCAGAGAGTGCATGTATGTTTCCACATGTATGAAATCTGGAAGAATTCATGTATAGGGGTGCTTTTGATTTCCAGTACTTGTAGTAAGTATATTAGGAATGCTTGTGGTTCTTACTGTGTGTTTTATGGTAAATTTTACCATTCCTGCACAGTAGTCTAATTCTTGCCTTATACCTGAGAGTCTGTAAGTGTTGTGAGGATTATTTGTGACATTTCTATGAAGGACGAGCATTTCCAAACACAAATGGTCTGAGCCGTTTAGGTAACTGTTGTGAACTATTGGTGGCAATTGAAAGAGAAGATTAATTGTCACATTAGCATAACAATTTACTTCAGTTGTTTTGCCGAATTTAAATGGATACGAGAGTTCTGTTTGTGGATAATTTGATGGGCCTGCAGATCTTTCTGGAGAAGAGACATTTGTATCCTTCTTTTCTGATGTATGTGCAGTTGATTTTGTACTAGACAGTTTTGTGGTTGTATTGTTTGATGCAGAAGGAGTTGTTTTTTTAGTGGTATTGTTGGGAGATCTGCTATAGCTTCTGGTTGTATTACTTGGCTTTTTAAAGGTTTTTTTTTTGAGGCACAGGGTACATATCTAGAAGGGTGGTGTATTGTGCCTGTAGCCTATAGTATTCCAGGATGCAAAGAGTGTCAACGTTTGTTGGCTTTGTTTGCATCAACGTTAACTAGGAATAGACCATTAAGTGTACACAGATGTGAAAGTGCTATATAACTCATACCTTCTTTAAAGACTGTGCTGCCAATGTCAATCAATGCTTGATCTAGGATTAGACCTTGTGATTTGTGAATAGTGACAGCGTATGCAAGAGATAGAGAAAAATGCTTGCGGCATAGGTACATGTCTTTGAAAAGAAGGAAATGTGTTATTAACCAGCCAATGTTTTTAACTTCTGATAGTTTGTCAAAGTGGATGTTGACAAACTGAATGTTGTTGTCATTTGAATATGTTTGGAAGCCAACAAGTGTACCAATTGCTCCATTGACTAAACCTTGTTCTACATCAATGTTACGTTTTAGAATTACTCAGCAGTTTAGACACAAAGTGAATATTTTCTCCAATCCAGTTTTGTTGGAGATACATTTTTCTAAGCTATTTAGTCGTGCTGTTGCTTGTTGACACATAGGAAGTGTCATGCCGTGCACTTCCAGTTTGTCTGTTGAGCTGATATGCAGTATGGGTTACATTTCCTTTTTCATCATTGTCTCATTGAATTGTCTACAGCTTGCAAGGTTTGGCATTAAGGACATACATTTTAGATTGTGTTGAGTTAATTGTTCCATGACACCAGGAGTAGATGTATTTTGTCAATAAAACTCATGGATTACTCTACTATTTAAGATGGATTTTGCATCATTAGTAAGCAGACCAGTTCTAATGCTTTTAAATATGTTAGCATAGGTGAGGTCTGCAGACTGTCACATGTGTTGAGTTAGTTCTCTGTAATGAAAATGTTGCCAGAGATTTACATTTCCAATGCAGCTGAGGGTATAGCAGAATTGTCTGTGTACTAATGTTTGGAAAATAGGTTGACCTTTCACTGGTGTTCACTGTAATAAGTCTCCGTAAACAATGACATGTTTTCCCCTAAACAGTTGGTTTTTAGGACTTCTTGCATTCTGAGATGAATTAAAGCCAATATGAGGTAGGAAACCATATTTACTTAATTTATCAGTAGCACTTTCATTTGTTTTAGAATTCTGCATACTTCAGTAGCAGTTTCTGCTGACAATTTGTAGCATTCTAATTTGCTTTGGTGTTCTACGGGGAGGACCCGTAGTCATTGTAAAGTTACACCTCCTATTTTGTAGGCAGCTAAACCTGTGGGCGCTGTTCCTGCAGCTGAAAGGTTGTTATTTATTAAGTATTGTAGACATTTGCTGATCATTTTAATTAAGAATGTTTTACCAGAACAAGCTTCACCACTTACATACAGGAGCAGAGGTTTATAATTTTTACAGCTACAGGTTTTAGTTTCTTGTTTAAAACCATGTTCAGTTTCTTCAGTGTCTTCTAGATAAATGGTGAGTTGTTCATCATTTATCTGTGATTCAAGCACTGACAAGTCTTCCTCAGATTGTATATATTGATACATGGTAGTTTCAACCTCAATCATTCCTACTTCTGCTTCATATATTGAAGTGGCTCTTGGCTTCCTGTAAGGAAAGGTTGACTGCCCTCATGAGTGTCTTTGTCTAGTTGAGCTTCAATTTCTTCCTCTTGTTGGCGTTTATTGTCAAACATTTGTTTGAATTGTTTGAAATTGTCATTTGTTATACTGCTTTCATTTTGATGCAGCTTCAAATGAGACATAGTCACCTAATAATTCTTCTTCTTTTCCCAAAGGTTTAAAAAGTTGGAGTAGGTCCATGTTGTGCAGATTTAAATGATTACTTTATATGATTAATTAGACTGGGTTTGGTGAGTTTCACTGTTTCCTTCACAATTTAAGACTGAATATTTGCCAGTCTTGTCTTTTAGTGTAACATTGTTTTTGTAGGTGTAGTTTTGGGCAATGTCGTACAGGCACATGTTTTCCATAGCAGTAATTCTGTTTGGGTAGTATGTGTCAATTAAATTGTTCTTAGAATGACTGGCTGTTAGGATCATTTGTGGCTATGTTTTCTATTTCTTGGTAGGATTTTAGTACTTTTTCAGGATAAAGCTGGTCCAAGTTTCAGCCAGACCATGTGTTCAGATTTGCCATATAAGGCTGTACATGTTAAATGGACTGAAGCTTCATAGCACCCGCATTCTCTACGGGAGAGCACTTTTATATCAAAACTGTAACATTTTTGTTAGATAATATGTCATCCCAGAGGTATTTTAGCTCTGTTTTCTCAGCTTTGGCATATCCTGCATCTGAAGTGGAATTGTCTGCAATGTATTGTATGTTTATGTTTGCTTTCCACAACAGGGCTATAATTCCATTGTAATCATTGATGTACTTGGATGCTCCGTCCCTTTTAATGTTGCATGTATTTTAGGGGATTTGCCTTTTACACTGTGTCCAACAAGCCATTTACTTGCCCTTTTTTGCAAACTGGTCTAGGGAAGCCAAAGTGACATTTGTTATAGTATTTGCCTTTTTTTTTATATCTACGTCAGGGGTATTTGCCACACTTATGTTTTTGAAAGTGTAAGACCTGTGTATATAGGTCACTATCTGTTGTTTCTGAAGGGATGTCGTAGGTATTGTATTTTTTAATAAACTGTAAAACAGTGGTGTCACTATCATGACCAAATTTAGGAGCATATTTCATCAGCAAAAGCATGTGGATGTGTGGTGCTCCTCTGGATTGATAGTCGTTTCTCCAAAATTAGTGTTGCATTTCTCTGAGCGGAGGGTTTGTTTTTTTGCCGATAAAATGAAACATGGAAATGAAGCGATGGTGAAAGTACCTTAATACATTGACAGGGTCAACAGAACAGAGTTCTGGTATTTCTATATCTATTCCATCTTTATTTTGGTTTGCAGTGCGTAAGAAGTTGTGCAAGTCATCCCATGAATACTCTGCACAACTTAAAGTAACAAACCATGTGTGACGGCCTAGGTTCCTTAGGATGCAACATACATCAGCGTGATGTCGGAACCAGTATATGTTTGCCTGAAAAGCTTTGTCTTCTATTTTTTGAAGCAACTGGGTAGCGGATATGTTTAAAAAAAGAGAACTTGTTTTAATGAGAGTGCAACTCCATAACATAGAGTTTCTAGTTCACTTTCGAAGAGGAGGTCGAAAATGTATTTGACATTTTGTTTGAATCTGGGGGTCTTCAGAATACATTCTTAAAGAGCGATATTCTGATACACTAATTTGAATGGACATTTCATTATATCTTCCTCCTTTTCCTGTAGGAAAGTGTATAGAGGAACAGAATATGCGTCTACACTTTTTTCCCATATGCTCATTGGGGATCCTTTGGCTTGATGCATTTGATATGTTTCAAATGCATTGTCAATGGTTTCTTTGGAGTGTAGTCGGTGAATTGCATACTGGTCTCAAATGTTGGATAAAGTAACAGGATCTACTAGTTCAAATTGGCCAGGTGCTGGTGAGTCTTGAATAATTTGGGTCGTTTCTCTTAAGTTTTCCTCTATGTTTATATCTTTGTAGTATTCATTGTTTTCTTTTAGATATTGAAGGGCTTGTCTAACTTTGTTTAAGTCGACTAGTTGATGGCGCACCATTAACTAGTATAATAAAAGATTGACCTATTGATTGGTGTACTCCTAGAGTTTGTACATTTTCTTTTAGATCTAATGGCAAATATACTACTTTGCCACGGATGCCCTTTAGTAACTCAGATGGAGGTAATTTTGCTGATTTTGGTTTAAGGCGTATTATAGCTTGAAATGGGTGCAATGTTTGTATTGCAATGCTATCATACAAGTTAAGTTGTTGGAGAGCTTTTAGAAGTAGGAATATTTTGAAGTTATTAGTGGTAGCATGTGATGGCATTTGGTTATTTCAAGCTTTGTGTTGCAGTGCATGCAAACTGTTGAGGGATTAGTTATTTTGTATTTAGATTATGCTGTTAGATATTAAGTTAATTGGAACCATTGGGATTCTTCATTTTTTTCTATTTTGTAGAGTAGATCTACTATTTGTGTGCTCTTTTTATAAAAACGTTCTGTGACAACAGACACATATTTGGTCTGGTATTTCAGCAGATGTGTTTTGAAACTTACCTATTTCTTTTTTGTATGTCTTTATTAGGACAATGGTGTTTATGAGGTTTTCGGTAATGTTTTCTGAAGGTACAGAAGTTTCTAAGGCAACTTCAGTTCCAAAGTATTTATGTTGGTTGTGTGCTATTTCTGGAAGCAGTTCTTTGGATGTTGCATGTAGGAGAATGTTATTTAAATGTTGCTGCTCTAGAGCAGGACTTTTTGCATAGTATAGTCGATGCACAAGATTCCATATAGTAGAATGGTGTGTCACTAACATTCTGGTGTGGTGGATAGTGCTTTTGCAAGAAGTTCCTAAAATGCAGGCTAATGAATGTCCTTGCAGATCTGTGTGGCTGCGCACTGGAATGCAGTCCATGATTTGTAAAGTTTTCATTCTACTTTTGTTTGTTAGCTTCACATAGTGTTTGAGGAATTGTTGTAAAGATTTAAAGGATTGTTGGCATACATTACACATTGAGCTGCATGTCCATTTGTACACTTGACAGTTTGTTTGGGTGAAAGGAGCATTTGGTTAAAAGTTTGTTGGGGACTTTTTTTCTATAAGGGTTTCTTTTGCCATAATAGTGTATTCCACCATTTCATACCCTGAACCATTATTGTCTATGGGCATTGTTTTTTGTTATTCTTGTTTATAAGCTTCTTCATTGAAATATGGTTAGTTGCTGCTTTTGTGAATCCATTCGCCATTACCGAAGTTTGAAAGGTTTGTATATTGACACTGCGCATGTTTAGAAGTAGTTTTTGTAATTTATTGATTAATTTAGATAGTTTCATTCTGTTTAAAATCATTACAAACAATGTTCTCTTTAGTGGAAAAGCACTGTCAATTAGAGCTTGCAGGATTAGTCTCATGCAGTTGTTTTTAAGGGTAGATCGTGACTTTTCAGCAGTTTTGATAAGATTGTGAAGTACTCTATGGTGGAACATTTTCTGTGACATACATGTTTTAGATTGCTTTACTGTGACTACTTTAACACTGGTAGAGAGAGGGTTAGGTTTGTTAGTAGGTCTGATTTTCTTTGTGCATATGTTCTTACTTTACTTTTTGAATGAGGGGCTTTACCTTTTTTAGTCACGGCCTGTTTGGTTTTGTTGAGTGAGGTTACTAGCTCTTTTGTTTTAATGTTTTTTTATACATTCTTTTAGAGGTGGAATACTATATGGTGTAGTTTTATTTTTATCTGCTCTATTTTTTCTTTCTTTTCTATTGCCAAGATGACAATGCTGTTGTAGACTCCAACAGGGTTAATACATACAATCTTGCCTAACACTAGCATTGCATCACATCTAGACAGAATTGTAATACTAGCGCACATCTTATCTAGACAGAATTGTGGAAACTAGCATTGCGTCACATCTAGATAGAACAGTCAAGCTTAGCTTGCATCACACCTAGATAGAATTATGAAGATTAACTTGCGTCACATTTAGACAGAATTGAAAAGGTTGGCATTGTGCCACATCTAGATATTGTGAAAATTGGAATTTGTTGCTTCTAAATACTGATGCCTATAACCAACCCCACTAAACAATCTCACCCCTCTGCATACACCTCCGACACTCTACACAAACACAACCACACCTCCAAAGCACTACAGACCGCACACACTCCACTACATCGCAACAACAAAACATAACACGCATAGCCACACACAATAACACATGACCAAAAAGCACACTTAAGCTCAGCGAACAGTGTTAACTGAAATAATGCTGCCAACAGCACATCACAGATCTCTTGCTCTTTTCCCGCTCAACCTTACTTACCCACCCCACCCTCTTTCCTTTTCAGATCTGCCAGTGTGCTAGGGAACCACTCCAGTGGTGATAGTACGTGGTAGAAATATCTTTTAACATTAACATTGGAGTTGAATTTTACTAGGTATTTTGTTGTGTCCGTTGGTAAAAGAGAAAGTTTGCATTGGAAAATTGTGCAATGTGAAAGTGAGAAGTCCCAAAAAATTCACTTAATGCTCTCAATTAGAGTCAAATAGGCACCCCCCGAAGGGAATGAGACCAGGACCAAGTGCGTGTGAAGTCAAAAATCTTTTATCTAAAATAGGGTACACAAAATCTACTCCGCTCACGCCGAGAGCGCTCTGCAGAAAACATGTTGCACATCATTTTTATACAGCTTTTGCATCATCCAGGAGAGGGGAGGCCTAGGGGGGCACATGAAGGGTTGGGATTGGTCATTAGGACGGGCACCTATGGGTGCTATATGGTCGGCATGCTGTGATTGATGCGGATTCACGTGGTGCTGTGATGATGCTGTTCAGGTCAATCGGTCAGCTGGGCTCATCGGTTTGGCATGCAGTGTCAGGCAACTTTCATATTGTTACATATTGATAAACACTTGACATTTGCCCTTGTGGCCACACATTTCCATTAATCCAATACTGCACTCCATCTTGTCCGGCGGATTCTAAGACTTGTGAATCTTAACACCAAAGAAAAGACATTTCTCAAATTCAGGTTAACCATCATTGGGCATTGGTCATAGTGCATTTCTAAAGCTCAGTGTTAGATCTATTAATGGGCAGCTTAACACTGTGTTAGTATAATACAAGATATACCGTTTACGGGGCCAAGGCTTTAAAATTACTGTGTGATCAGGAATGTCCATCTGGTACACAATAAAAAGGGCACTAAATTTAAGGGCTATATTACACATTGAAAGGATGGGTCACAAAAAGGCACATACCACAATTGTCATAAGTCTTGCTGTGGAGGTTAGAGGCACGTTGTATAAACATCATTATTAAGTATCTCCTTGTCTGTTATGGCATTTCATGAGGGGTGGGGGGAGCAATTGAGACACCTTCAAGGTGCAGTCCTGCTTTGCATGAGGGGACGAGGTCTCCTGAGACGTTCTTTGCATAAAGGCTTTTTGTACATCATTATTACATTGCAATTATGATTGTCTAAAACGTGTTATCATCTTTACATGGCTAGGTGCCCTCATCGTTATAAAAAATCACAATGATAACTCATGTGTGCATATGTTATTTTCCATACTATATTTAATAGTCCATTACTAGATTCTTTTCACGCAGGCTTTAACACATATCATCATAGTGGGGTCACACAGGTTATGGCATATGACTGCTAGGTTGCTTTTACATAATGCTGTGCATATATTTACATTGTGCTCAAACTGAGGTAGCTTTGTGCTGGCATGTGCAATAACACGTTACGTTGTACATTGTGCTATTACAGTCTATTTTTATTAAGCCTCATACTACACTTCAATACACTTCGTACATATATAAATGGGATCTACCGCCAATGCTCCAATTATACATATTTCGTGCAACATGCTGGTATGCTGTGAATTACTACAATCCTTCCAATACTTCACATAAAAATGAAAATGGTTCATGAACAACCCATTATAATTGAGTGAAGAAAGGCCCTTCTACTTTCTCATATTGAAACGCAAATAAACAGTACATACTTGAGGGTCATTCTTAGTTGTTCAAACATGTTCAAAGGATATGGGGGTGGTATTCTTTATGGCCTGGGTCTGAATGGTGGGGGCAGGTTTATAGAGATGAAAGACTCTTTGCTGCCAGGACTTGAGCTGGGCCACGGCTGGGTCAGTGAGGCAAGACGGAAGACAGAAGATACAGTACAAAGTTTGTTTCATTTGCACGGCCCATCTCCCATGAGAACTGGATGGCTGCAGGGATGACAGAGGGGAGGAGGTGGGGGGAGTAGCTTGATCGCTATGCATATCTTAAGGGGAGAGCTGCAGGCCTGCGCTCTAGTTTCATGGCTTGCCATTATGAAAAAACAAAATGGAGTTGGTGGGCACACAAAATGGAGTGCTAATGGGTTTTAGTCTGGGCTGGCTTTAAGGGCTACAGTTCACTGGAGGCACTCTCGCACAGGTGCCCTGTGGCCAGGCCATGTGCCCAAAGCAGCCGTGGAAGAATACAACCAGGAAGTGTGCATTGACTCAGAATGGATGGGGTGCTCGTGGGTCCCCCTCCTCCCACTCAAATGTATATGTATGTATGGTGCATGGGTTTGTGGGTGTGATTGTAACAATGAATAAAGTGCTGTTTGATTGTGAGGTGGCATGTTAGGTGTGGTTGGGATAGTTGTGAGAATGTGTGATGGTTTTGGGTTAGTGAGTAAGGGAGTGGTGGTGTGATGTAATCTGTAGGGCCGCGTGATGTCCGTGGATATATTTCGTGATCGCTGATTGGCTGTTTGGAAGTGTTATGTTAGTCATATTTTTCTGAAATGTCCTCCGTGTTGTATCCATAGAGCGGTTGCAAACAGGGCTGGAAAATGTGTTTTGGGATTCTATTGTTGGGAAGAAGAGGTGGAAAGGGTGAAGGAGTGAAAGATGGTTTATATGATGTATTTGTTTAGGTGGAAGAAGACTGTGTTGTGGTTGTGGTGGCTGCAGACACAGTGTCAGTTCACGGGTAGGTCCTGAGGTGAGTAGGTTATGTGGTGACTGTAGGCAGGCTTAATTATGGTAGGGGAGTGGAATATAGATGATATGATGATGTTTGTACAGGCCTGGACAGGGTCTCAGGCGGCTGGCTTATGTGTGTGTGTGTTGTGGCCATTGTACAGATTTTTGGTTAATGGCTGTATTATGGTGTTGTGATTGTGGCCAGATACTACACTGTTGGGTGCATGGCTGGAGGCCATGCACCCAAGAGTCTGGCCACTGGTTGAAGTAGTGTTATAGTATGTGTAGAGAAGTGGAGAGGGTGTGTGGTAGCTGGGTTATTAGACTGCCCCAAGGATTGTGGCCACTGGGCAGATTCTTGGGTGCATGGCTGTATTATGCTGGTGTAATTGTGGCCAGCTACTAGAGTCTTGGGTGCACGGCCTCTGGCCATGCACCCAAGAGTCTATGTCCTGGGCACAACCACCACAGCATAATATGGCCATGCACTCAAGAATGTGACACTTGCATGTGGATTGCAGAAATATGTGTATAGAAATGCAATTAGCTAATTATAAAGAAGAATGACACCAATAATCGAATACTCACTGTATACATTGTTGAGACACTGTACACTTTTTAAAAAAATTTTGTGTAGAATAGCGTTGAAGTGCCACTTGCAGATTTCAATACTGTGCCATGTGGAAGTGCAGGAGAAATCTTTTTTTCATTGTCTATGATCAAAGAAAACATAACGGTAGGGTAGGTACTTGATAATGTGGTATTTCATTCCATTTCAGATATATTTTAGTACTTGTGGACCCTCATAATTAGCACTTTAGAAGTACTATGCTTTAAATAAGTGTACTGTGCAATGTGCTCAGTTCTTCTGTTCAATTGCATAATCATTGAGTCTGTGGGAAAAAAAGATCCATGAAGGCTTAAAAAAAAAAAAACCTTCTACATTAATTTGTTGTTATGTGGCACACTCTGCACTCTGTTTCATTGATGTGTGCACTACTTACAGGAATGTTTAAGATGCATATGTGTGGTATTGCTGTTGTGTTGGAAGTGGTGGTACTATGGTTGCAGTTAGATACCAATTGGCATATTCTAACTGTTTATCTGTTTCCTGTTTTTAGAAGTAAGTCTCTGTTTATGGGTTTGATTGATGTTGATGTTTTCTAAGTAGTGTAGTATTGGAAACTAATATTGCAGGATTGTGAGGATAGTTAGATACCTGTTGGTGTACTATAACTGTTGGTAGTTTGAACGTTGTTGAGGGTAGGTTTGTAGGACTGTGATTGCTGAAGCTTGATTTTGGCAGTGTGCCTGCTGGAAGTATTATTGTAGTACTGTGGGTGCAGTAAGATACCACCTGGTGTATTCTGGTTGTTTATACTTAACAATTGTTGAAGGGTTTCCTCAGAAGAACTTTCATTTTTGCTGGTGGATTTTCAATTGTGTAGTACTGGGATGCAATATTGTAGTATTATGGTTGCAGTTACATAGCAGTTGGTGTATTGTAACTGTTTACAGTTTACAGTTTTGCAGGGTAAGTCTTGAAGCACCTTCATTCTTGTTGGCGGAGTTCCATTTTCCACTATTGTGAAGTGCCTTTGCAGTATTATGGGTGAAGTTACATGCAGTTGTGTATTGATTGCAGTGGTATGGGCATTAGTAGACAGCTGTTGCCTTATTTTAACAGTTGGTCATTCCACAGGTGATTGAGGACAGTTTGTAGACCCTCATACTCAGTACTTTTCTTTTTAAGTACTATGGGTGAAACAATATTAGTGTGTTCTTTCTACAGTTGTTGTTTCTGTGACTATAATCATTGGATCATTGGGGAAAAAAACTCTATTGCAGCGCAACTGATGTCCTCATGGGCACTTGGTGTATGCTAAGTTGTTCTAGTTTCACAGCACAGAAGGTTATTTTTTGTTTGTAGTTACATATCTGTTGGTGAGTATTTGGCAGCAGGCTATGTTACTTTTGTAGATCAGCAAGTACATTTTGGTTTCAAGAATATTAAGTAGGCATTTGTAAGATTTTCTGGTAATCTCTGCTTCAGAGTAATGGAAGTATCATCACATTCAAACCACTCACATTTCTTTTTGATGTATGCAGTATAGTGACCTGCAGTGGTTGTGGCACCCGTGTGGTAGATTATGCCTACTGTTGTGAATGTTTTCTTGCCAAGTGATACTTGTTTGAGTGCGAAGCTAGTGATCTTGCAGTTGTTTTTGGTCCCATCTGCCTTGTATCATAAAAGCATTACTATTACGTATTGGCTATGTGATTGTATGTGTAAGGTGGAACGATTGTCTGAATTTCAAGTAGTACATAATATTCCATGGTTTGCATTTTGTACCAGCAGTTGAAATTGAATGGAATCACAGTTAGGGATACATATATACAGAAAGCGCTCATTAGGGTCTTGTTCCTGATCCACATGGCTACAGAGAGTGCATGTATGTTTCCAAATGTTTGAAGTCTTGAAGATTTCATTTATAGGAATGTGTTTGCTGCTTTCCAGTACTTGCATTAAGTACATTAGAAATTATTGTGGATCTTCTTGTGCGTTTATGGTAAATCTCACCATTCCTGCACTGTAGTCCAATTCCTGTCTTATTCCCGAGACATGGTGTCAGGATAGTTTGTTGCAGGAGTATTGGTGGCAATTGGAATAGAACATTGATTGCTACATTTGCATAGCAATTTACACCAGTTGTGTTGGACAATTTGAATGGACCAGATATTTCTGTGTCCGAGTGATTTGATGGAAGTCCATGTGCTTGCTTTGAAGAAGTACTTTTCTTTCTTTCCATAGTTGTGTATGCATTTGCCTTTTCAGTACATACTTCTGTGGTTGTGGGAATCATTGGAGTAGCAGATGCTTTCAATTTATTTGGTCGTACAGTTGGGAGATCACCTATAACTTGTGTTTGGACTACCTTTCTTTTACAACATTTTCCTTTTTGAGAAACAGGGTACAATTTGAGATGGGGTGTGGTGGGGTGTGTCATGGGCACGTAGTCTGTTGTAGTCTACGATGCAAGGAATGTCAGCTTTGACTTTGCTTGCATCAAAATTGAGTAGAAATAGTCCTTCAAATGTACGTATGTGTGACAGTGCTACATAACTCATGCCTTCTTCAAAGACTGTGCTGCCAATGTCAATCAATGCTTGATCTAGGGTTAGATCTTGCGATTTATGAATAGTGACAGCATATGCTAGAGACAGAGAAAACTGTTCTCGGCATACATACATGTCTTTGAAAAGAAGGAATTGGGCTGTTGAGTGTCCTATCCTTTTAACTTCTGAAAGTTTGTCAAAGTGGATGTTGACAAACTGAATGTTGTTTTCACGTGGGTATGTCTGGAAGTCAACAACTGTACCAAGTGCTCCATTAACTAAACCTTGCTCCACGTTGTCAAGACCGGTGGGGGGGTCTGTACTTCCGCTCTCTATATGGTAGAGGAGAGGCACAGAGGACCCCAGCCAAGATTCTCTAATACGGTAGCTATGGACGAGCAATCAAGGCCTAGCTTCTCAGGAGGTGATGCAGGCTGGTTCTTAAGTACAGTGTATCCCCAAGCCCCCACAAAGGAATGTCCACACACTGTATTACTGAAAACACAGTCTTTATATAATTAATATTCAAGGGTTATGTACACTTATCACAACAACGCACTTTGTGCTCAGGAAAACCAATAATGATAAATATCTACAATTCTAAAGTGGTACCACTAATATTAGACCTCATAACAGTGCATTCACAATACTGTAGCAATGGCACGCAGATCAATAAGCAGGAAACCAGCAAATAGAGAGAGGAGAGATAACAGAGGGTTGAAACAATAGGCAGAATACTGGCCCCTACCACTGGACACAGTTCTGTGTGGAGATCCCCCCACCTGGGCAACCTGTAAAATAAAGAGATATAACACAAGCCCAGTCCATATATTGTTCAACAGTCTTATTCTCTCCTACAATGTTTTTACCCCCCCAATGTACCTGGTGGAGTCGAGTTCTTCGAAGAGGCGTCGACAGATCCTTCTTGAATGACCCCCTTTAAAGCAGGAGTCACGGATCGTCGAGAGGCGTCGAGAAACGTCGAAGACCTCGGGGTTCGGCGACGGGGAATCGACGGCCCTTCTTGAATGCCTTCC
The DNA here is from genome assembly GCF_040938575.1 of Ambystoma mexicanum. Classification (NCBI taxonomy): domain Eukaryota; kingdom Metazoa; phylum Chordata; class Amphibia; order Caudata; family Ambystomatidae; genus Ambystoma; species Ambystoma mexicanum. The sequence goes on from NC_090924.1 coordinate 1,198,954,729, forward strand.
CTTTCAAGCGGGAGGCACGGGGCGTCGAACGTCCGTCGACAAACGAGGTAGAACGATGTCGAAGAGGCGGCAGCTTCGTCCGAGCGGTGCTCGTCGGCGTCGGGGCGTCGGCGTCCTGCAAGGCGGAGGTGTGCGGGGCACCTCGATGACAATAGTTCTGGACCGCAAAGATTGTAGAGACGGGAGCCCAGCAAGGGCGTCGATTCGCTCGAGTCTTTGGGATCGTGAGGTGGCGGGAAACCCACCGGCGGATTCTCCTCTGCGCGTTGGTCGTCCTCGACTTTCTCCGGCAGGGCAAAAGCGGTCGACGGTGCGGACGAGGGAGTCCTTCGAGTCAAATGTTCTTAGGCAAGGAGCGGACGGCTCCGGTCGTCGGCGGCTCGGCGTCAAGTGGTTCCCCCGGCTGGGCAACACAACTTCGACGGGCCTCCAGCGGTTGCACAGACCTGCGAACCCTGGTCGACGGCAATGGACTTCGACAGCGTCGATGTCCGGGTGCTTTACTTCGGTCTCCTCGGCAGTCCCCTTCTCCGGTCGGCAGCCTTTCGATGGTCTGGCGTCCAGGGAGCTTCGGCGAAGATTCAGCGGTGCTCGATGGTCCCTCGGAGCACGGGAAGAGGGCGCCTTACCAGGTCCTCTCTCGGGTCAGTCCTCGACGATTTCGACAACCTTCAGTTCCGTCGAAGCAAATGCCACAGCAAGTCTTCTTCTTCCAGCTGGACGTCGAGGATCAGCAAATCCAGTTACTCTTGAGTGGAGACTCAGCTTCTGAATGCTTCTGAACAATTTCCAGTGGTGAGAGGTCCCCAGATATACTATTCTGTCTCTCATCCACACTGCTGGCACACACACAGCAGCCAATCACACAGAAGGGCATTCATGCAGTCAGTCAGCCAATCAGGCACACAGTGCATTCAGGCCACACTCCTCCCTTTCAGACACTCACAACAAGGAATGTGGATTGGGACAAGTACCCAGCCATTCAACACTACACACTGCATTCAGGCCAGTTTCGGGCAGGGCTGTCTCAGTCTTTGTCTCTCATGCCAGAAACCAGACAACCACAACAAGGAGTGTATATTGGTCACACACTCCATTCACCCAGGTCCCACCCACAGGAGGTACCCACAACATACAGTCACTGGGAAGGCTCCAGTCAGTCTAGCTGGGCCTTCACAACAACACCATATATGGAACTTCCAACCAACAGCCAGTCAGGGGGAAGGGACAGAGTCAGGGCTTCCCAGGACTTTGGGAAAAACAAGATAACAGGCAATAGAAAGCAAGAGGCCACAGGGGCCATCTTGTTTCCTATCAGGAATCAACTGATTCCAATGGCAGGGCCTGGGTATCCCAAAATGGAGGACACCCAGAGCACCTGTCAAATTCAGCATGGAGCTGCCACCAGCCCATACCCTGCTCTGTGGGCCACCCACAGGTGCCCAAAAACATACACTAGGGGCACAGGGTTGTACCCCTACCCATGGGTGCCATAAGGGTATCCCATGGGTCTGTTCACCAAACCAAAAGAGAGCTGCACTGCCAGGAGTCCCTCATGGACTCCTGGGCAGAAAACATGACAGAACACACGGTAAAAACAGAAAAAGGACAAGGATTCAGAGGCCCTGTCCCTCAGATGCATTTCCGGCATCACAGTCGCCCCCCCCAGACTGAGGTGGAGGGTGCCTAATCTCCCACGGGATAGACACCCTCATCCAGACGGTCAACATACCTTCTGGAAAGGCCATCTGCATTATCGTGACTCTTCCCTGGTCTGTGCTCTATGGTGAAGTCTAGCCCTTGTAGGCTAATCGACCACCTGAGCAATTTCGGATTCTCACCCTTCATCTGCATAAGCCACTTCAGGGGCTTATGATCTGTTTGGACCTTGAAGGTGGACCCCGTAAGGTAGGGCCTAAAACGCCTAAGGCTCCAAACTATACTAAAACATTCCTTTTCAACAGTAGCCCACCTAAGTTCTCTACCCTTGAGTTGTCTACTGATGAATATGATAGGATGTTCTCTCCCTTTGTCATCTAACTGGGACAAGACAGCTCCAATTCCGGTGTCGCAGGCATCCGTCTGGACGATAAAGGGTCGGCTGTAGTCAGGCGCACTCAACACAGGTGCCCTACACAGACTTTCTTTCAAGCCATCAAAGGCCCTCTGACAGTCTTCAGTCCAATTAACCTTCCTAGGCTGTTTGGGTGAAGTTAGAGCTGTCAGGGGTGCAGCTATGGTTCCATAGTCTGCCATGAAATTGCGATAGTACCCAGTGAGGCCCAAAAAGGCTCTCACCTGGGTTTGAGTAGTGGGAGTCTCCCAGTTCTGTACGTCCTGTACTTTACTGGAGAGAGGTTGGATTTGACCCCCTCCTACCTCATGACCAAGATAGGTAACTTTCCCCTGAGCTATCTGGCACTTGGTGGCCTTGATAGTGAGGTTAGCCCTTTTCAAGGCCTGCAACACCTTATCCAGATGTGTCAAATGCTCTTCCCAGGTGGAACTGTAGACAGCAATGTCGTCTAAGTAAGCCACACAAAAGGCTTCCAGCCCACTGAGCGCATGGTTGACCAATCTCTGGAAGGTGGCAGGGGCATTCTTCAACCCAAAGGGCATGACCCTAAACTGGTAGAGTCCCTCAGGTGTGGAGAATGCCGTCTTTTCCTTGGCATGGTCCGTCAGAGCTATTTGCCAATAGCCTGAGGTAAGGTCAAAGGTGCTCACAAATTTGGCAGCACCTATAGTGTCCACGAGCTCATCAGCCCTGGGCAATGGGTGCGCGTCAGTTTTGGTGACGGCATTGACTCCTCGGTAGTCCACACAGAACCTCCAATCCTTGGTACCCGCCGGGGAACTTGCCTTGGGGACAAGGACCACTGGACTGGACCAGGGACTGGTGGAGGGTTCAATAACACCCAGATCCAACATCTTGGCGACCTCAGCCTGGATGTGGTTTTTGACGGTATCTGACATACGATAGCTCCTGCTTTTGACAGGCACACTGTCACCAGTGTCAATTTCGTGCTTACACCACGGTGTAAGGCCCGGTGTCAGTGAAAACAGAGGGGCATACTGCTGGAGCAAAGCCCGGCAGGCCCTCTGCTGCTCTGTTGTCAAATCGGGAGAGAGTTGTACTCCCTCCACTGAGCCATCCTGAGGGTTGCTATGCAGCAAATCAGGAAGGGGCTCACTCTCATCCTCTTCTTGCCCTGAAGCTAGCAAGAGACATGAGACCTCTGCTCGCCTGTGGAAAGGCTTGAGCCTGTTGACATGGAATACCTGGGGGGCTACCCCAGAGGCTCCCATGTCCACCAGATAATTGACTTCGCCCATCTTGGAGATGATCCTGAAGGGTCCAGTCCACTTGTCTGCCAAAGCTCTAGGCTTGGTAGGCTCCATCACAAGGATTTCCTGTCCCGGAGTCCAATCCACTTGCGAAGCTTTCAGGTCATGCCAGTACTTATTCAATTCCTGGCTGGCCTTGAGATTTGCTGTTGCCTGACCCATCATTTGTGTCATCCTCCGCCTGAGGCCTAACACATAGTCCCCCACTTGCTTGGCGGGACCTGGAGGGGTGGCTTCCAAGCCTTCTCGGATCAAGGCGAGGGGCCCCCTCACGGGATGTCCAAAGAGTAACTCAAAGGGGCTGAAACCAACACCCTCTTGAGGTACCTCTCTGTAAGCAAACAGCAGGCATGGCAGGAGGAGATCCCATTTCCTCCTTAGGGGCTCTTCCAAAGCACCTAGCATGCCCTTGAGAGTTTTGTTAAATCTCTCAACCAGACCATTGGTCTGGGGGTGGTAAGAGGTGGAGAACTTGTAGGTTACCCCGCACTCTTTCCACATGGTTTTCATGTAACTAGACATGAAGTTGGATCCTCGGTCAGAGACAACCTCCTTGGGGAATCCAACACGGGTGAAAATGCCCAGGAGAGCCCTGGCAACCACCTTGGCAGTAACAGTCCGAAGGGGTATTGCCTCAGGGTACCTGGTGGCATGATCTACCAAGACCAGGATGAACCGATGTCCACCTGAAGTGGGAGGGTCAAGGGGACCGACGATGTCGATGCCCACCCTCTCAAATGGTGTGCCAACCACTGGTAATGGCTGCAGTGGGGCAATGACCCTGCCTCCAGTCTTGCCAGACAACTGACAAGTTGGGCAGGTCCTGCAGTGGGACTCCACCTCTACTCCCATCCGTGGCCAGTAGAAATGGGCAGAGAGCCTCTGCTTAGTCTTCTTGGTCCCAAGATGACCAGCCAAGGGCACCTCATGCGCCAACTGCAGTAGGAAGGGCCTGTAAACCTGGGGTACCACCAACCTCTTGCGGGCACCAGGTTCGGGCTTAGTGGGCTCACTAACAAGGAGCTCACCCTCCCAATAAATCTTGAATGTCCTAGGCACTTCACCTTGTGCCTGGGACAGGGCCTGTTTCCTCAGGCCCTCGAGAGAGTGGCACTCTCTCTGTCCCTTACAGAAGTCTGCCCGGGAGGGTCCCCCTTCAGCTAACAAGCATTGAAGGTCGGGATGATCCTCCGGGTTGAGAACCTCTCCCACAGGAGAGTCTTCTGTCTCTTCTCCCACAGGAGTTGAGTTTGGGTTTTCCGCTGGACCCAGCCCGTCCGGAGCATGGATCCCAATGGGTGCTGTCGGAACAGCAGGAAGAGAAGGTGTTCCCTCCACAGAGGTGGCCTTCTTGGTCTTCCTTCTTCTTGCCTTAGGCCTCGCCTTTGGCTCGGGTACCTGACTCACAGCCAGACCCGGTGTCACCTGTGACCTAGTGACTGCAGCAGCAGTCATGGGAAGACCATCCGAGATCAACCCCAACTCTACTAGATCATTTCCTAACAGAATGTTAGCAGGGACATTGTCCTGAACCAGGACAGGAAGCTTTGCTGTCTTGTCTCCAATCATGAGTGTGACTAGGGCTACAGGCGATAATTTGGGAGGCCCACCAGCTAACCTGGTGGTTCTCAGAGGAGCACCTACATAGTCCTCTGGCTTGAGCAGGGTCCTGTCCACCACTGTCATGCTTGCCCCAGTGTCTCTCAAACCAGTAGAAGGCTGGCCATTCAAGAGGACACTTCTCAAAAACCTACGGGTGTTCTGCGGGATAGTTGCCAGTACTTCTGCGTACTGGTCCCAGGCCCCAAGGGACACTAAGGAAATCTCTACCGGAGCACCAAATGTGATTCCTGTAGAGGAGGGGAGGACAGTGGCCTCCACCTCAGCCACGGGGTAAGGGTAGGTCAGGCTGACAGCCTGTACTCCAAGTGCCTTACCTTTACACTTGGGGTCACCCCTTTTGTGATCCAGTGCCCCACAATCCCAACAAGTGCCAGGAGTGCGGGGTACGGTACTGGAACCACTGGGAACCTGCTTTGCAGCAGGTGGACCACTACTCTTATTCCCACCCACAGAGGACTTATCCCCACTAGATTTTTGGGTCTTAGGAGAGGAAGGTTTTGGTTTACCCGACTGTGATTGCTTTTGGGACTCCTCAGCTTTCTGAGAGGTCCCCTTTTCTTTGTCCTTGTCCTTCCCACTGGAGTCCTTAGGGGACACCCGGTGGGAGACCCACTTGTCAGCCAACCTAGCCAGCTTAAAGGGGTCCAAAATGTTCTGGTCAGCCACATACTGACGCAGCTCTGGTGAACAGGCTTCAGAAAAATGCTCAAAAAACAAGAGGTGGGACAACTCAACAAAAGTTTTCACCTTGTAACCGTCAATCCACCCCATCATGTTCATGTGCGCAGTACTCACCCAGTCAACCCAAGACACATTCTCTCTTTTCTTAAAATCCCTGAACCTTTTAAGGTATTGGGTAGGTGTCTTGCCAAACTTGGCAATCAAAGCAGACTTCATACACTCATACTGACCCCTTTCCTCCACACTCAGCTTCAGAATACAGTCATATCCAGTTTGAGGCACTCTGCTTAACAAACACTTAGCCCAATCTCTTTTATCTACATCATGAATTGCACAAGCCATTTCAAACGCTTCAATCCATTGGAGGATATCTGAACCCTCCACAAACACACCAACCAAATCTTTCATAAACTTGGTGGCTGGGGACCTGCCACTCTCAATTGGTCTAGCTGAAGTCTCCACTCTAGCTCTCTCTAGCTGGATTCTCTGACATTCAGTGTCCTTGTCTTTGAGCGCAAGATCCCTATTCTTGAGTTCCACTTGCTGTGCCAGCTCCTCTTTCTTAAGCTCAGCTTCTATTTCCAACTTGCGATATTCAAAGGCCAATTTCATCCTTAATAACTCAAGTTCCATGGAATTGCTGGGGTTTGGAACAGAGGCAGCAGGAATGGTGGCATTCCCAGAAACAGATTCAGCGACAACCCCAGGGGCAGAGTCCTCACTGGTTGCATCCCCCCCTTCATCAAGGGTTTCACCATCAGTCTGGTAGTCCACCAGGGCAGCTATCAGCTCAGCCCTAGACTTATCCACAAAGTCCAACTCCCTGGCTTCACAAGCACTCTGGAGAGCCTCTAAGCTCATCCGAGTCAATTTACCATTTGCAATGGGCTCCATTGCCTGTAATGCAGTTATTTGGTACACACCCAAACCTTAATCTAATAAAGTGCGGATATTTTGTAAGTGGCACGGTTATACACTGAGTCTTAAAACCATAAGCATCCCACCGCTGCCACCAGCTTGTCACGCTACCGGTGGGGGGGTCTGTACTTCCGCTCTCTATATGGTAGAGGAGAGGCACAGAGGACCCCAGCCAAGATTCTCTAATACGGTAGCTATGGACGAGCAATCAAGGCCTAGCTTCTCAGGAGGTGATGCAGGCTGGTTCTTAAGTACAGTGTATCCCCAAGCCCCCACAAAGGAATGTCCACACACTGTATTACTGAAAACACAGTCTTTATATAATTAATATTCAAGGGTTATGTACACTTATCACAACAACGCACTTTGTGCTCAGGAAAACCAATAATGATAAATATCTACAATTCTAAAGTGGTACCACTAATATTAGACCTCATAAAAGTGCATTCACAATACTGTAGCAATGGCACGCAGATCAATAAGCAGGAAACCAGCAAATAGAGAGAGGAGAGATAACAGAGGGTTGAAACAATAGGCAGAATACTGGCCCCTACCACTGGACACAGTTCTGTGTGGAGATCCCCCCACCTGGGCAACCTGTAAAATAAAGAGATATAACACAAGCCCAGTCCATATATTGTTCAACAGTCTTATTCTCTCCTACAATGTTTTTACCCCCCCAATGTACCTGGTGGAGTCGAGTTCTTCGAAGAGGCGTCGACAGATCCTTCTTGAATGACCCCCTTTAAAGCAGGAGTCACGGATCGTCGAGAGGCGTCGAGAAACGTCGAAGACCTCGGGGTTCGGCGACGGGGAATCGACGGCCCTTCTTGAATGCCTTCCCTTTCAAGCGGGAGGCACGGGGCGTCGAACGTCCGTCGACAAACGAGGTAGAACGATGTCGAAGAGGCGGCAGCTTCGTCCGAGCGGTGCTCGTCGGCGTCGGGGCGTCGGCGTCCTGCAAGGCGGAGGTGTGCGGGGCACCTCGATGACAATAGTTCTGGACCGCAAAGATTGTAGAGACGGGAGCCCAGCAAGGGCGTCGAGTCGCTCGAGTCTTTGGGATCGTGAGGTGGCGGGAAACCCACCGGCGGATTCTCCTCTGCGCGTTGGTCGTCCTCGACTTTCTCCGGCAGGGCAAAAGCGGTCGACGGTGCGGACGAGGGAGTCCTTCGAGTCAAATGTTCTTAGGCAAGGAGCGGACGGCTCCGGTCGTCGGCGGCTCGGCGTCAAGTGGTTCCCCCGGCTGGGCAACACAACTTCGACGGGCCTCCAGCGGTTGCACAGACCTGCGAACCCTGGTCGACGGCAATGGACTTCGACAGCGTCGATGTCCGGGTGCTTTACTTCGGTCTCCTCGGCAGTCCCCTTCTCCGGTCGGCAGCCTTTCGATGGTCTGGCGTCCAGGGAGCTTCGGCGAAGATTCAGCGGTGCTCGATGGTCCCTCGGAGCACGGGAAGAGGGCGCCTTACCAGGTCCTCTCTCGGGTCAGTCCTCGACGATTTCGACAACCTTCAGTTCCGTCGAAGCAAATGCCACAGCAAGTCTTCTTCTTCCAGCTGGACGTCGAGGATCAGCAAATCCAGTTACTCTTGAGTGGAGACTCAGCTTCTGAATGCTTCTGAACAATTTCCAGTGGTGAGAGGTCCCCAGATATACTATTCTGTCTCTCATCCACACTGCTGGCACACACACAGCAGCCAATCACACAGAAGGGCATTCATGCAGTCAGTCAGCCAATCAGGCACACAGTGCATTCAGGCCACACTCCTCCCTTTCAGACACTCACAACAAGGAATGTGGATTGGGACAAGTACCCAGCCATTCAACACTACACACTGCATTCAGGCCAGTTTCGGGCAGGGCTGTCTCAGTCTTTGTCTCTCATGCCAGAAACCAGACAACCACAACAAGGAGTGTATATTGGTCACACACTCCATTCACCCAGGTCCCACCCACAGGAGGTACCCACAACATACAGTCACTGGGAAGGCTCCAGTCAGTCTAGCTGGGCCTTCACAACAACACCATATATGGAACTTCCACCCAACAGCCAGTCAGGGGGAAGGGACAGAGTCAGGGCTTCCCAGGACTTTGGGAAAAACAAGATAACAGGCAATAGAAAGCAAGAGGCCACAGGGGCCATCTTGTTTCCTATCAGGAATCAACTGATTCCAATGGCAGGGCCTGGGTATCCCAAAATGGAGGACACCCAGAGCACCTGTCAAATTCAGCATGGAGCTGCCACCAGCCCATACCCTGCTCTGTGGGCCACCCACAGGTGCCCAAAAACATACACTAGGGCACAGGGTTGTACCCCTACCCATGGGTGCCATAAGGGTATCCCATGGGTCTGTTCACCAAACCAAAAGAGAGCTGCACTGCCAGGAGTCCCTCATGGACTCCTGGGCAGAAAACATGACAGAACACACGGTAAAAACAGAAAAAGGACAAGGATTCAGAGGCCCTGTCCCTCAGATGCATTTCCGGCATCACACACGTCAAGGATATGCTTGAGCATTACTCTACAGTTTTAACACAATGTTAAGATTTTCTCCAAACCAGCTGTGTTGGAGAATGTTCTAAGCTATTTAATCGTGCTGTGGCTCGTTGACACATAGGTACTGTCATACCATGCACATCTACTTTGTCTGTGGAGTAATTTTGCACTATTGGTTGCATTTCATTTTTCAAAATTGTTCAATCGAATTGTGCACAGCTTGCTAGTGTTGGCATTAAGGACATAATTGTTCCATGACATAAGTAGCAGATGTGTTCTGCCTGTATGGGTCATGGATGTGTCTGCTACTTAAGATAGACTGTGCTTCCTTAGAAAGCACACCAATCTGAAAACTTTTCAAAATGTTGGCATAGTTTAGGTCTGCAGACTGCCACATGGTTTCAGTTAGTTCTCTGTATTGGAAATGTTGCCAGAGATTTACATTTCCTATGCTGCCAAGTATGTTACGGCAGATTTTGTGTCCTAAGATTTTAAAAATAGGTTCAATTTTCACTGGTGTTAATTGAAGAAGATCTCTGAAAACAATAACCTGTTTTCCTCCAAAGGGTTCTTCGAAGTCTGTTTTGAGGACCTCTTGCAAACTGAGGTGAATCAAAGCCAACATTAGGTTGGAGACCATGCTCACCTCATCTATTAGGAGCATTTTCATTTGTTTCAACACTCTGCGTAGCTCCATAGCAGCCAATTTGTTTTGGTGTTCTACTGTAAAGAGTAGCAATCTGTGTAAAGTAACATCACCTATATTGTAGGCAGCTAAACCTATGGGGGCAGTTACAACAGCTGAAAGCTTGTTGTTTGTCAATTGTTGGAGGAACTTGGTGGTGATTTTTATTAAGAACTTGTTGCCTGAACCAGCTTGACCACTTGCATACATCAGTTTATGGTTCTGGCAGGTACAAATGTTTGTGCTGCACCCCATGTTCAATTACTTTAGTTACTTCTAGAAATGTTATGCTGCTCATTATTGAGTTGTGATTGCAGTACAGCAAAGCTTTCGTCAGATTGCTCATATTTACACATGTTTTTTTTTCTACATGGCTAGTTCTGCCTCATTCACTATGAGTGGGTCTCCAAGTGGTTTTTGGCATCCTGTAAGAGAAGGTTGACTGTTCTTTGGAGTGTCTACATTTAGTTGTGCTTGAAGTTCTTCTTCTTGTTGGCGTTCTGTCCAACATGTTTTTGTAATGTGCAAAGTGTGTATATTTTATAGTGCTTTCAGTTGCATTGAAAGCATCTTCATGGAAGGAATGGGTGTCCAATACATCTTCTTCTTTCTCCATGGTTTAAAAAGTTGCAGTAGGGACATATAGTAAAGTTCTTTATGTTGTGGAGTTTTTGAAAATCTCTTTATTGAATATACAACATGTTAAACTATTCCCCACAGTCCCCCCCTCCCAGAGGCAACTCCAGTGCAGTCCTCGCTCCATTCCTGTCATGGACCGGTCATCGGGGTTCATTGGACATCCAACAGTTTTAGGCATTTAGGGTACCACACTACCCGATAATCGTCCTTGAGGAAAGTTAAGTTTCTCTCCAGTCCTTTGCAAAGTTGTGCACATTGTTATTTGCGGCATATGTAGCCCATTTGAGGGCTATAATTTCCCATATTTTCCGCAGCCAGTCCTGCATCATGGGCAGCTCTGAGCTTTCCTACCTCTGCGCTATTATCCTCAAAGCCGCAAGCATTAGGACTACCTTCGCCTTTTCCCGAGATCGAGTTTCCCCACTGTAGTCCCCCCTCCAATTCCCAATAGAATCTGTTCTGGTGGCACGTTACCCTCTGCCCCGTAAGCCTGATCCTGGGCCCTCTGCACCTCCCGCCAAAATGGCTCAACTTTTGGGCATTTCCACCAAATATGTTCTGCTGTGCCCTCCATCCCACATCTCCTCCAGCAGGCCCCTGGAGTTCCTGGGTAAATCTTGTGAAGACGGGCTGCTGTATAGTGCCAGCCGAGAAAGATCTTGTACCATGTTTCTTGCAGCTGAGAGGCTCTTGCTAGTGTGGGGATCTTTAATGATCGCTTCATATGATTGATGAGGCTGAGTTTGGTAAGTTTAACTAGGCTGCCCTCACAACTTTCGACTATGTATTTTCCTATTTTCTCATCTGGTTTAATATTATTTTTCCCATACAAGGCTGTACGGTTAAATGGTCTGCGGCTTCGTAGCAGCCCCATTCTCTATGAGAGAGCATTTTTATGCCAACGCTGTATAATATTTGTGACAGTGTTTTGTCAGATGATATGTTATCCCAGAGGTCTTTCATCTCTGTTTTTCAGCTTTGGTTAAGTAGGCTGTGACATATCGTGCAACTTCAGTGGAAATGTCTGCAATGATATGAACATCTATGTTTGCATTCCACAGGAGGGCAATAATTGCATTGTAATCATTGATGTTCTTTGATGCGTCGGCTTATTTTATGCAGTATATGTTCTTAGGCGATTTGCCTTTCACACTGTCTCTAACAGAAGACATGAAGCTGTTTACTTGGCCTTTCGCTGAAAATGGTCTAGGGAAACCAAAGCAGCATTTGTAGTGTTTGTAGAGTAGTGTAGTATTTGCCTTTGTTTTTATATTTGCGCCAACAGTACTTGCCACACTTGTGTCTTTGAAAATGCAAAATGTGCGCATGTAGGTCACTATGTGTGGTTTCTGAAGGGATTTCGCAAGTGACATATCTGTGAATGAACTGCAAAACGGTGGCATCAGTGTCTTGCCCAAATATAGGAGCATCTTTAATCCACAAAATGTGGATGTGCGGTGCTCCTATGGATTGATATTCTTTCCTCCAAAAGAAGTGTTGCACTTCTCTGAGGGGAGGAATTTTTTTATTACAGATGAAGTGCAGCATGGCAAGAAAGCCGTGATTGAAGTATCTTGAAACATTTACAGGGTCAAGAGAGCACAGTTCCCCTGATGTTTCCATGTGTATCCCAGCTTTGTTTTTGTTTGCTAGGCATAGGAAATCATGCAGGTCTTCCCATGCATAATCTGCACAACTTAAAGTGACAACCCATGTGGGTGGGTCAAGGTTGCATAGCATACACCGTACATCTGCGTGACATCAGAACAAGTATTCTTTCATACCACGCTTGTTTGACAATAGATTTGTAATACTTGACTGTAAAACAAACAGGGTAATTCATAGAAATTCGCACAAAAGTGGCGCACGCGGCTGGCGCACAGTGTCCCCGTGCGATACACTGCGCCAGCCGCGTGTGAAAAAATCCTTTTCATCGCACAGCGTATTCATGGATTTTAGCCTCTGAAACCAGCCGTTGCGCAGAGTGGTGCAGCGACCCTGCAGCAGCGCCAGTTACGCCCCCAAGAACACCCTCGCGCAAGGAAAACCCTTCAAAATCCCCAAATCATCGCAAAGGGCTGCGCTAACCCTGGACCAGTTCACAGGGCTGCCAAACAGCAAACGCCAAGCGGGGAACGTGTATTTCAGTGGTTCGCGGGAAGTTTCAGACGCGATTGTCCTGGGTACGTGTACATCAGGGGTGCGTGGGAAGTAACACACGCGATTCCACCAGGGCACATGTAATTCCAGGGGTGCGCGGGAAGTATCACACGCAAAAACAGCAGGGTACGTGTATTCCAGGGGTGCGCGGGAAGTATCACACGCAAAAGCAGCAGGGTACGTGTATTTCAGGGGTGCGCGGGAAGTATCACACGCAAATGCAGCAGGGATTTTGTATTCCAGGGGTACGCAGGAAGTATCACACGCGATTCCATCAGGGTATGTGTATTCCAGGGGTGTGCGGGAAGTATCACACGCAAAAGCAGCAGGGTACGTGTATTTCAGGGGTGCGTGGGAAGTATCACACGCGATTCCATCAGGGTACGTGTATTCCAGGGGTGCGTGGGAAGTATCACACGCAAAAGCAGCAGGGTACGTGTATTCCAGGGGTGCGTGGGAAGTATCACACGCAAAAGCAGCAAGGTACGTGTATTTCAGGGGTGCGCTGGAAGTATCACACGCGATTCCATCAGGGTACGTGTATTCCAGGGGTGCGCGGGGAGCACCACACGTGAATTGCACGTGTGGGTCCTCCCATGTGTTCCCTCTACACCCTCCATGGCCCCTGGAGGTGGCCCACATCACAGGGGCCTACCCTGCACATGTCCCGCAGGCACCCCATCCACCATGGCCATGCCCCCCAGCCAACCCACATGTCACCTTGCACTACTGCCCACCAACGCATGTCCCCCTGCACCCCCAGCCACCAGGGGCACCCTCCACCAGGCCCCCACTCATGTCTCCCACCACCCCCACCCCCCAGCAGTGCAGGGTCAGCCTCCACCAGGCCCCCACTCATGTCTACCACCACCCCCAACCCCCAGCAGTGCAGGGGCAGCCTCCACCAGGCCCCCACTCATGTCTCCCACCACCCCCACCCCCCAGCATCCAGGGGCACCCTCCACCAGGCCCCCACTCATGTCTCCCACCCCCCCACCCCCCAGCAGTGCAGGGCACCCTCCACCAGGCCCCCACTCATGTCTCCCACCACCCCCACCCCCAGCAGTGCAGGGGCAGCCTCCACCAGGCCCCCACTCATGTCTCCCACCACCCCCAGCCCCCAGCAGTGCAGGGGCAGCCTCCACCAGGCCCCCACTCATGCCTCCCACCACCCCACCCCCCAGCATCCAGGGGCACCCTCCACCAGGCCCCCACTCATGTCTCCCACCCCCCAGCAGTGCAGGGGCAGCCTCCACCAGTCCCCCACTCATGTCTCCCAGCACCCCCACCCCCCAGCATCCAGGGGCACCCTCCACCAGGCCCCCACTCATGTCTCCCACCACCCCCACCCCCCAGCATACAGGGGCAGCCTCCACCAGGCCCCCACTCATGTCTCCCACCACCCCCAACCCCCAGCAGTGCAGGGGCAGCCTCCACCAGGCCCCCACTCATGTCTCCCACCACCCACACCCCCCAGCGTCCAGGGGCACCCTCCACCAGCCCCCCACTCATGTCTCCCACCACCCCCACCCCCCAGCAGTGCAGGGCACCCTCCACCAGGCCCCCACACATGTCTCTCACCACCCCCACCCCCCAGCATCCGGGGGCACCCTCCACCAGGCCCCCACTCATGTCCAACTCATGTCTCCCTGCACCCCCACCCCCCAGCAGTGCAGGGGCAGCCTCCACCAGGCCCCCACTCATGTCCCCCAGCCAACATGTCACCACAATCTAGATCCCTGGCCCTTATGGTCAGCCTCCAAATGCCAAACACCCACCTGAGTATTGCATCCACCCACTTAGAAATGGCAACAACATGATAGAACCCCAATTGCAAGTTTGGAAATGAACACATGTCCCTCACATACACCCAATGGGTGTCAGTGAATGCCAAAACCCATATCATGATATGCATGAAAACAATGAGATGATACTACACATTGAAGTTTGAAGAAAAAATATGCATTAAAAGCAACATTGAATAAAAATAAACAAACAATAATGGAAATTTCAACAAAAAAAAAACAGCAGGTCCGTGAAATAATGCAAAACCACAAATCATAATGCAAAGGAAAGGTGTACAAAGTCACAGTCCACAAAAGTAAATCCAATGGAAAATTAAAATCGAAAACCATTGCTCCATGGGGAAATCATAAAAAAAAATGAAAATCCAAAAGTCAACTATATACACATAAACAATCTAGGGTCCATGATCCCAACCGAAGAAATTAAACCTATCTAATAACACTACCTAAAAAAAAAAACTATATACAAAAATGTGGCCCATTGTCCAAAAGGTCCAAAAAAAATGCAAAACCAAAGGAAACCTAACACTAACTACAGAACTATTTAGAAGGGCAGCGGGCTAGTCCGACGGCTCACTTCGGGATGTTCCGGGCCAGGGCATCATCGAACTCCTGCTCAATGTCCCGGAGGCGATCCTCCTCCATGGCCCGAGGGTCCGCAGGGCCGTCCACATGTTCACCCCAAACTCCCTGCGGATTGCCTCAAGGCACTCGGCCCGCCTCAGGGCCCTCCGCATGGAGTTCTCCGCCCTGACCATCGTGAGCCGTGCCTCTTCTGCCCACTGCCGCTCCCCATCTATGGCGTGGCCCAACCGTTGCCACACGGAAGACACTTCCCGTCCTGGATCCTCCTGCCCATCCGGCCGATGCCAGCCCCTCCGATGTCGAAGGCCCCGAGCCATCATGGCTCCCACCACATTGCTGCTGCTGCTGCGCCTCTGCCCCTGCACTGCCTCCTGCTGCCTGCACATCCTCCGCTGGCTGGGGTGCAGTCGTTGATGTGGCCACCCCTGCTGGACGTCTGACTCCCGACTGTGGCAGGGATGCCTCCTCCACCAGCCTGGCCGCACCATCAGAGGCAGCTCCGCAGGGCACCCAGGTGACTGATGGGTGGGAAGATGGCACGGAGGACGACTGGCGCATAGGGGGTTCAGTTGAGGAGGGGGTCTGAGCAAGCCCCATCAAACGGAGGAATCCGTCCTGGGTGACCTGTCCCAGTAGGCCGACGCGGTCAACGAGCCATTCGAGATGACGTGCAGTCTCCTCATGAAAAGACTGCAGGTCACCTCGCATGGCCCGTTGACGCAATGCCACACCAGTCAGGACAGGCTCAACCCGGACCCGGATAGCCACGTCCGCAGGCAGAGGAAGGCCAGTTGTTGTGCGCTCATCCCCTGCCTGAAAACGGGTCTGGACGTAGGCATCCCTGCTGGTGCAAGATGATGCAGTGACAGGATCAGGGACAGGATTACACACAGGCACCTCCGCGGTGACCTGTGCTGCCTCCTGTCCCTGGTCCTGCACTGCACCACTAGCACCAGTGGAATCCCCACCTCCAGACCCCGTCTTTGTTGCTTGCACGGCCTCCTCCTCCACCAAACCCCCCACCAACCTGGATGACTCTGTGCCATCTTCCCCCGTTGGGCCCTGTGGGGTCCCAGCTGCCCCTTCTGCTGCCGAGGTGTCCAACTCTAACCTCCACCTCTTGGACCTCCCCCCGGCAGCTGCGGCCTGGGACGCGACACCGGACTCCTCACTCCCCGACGAGATCACAACCTGGGAGGGGAGCCGGGCCTTGCGTCTCCGGCTGGCGGTGCGATCCCCGCCGCTGTGCTCCACAGCACCTTCTCCACCCTCTTCATCAGTTGACGCTGCAGACAGGGAGAAATAAAACACAGGCATCAGGGCACTGTACAATGGACACATACACACATGACAGTTGCACATGAGTGGCATTGGCAAACCTCAGACATGGCATCACAATTGGCAACACACATGTCATTTCAACTTGCACACATGAGCCACACCACAGCCACATCGCAACTGCCAGCACCATCCATACACATACAAAAGCATGAGCAGGCAAAGGTGAGCCAGACATCACATGCAACACAGGGAGTGCACTACACATGCACACACACCACCACACTTGCATGCATGTGTACACCTCAGCCAACTCTCGCAGTGTTCCGATGGGCATCCATGTCACATCTGCCAATCAGGCTTCCACATCCCGCTGTCACATGCATCCATGTTGCATCACTGTTGCACCCTTGTCAAATACACACACATGCACATGTGCACAGTGCTGATACATGCAGCTGAAAACAACATACATGCGTGACATAACGAACATGCCTACTTACATACACATTCATCCAAACATGTGTGCCCACACAACTGCATTTGGCATGCAAGCCTACACACACAAGCACCATCCATGTCTCACACATGATAGCCCTCGCATGTGTTAGCCTCATGGTCCTGTACACCCCCACCCATACTCAGCCCCATACAAACAGATGTGTAACCGGCACACTACTGGCACATCACCACACGCACAGCTTACAATCATGATGCATGTACACTTACCGCTCGACTCCAGACGGGTCTGCCTCTCAAGGACCTGGACGTGGAGCGCTGGGGATATGCGTTCCAGGACCCTCATCTGATCTTCCGACAAGTGGCCCCGGTGCCCCTTAGCATCCGCTGCCTTCAAGAGGTGCCGGGCCTTGTTCAGGGTCCTGGACCTGAAGTCCTCCCAGCGCTTCTTGACATGTTGGAAGTCGCGGACTGCCACCCCCTCCGCGTTGATGGCAGTCACAATGTCCGTCCAGATCTGAGTCCGTCCTTCCTTGTCGGCGCGCACACTTCCGTAGAGGGCATCATACTGCCCCAGGACTTGCTCCACCAGGACACCAACTTCCCTGGCACTGAAGCTGGTGCCCCTCTGCCTCTCTGGCTGGGGGTTGTCAGTGGTGCCAGATGTTGCAGTGCCCGACATGACAACCCCAGAGGCAGGAGTGGGTGGGCAACTGGGTCATGGGGCTGGGCTGTGGAGCGACGGAATCCCAGTCGGGAGTCTTCGGTTCCAGCAGGGGTGGTCACAGCAACAGCACCCCTGGCTGATGTGCAGGCAGCAAATGGCAGGGCACGTGGGCAGCAGGCAGTCAGGCAGCAGCAGATGGCAGGTGGGAGCGTTCTCGGGGCTCTGGGGGGCAGTAAATCGGCTTTCTGGGCAGGAGCGTGGTCTTCCGTGTGCTTACGCGTGGCCAGCTTGATACGGAGTGATTTGGCACGCGAAAATCCTGCACGTCTGCATGTAATTCGCACGCAGACGCGATTTCATTGGCCCAAAGGCCCCCATGCGCAGCTATGACGTCACGCGCATGGCCTTAGAGAATGGCACGTGTAAAAAAAAAGATACACGTCCGAGTGTCAAAGCGTGTAATTGGTGGAAATGGCCTCATCGCGTATGCGCGTCTGTGACGTGTGTATAAAAGGTACGTGTAGAACGCCATTTCCTTGTACGTGCTTTTCGTGGAGAGCGAGTGGCTGAAATCTGTACTTCTTGTCGGTTCACACGCGATTTACTTCACGGCGTTTCAAGTTCGTACTCCCTGTTACCTCTGACAGCTTTTTCTCTTTTCCTCTTTTTCCTGGGTCTGTTTCCTCAAACAGCGTTCCCTTCAACTGTTGTCCTGTCTCCTCAGACAGCGTACAATTCTTCTTTTGGCGGGGGTGTTGCCAACGCGCACATGCGCATATTTTTCACGCTTTTGTTCCTGGCAGACGGTGAGTCGCGCACGTATTTAACATCTGTGCTTGCCCCGTGTGTCGCATACCCCTTCAGAGGTCATTCTAGGCTGCGTGTGACACGCATACGTTCATTCTTGTGTTTCTGGGTGCCACAGCGTAGTGCAGGTTTATTTTTCCACACACGTGGTCTAGGAGGGGTTGCGTGCACCTTACTTCTCTTTTTTGGGGTGCCTGTGCGTTGCGTGACCCGTCATCTTTCCCAAGGGGTGACATACAGCCTTGCTAGAGCACTAGGGTACGATTACCATCTGGTACCCAACCCCTTTGATCCCAATTGCCCAGGACAATAGTTCACATCGACTCCCATACGCACAATAACATCAGTGCCATGGCTGGGAGGCGAACAAGCCGTAAGAGTGGCAAAGGTGGCCGAGCCCCAAGTGGTGGCCGTGGTGGATCCAGTAGGGGACGTGGCTGTGACTTGCAGGGTGCCCCTAGCCCCCCAAGTGTGGAGGAGCAGTCAGGGACACCCATGCCCCCCCCCTGGTTGAGGGTAACGTGGCTGACACCATCCATGCTCAGCCCTTGTTGGACCAGCCCACTGTGGAACCAGACCTGGCACAGGGTGACTCCATGGCTGACTTCCAGGTCAGCAGGTCTAGGCCACGTGCGCCGGTGCACGTTGGTGTCATCAGGCCACGTGGATCAGGGGCAGCTAGGTCATCTGCTGCCCCGCGTAGGCAGGCTGGGGAGGCTGCAGGGGCAGCTGCGGCTCCATCCACCCCACCTCTCACACCCCCAGCCAGGACAGTGTCGGTCCAAGTCCATCATGCTGACATTCCCCCTGACACCATCACACTTGAGCTAATGCCTGCACCAACTCCCATGCTGAGTGTGCAATCCCACACTCCTAGTACAGAGTCCACCGGGTCTCCTGCCCCTAGTGTCCAGAGCGGCGTAGGACACTCAGGATCCCCACCACCTTCCAAGCGGAAGAGGAAGAGTGCTCGTCCAGTAGAGGCTGATGCCCCAGACACGGCTACACAGTCCGGCCCGTCAAGGAAGCCCAGCTTCAATGAGGCCGAACTGAATGCACTTGTAGAGTATTTGTCCGCACATGACCGCGAAATGGGGATTGTTGCAGGATCCAAGACCACACCTGTACAACGTCAGGCACACTGGCAGACCATTGCGGACATCATAAGTGCCCTTGGAATCGTGAGGCGCACAGCTACTGAATGCTACAAGCGCTGGAATGACCTGAAGCACAGGGCAAAGAATAAGCTGGCCTCAGGTCATGCCGCAACTCTAGTGACTGGAGGTGGGTCTCCAGCAGAGGACATAGAACTCATCCAACATGAGCAGGTTGCTGGGACCTACGTCACGGAGGAACAGATCCAAGGCGTGGGAGAACTGGCAGATTACGAGGCATTGTCCAGTGAGTGCACATGCATGTGTGTGTCATTCATGTGCATGGTGTGTGTGGGAGGGCTTCTGTTTGGGTGCCAGGTGAGGGTGTGTGTGCCTGAGTGGTTTGGGTCACCCATGTGCCTCATCCAATACATTCTGCGCACCAGCATTTGGGTATAGCAGCATCCTTTCTGCCAACATTAGACATCCAGCCCAACACCACGCCAGTTGCCCTTGAAGTGTCATCTTGCCACAACATTGTTGCTTATTTTCCTCTGTTTATTCAGGCAGATTGTTTGCATACCACCACTTTTACTCGGCATTTCTCAGTCCTTTTGTCACATGTCTGACATGGCTATAGTACAGTGGACTGGCTTTGTTTCCTGGACATGATTTGTTTAGACATGTCCCTGTGCTATAGGACCATTTTGGACTGGCAGCTCCAGGTTAAACATTTGAACCATTTCAATGAAAAAATAAATTTCATGAGCAAACTGGACTGAATGAACAATTGGTGCCCTCCTCTCCCTCTTCACTTAATGGCTAGGGTACATGCCATCTGTGTGATGGCATGTGTATTTGACCTGCCAATCACTGGCCAATGTGTGATGCCACTGCTAGGCAGCATGCAGCAAATGTGTTCATCTTCCATCTTGGTGTCATCAATGTGTGCCATCTGCCTACCCTTCACACGCAGTGACGGTGCATGCATGGGAGGGTTTTAGTCATGTGGGACATGTGTCAATCAAGTACTGTTTCTGTAGCCTCTCAGTCCTAATTGTGTGCCATAGTGCTAATGCCTGTTTCCATTTGTTTTCTTTTATGTCTTTGCAGGGGATGACGCACTTGATACTGCTGGGGTTGTGGAGATGGTGCAGACCCAGGAGGGGTCTGAGGCCCGACCGACCACCAGTGAGGGACGTGGTGTGGTGGTGGGTGAGAACCCACAACTGCTGCAGGTCGTGCTCTCAAGGGGTGTCTCTGGCTGCACCTCCCCCGAGCTGTATTCAGGTGTCGATTCGGATGATGAGACCTATGTGCCGTCGCAGGTGAGTGTTCCTGGGAGGGATTCTGTTCTGTCCGACCCACCTGCACCAGGGTTAGAACACTCAATGGGGATGTCAGTGTTGGCAGGTACGCCTTTGGTGGTTACGGATGCAGGGTCACACTCCGCGACATCTGATCCTGTTCCTGGGCCAGCAGATCAGAGGGGGAATGCAGTCCTGCAGCCTCAGGCAGTGCCGGCACAGCAAGCCGCAGTTTGCCTTGCCCCAGACAGGTGTGGTGCCCGCCGACGTGGTGGCTGTCCGCCACCTGGCAATACCGCATGGGAGCAATCCATATACGGTATGGCAACCCAACAGGCAGCATCATCAGAGATGATGGCTCAGGCCATGGATAGGGTGGCCACTTCCATTGTCCCCCCGAAAGGCTGATGGAGCGACTACAGCAGGCAACAGACTCCATCTGCCAGTCACACAGGGAGGACATGTTGGCGTTCGACAGGGACAGGCGGGCTGCACTGGCGACTCTGCGGGAAGCCATTTCCATAGAGTCCCAGGGCCACAGGGAAGCCCTGAGGGTGGAACTCCTTCACCTCAGGACGACTCTTGTTGAGCTTGAGGCTTCAACAAACAGAAGGACAGAACAGCACCTGGAGCGTCTCACACGTACGCTCTCAGCTGAGATGCAGGCAACTAGGGCGGAGGTCCGGGCATCCGTGAGTTGTTGCATGGGGACCTACGCACAATTATCCTCCAGAACGAGACCTACCACACCCGCATGCTTGCTGCCATGGAGGAACAGACTAGGGCTTTGCGTGGGCTACCTCCCATAGTGCCACCACCTCCTGATGCAGCTGCAGAGGATGAGGAGAGCGACAGAAGTGATTCTCCCAGAATAGGGTAGCCGTGTAAGCCATGAGCCCATGGAGGTGTTTTTTTTTCCCAGATCCACACAGGTGGGTTTTGGTGTGCACCCTGTCCTCAGACCTCCTGGGTGTCCTCCCCCCACCCCCCCCCCCCGGGCCCATTAATGGCCATTTTTTTATTTAGGACAGTGTTGCACATGCAGGCTTGTCATGAATTTGGTTCAGATGCTTGGGTTTTTGTGACACACACCCCTCCTGCTTCCCATTTCAATGGGCTTGCAAAGGGTGTGCCCAAGTGACATTGACGTACATGGTGACATTGGACTCCCATTGGATGTGTGGGCAGTCTGTAGTCAATACTGTGTATACATTCATAGTGCATATTGTTGTTGTATTGTACACTGCATGGTGTATTGATATGTGCCTCTGCATCCATCTCATCCTCCTAATTTGCAGGTCCATTTCTCATGTCTTCACAAGGCGGTCCACCTTGGAACTGGAGTCCATGTTGTAAGCAGTGCACCTATACTCTTGCGTGGCGCTAACACTGTATACTTGGAAGTCTTCGAAGTGCTGGCATCATCAGGTAGTGAGGCTAGCAAATTTTTAAGTCTGTAATGTCATGTTTAAGGTAGGTTGGAGGTTGTGTAGGTGATTGGTATTCTTGGTAAGTATTTGGTAATGTGTGTTGTAGGTCCTGCATTACTGTGAGCATTTCATGTGTGGCCATGTTTCCATTAGGGACACTGTAGCTGGCGACACTTGGGGCATGTTGTGGGGATTAATTTGTTTGCTCTCACATTGCATGACATGCCATGGTGTGTTGTGTGGCCGTGCCGGGGAGGGGTTGGGTGACATGGCACTGTTCTCATGTAGTATTTTGCAAGTGGGTATTCATTTCTGCAGCATGGAAGTGTGTCTTTCGATGACACTGCATTGGTGGTGTTTGTGTAGGTAGGGATGCACACATTGTGACACTTCCACATGAACAATCTCAGGCTGCTATGGTTCTGACAGTTGACTGTCCCTTTGTTCGTCATAATTGTCAGGTCGAGTCATCATTGATTATCAGATGGTATGTGCCAGGGCTGTGTGCACTCCACAGGGGTGTGATTTCTTTGTGAAGTAATTAGCCACCAGCTGCGTACGGGTTGCCTCACCCCGTGCCCTTTCCCCTCCCATGCGTAGCGGGCGTGCATGTGGTTGGGGATGTGGGGGCACCACCATGTCCACAGCCAGGCCCCGGCGTGTTGCAACATTGTGCAGGACACATGCTGCCACTATGATCCTGCACACTTCTGGGGGCGCATATAACAGCTGCCCGCGAGAACGGTCAAGGGAGCGAGAGCGTGACTTGAGCACTCCGAATGTGCGCTCCACTATGCCCCGGGTTGCAATATGGGCTGTATTGTATCTTACCTCGGGAGGCGTGATGGGGTTCCGAATTGGCGTCATCATGTGGGTGCTCAGAGGGTAGGCACTATCCCCTGGTGAGGAGGTGATGGGTATCATTAGTGGGGTAGTGACATAACTCTGCATCTGACATGCATGCATGTGCAGTGGCATTCATACTCACCAAGCAGCCATGTATCGCCATGCCGCCCAGCTTCTAGGTCCCGGCTTAGGGTAGACATTCGGTAAATGAAGCTGTCGTGGGTGGACCCTGGATAGGTGGCATATACTGAGGTGATGATTCCCTTGGCATTACATACTACCTGCACGTTGATGGAATGCCAGTGCTTGCGGTTCCTATAGATGTGCTCAGATGCCCTGGGGGGACGTAGTGCCACATGGGTGCAGTCAACGGCACCTAGCACTTTGGGGAATTGTGCCACACTGTAGAAATCAAGGGCGGCAGCCTGCCTTTCTGCAGGTGTCCTGGGCAGGTATATGTGCCTAAGGACTGATGGGCGTGCAGTGATGATGTTCGAGACCTGGTGTAGGCAGCGTGACTGCGTGGCCTGTGACACCCCACCCACTATGGCACTTGTCAGCTGAAATGATCCTGTGGCCAAGAAGTGCAGTACATTGAGGACCTTATCCAGGGGGCTGAGTGCTTGGGAGTACAGGGTGGGTGATGTGAGGTCATCCTCCCACTCACTGACCAGGTCCAGTATTATGTGTGGTGGAAACCTGTACCTCCCATACACCTGGACATCAGGCATCCCAAAACGGCTGGTTCTGGGAGTGAAAATTATGGCCCTCTCTATCCTCCTCCTCCTCCTTTGGTAACCCACGGCCACTGCTGCTAGGAACGGTATATTCATCCTGGCGTCTGAGCTTGTTTGTTGTTTGCGCGCACTTTTATGCTGCGCGGGTCAACGTACGCCTGCTTCATGCTGGCGTACGTGTTTCAGGATTGGACCATTTATTTTTCGGCGCGTTGTAGGCGAACATGTGAATCTTCCCGCCCACCCCAAGAATACACGTAACACGCTCTCCCAGGCCCAGTCGCAAGTAAATATTCCCGCCCACACCTAGAATACAAGTACCCCACTCTCACAGGTCCAGTCGCATGTGGAAGTTCACGCGCACCCAGAAATAGACGTACCCAGGGCAATCGCGTGTGGAACTTCCCGCGAACTCAGTAATACACGTAGCCTGCTGGTATCGTGTGTGGAAGTTCACGCGGACCCATAATACACGTACCCCGATGGTATCGCATGGGAGACTACCCGCGCACCCCAGGAATACACGTACCCAGGCAAATCGCACGGCTGGGGGGTGGGGGTGCAGGGGGACATGTGTGGGGGCCTGGTGGAGGGTGCTCTGCACTGCTGGGGGGTGGGGGTGATGGGAGACATGAGTGGGGGCCTGGTGGAGGCTGCCCCTGCACTGCTGGGGGGTGGGGGTCGTAGGAGACATGAGTTGGACATGTGTGGGGGCCTGGTGGAGGGTGCCCCTGGATGCTGGGAGGTGGGGGTGATAGGGGACATGAGTGGGGGCCTGGTGGAGGGTGCCCCTGGATGCTGGGGGGTGGGGGTGGTGGGAGACATGAGTGGGGGACTGGTGGAGGCTGCCCCTGCATTGCTGGGGGGTGGGGGTGCAGGGGGACATGAGTGGGGGCCTGGTGGAGGGTGCCCTGCACTGCTGGGGGTGGGGGTGGTAGGAGACATGTGTCGGGGCCTGGTGGAGGGTGCCCTGCACTGCTGGGGGGTGGAGGTGATGGGAGACATGAGTGGGGGCCTGGTGGAGGCTGCCCCTGCACTGCTGGGGGGTGGGGGTGCAGGGAGACATGAGTTGGACATGAGTGGGGGCCTGGTGGAGGGTGCCCCTGGATGCTGGGGGGTGGGGGTGGTGGGAGACATGAGTGGGGGCCTGGTGGAGGCTGCCCCTGCACTGCTGGGGGTGGGGTGCAGGGAGACATGAGTGGGGGCCTGGTGGAGGCTGCCCCTGGATGCTGGGGGTGGGGGTGATAGGGGACATGAGTGGGGGCCTGGTGGAGGGTGCCAATGGATGCTGGGGGGTGGGGGTGGTGGGAGACATGAGTGGGGGCCTGGTTGAGGCTGCCCCTGCACTGCTGGGGGGTGGGGGTGCAGGGAGACATGAGTGGGGGCCTGGTGGAGGCTGCCCCTGGATGCTGGGGGGTGGGGGTGATAGGGGACATGAGTGGGGGCCTGGTGGAGGCTGCCCCTGCACTGCTGGGGGGTGGGGGTGATGGGAGACATGAGTGGGGGTCTGGTGGAGGCTGCCCCTGCACTGCTGGGGGGTGGGGGTGATGGGAGACATGAGTTGGACATGAGTGGGGGCCTGGTGGAGGCTGCCCCTGCACTGCTGGGGGGTGGGGGTGGTGGGAGACATGTGTTTGGGCCTAGTGGAGGGTGCCCTGCACTGCTGGGGGGTGGGGGGGTAGACATGAGTGGGGGCCTGGTGGAGGGTGCCGCTGGATGCTGGGGGGTGGGGGTGATAGGGGACATGAGTGGGGGCCTGGTGGAGGGTGCCCCTGGATGCTGGGGGGTGGGGTGGTGGCAGACATGAGTGGGGGCCTGGTGGAGGCTGCCCCTGCACTGCTGGGGGGTGGGGGTAGTGGGAGACATGTGTGGGGGCCTGGTGGAGGGTGCCCTGCACTGCTGGGGGTGGGGGTGGTGGGAGACATGAGTTGGACATGAGTGGGGGCCTGGTGGAGGGTGCCCCTGGATGCTGGGGGGTGGGGGTGGTGGGAGACATGAGTGGGGGCCTGGTGGAGGCTGCCCCTGCACTGCTGGGGGGTGGGGGTGGTGGGAGACATGTGTGGGGGCCTGGTGGAGGGTGCCCCTGGATGCTGGGGGGTGGGGGTGGTTGGAGACTTGAGTGGGGGCCTGGTGGAGGCTGCCCCTGCACTGCTGGGGGGTGGGGGTGGTGAGAGACATGTGTGGGGGCCTGGTGGAGGGTGCCCTGCTCTGCTGGGGGGTGGGGGTGCAGGGAGACATGAGTTGGACATGAGTGGGGGCCTGGTGGAGGGTGCCTGTTAGGGAGAATTCTCTGTTTAGGCTGAATTTCCTAACCTAGTGAGTCCCCCAGCAGCTTTGCTGGATTTCTGGAGTTTGTTTTTTTCCATCCTGCCAAGTGTGAGACTCTTTTCCTCCCACTCTTGGACATGAATGTGTGTAATTCCTTTGAATGTCAATGTGTTCTATGGGCTATGGGGTCTTTTACTCCATAGGGTCTCATATGTTTTTCTATGTGTGTTACACCGCACCCTACGTGCCGTAACACTGGGGCGTCCTAGCGGACCCCCACCATAGACTCCATACCCGGGGACTGACTACTGTCTCCCCGGGCATGTAAAGTCACCATTGGCTTTACTAGACCTAAATTTACTAACAGAACTAGTACAAACCATCTTATTGTGGACATACTAGTAGGGGTAATTCGATTACTCCTAGATCTGTTATTCGAGGGGGCACTGTCCCGTCCCCCTTCGTCGAGTTTTGGCTGGTGGCAGTGGAACGACCCCGAACATAACCCTATGGGATTCCTCCCATTGTTAGAGATTGATACTTTTTTTCTCGTTAATTTCTAACGTACCACCGGTCTACTTATCTTAAGTAAGTTTATCGGATGGTATTTTCTGCCAGAACTCGGTTTTTAAAAATGGCGTCTGTGTTCGTCTCTGTGACTCCTAAACCAAAGGTTGAGCCCTTTGTTCCACTTTTGGCGGGCCTCTGTACAGAGACCCTCCAAAGTGGTGCCATTCTGTCTGGGTTACCACAGGGGTGTGGGAGGGGGTTTAGGCACCCTGGACCGAGTTGCCTTGCCAACCCCGGTCGCACTCTGGTATGATTGGCCCAAGTGGTGAGCCTCCCCACTCACCACTTAGCGTGTGTTGATTGACAGCTAGGCTGAATGAATGGGGGTCTTCTGCATAAAAGCAGGGCTTTTGGGACTGGATCTTCAGAAGTCGCCACAGGACCTAAGAATCCGACGAGGGTAACGCTGAACCGACATGCACGACGACACCTCCGGTGGAGCCCTGCGGAACCGACTCACCATTTCCCGACGACAGAGGATATCTCCCTGCCGGAGTCTCTTCCCCTGACTGGTGGGAACAAATAGTCCCCTTTGATTTTCTTCGCCTCAGGACACAGTGGTCGAATTGCCCGTGCAGAGCACCTCGGCAACCGGATAGCAACTACCCCTGTACCGCGACTAAAAGGTGGTGCCTTGTGACGGAGCATTCCGCGGCTGGTCTCTTCCCTGGTGGTGCACCGGACTTCACTTTTCTTCGACGACGAGATCATCTCTACTCTTGGCAAAGACCCGACGTGCATCCACCACCAGGAACAACTTCCCCGGCCGGAGCTGTCCCTCCACAAACAAGGTACCGTGTCCGCCTGGCTTCCCTTTCGATCGGTTCGAGTGAGGTGTCTTAATCCTCTCCTTTCCACTGGGTCGCCTCCAAGCTTTCTCACGTATTGTTCTGAACTAGTTCAATCTGCCGATAACAATTTGCTACAAAGACTCGAACGCATTTCCACTAAGAGACTTTTTGGGACATATCGCTTTGCCTCTCTCCGAGTGGGCCTGGCCTCTGAACTTTATGATCTATTGTGGTTCTTGCCTTCTTGCCTTGCATCTTTTTCCCGTGAAGTATTGAACTGTGTTCACACTTTCGTACCCTGCTTATTTTTCTCTCCCGTCCTAACTAATATGAGAGTGCCATCTAGGTTGAGGCATACACCTCTGTCTGAAAATAAGTGATGCTGGTAGAACCTAGACTTGTCGAAATATTGTTAGGGGGATTGATCGTTTCTTCTTCGTAGAGTAATTGTGATTGAAGTGTTTGCCGTGATAGTGCCATAGTGTTTTCCCTAGATGTTCCGTTATAAATAAATACCTTAATATCTTTGTACTGAGCTTCGTTGCGTGTTTGCTTGTCTTACTGTGAAGAATTGCCCTATATTGTATACTCCACATACTGCTTGACTCTTCTTGAGGGAAGTCTGACTGCTCAGCCACAGCTACCAAGTGAATCTGTGTGGTACAGACTGCTACCAAGTGGGTTTACTGCCAAACACCTGTAGTCCTAAATCTTTTGCAGTGGTCCCAGAGGGAACTGCACAGGTCTCCGCCTAACAGTGCCCCTGGATGCTGGGGGGTGGGGGTGGTGGGAGACATGAGTGGGGGCCTGGTGGATGCTGCCCCTGCACTGCTAGGGGGTGGGGGTGCAGGGAGACATGAGTGGGGGCCTGGTGGAGGCTGCCCCTGCACTGCTGGGGGGTGGGGGTGCAGGGAGACATGAGTGGGGGCCTGGTGGAGGCTGTCCCTGCACTGCTGGGGAGTGGGGGTGATGGGAGACATGAGTGGGGGCCTGGTGGAGGCTGCCCCTGCACTGCTGGGGGTGGGGGTGCAGGGAGACATGAGTGGGGGCCTTGTGGAGGCTGCCCCTGGATGCTGGGGGGTGGGGGTGATAGGGGACATGAGTGGGGGCCTGGTGGAGGGTGCCCCTGGATGCTGGGGGGTGGGGGTGGTGGGAGACATGAGTGGGGGCCTGGTGGAGGCTGCCCCTGCACTGCTGGGGGGAGGGGGTGGTGGGAGACATGAGTTGGACATGTGTTTGGGCCTGGTGGAGGCTGCCCCTGGATGCTGGGGGGTGGGGGTGATAGGGGACATGAGTTGGACATGAGTGGGGGCCTGGTGGAGGGTGCCCCTGGATGCTGGGGGGTGGGGGTGGTGGGAGACATGAGTGGGGGCCTGTTGGAGGCTGCCCTGCACTGCTGGGGGGTGGGGGTGGTGGTAGACATGAGTGGGGGCCTGGTGGAGGCTGCCCCTGCACTGCTGGGGGGTGGGGGTGCAGGGAGACATGAGTTGGACATGAGTGGGGGCCTGGTGGAGGGTGCCCCTGGATGCTGGGGGTGGGGACGGTGGGAGACATGAGTGGGGGCCTGGTGGAGGCTGCCCCTGCACTGCTGGGCGTGGGGGTGGTGGGAGACATGTGTGGGGGCCTGGTGGAGGGTGCCCTGCACTGCTGGGGGGTGGGGGTGGTGGGAGAGATGAGTTGGGCATGAGTGGGGGCCTGGTGGAGGGTGCCCCTGGATGCTGGGGGGTGGGGGTGTTGGGAGACATGAGTGGGGGCCTGGTGGAGGGTGCCCCTGGATGCTGGGGGGTGGGGGTGGTGGGAGACATGAGTGGGGTCCTGGTGGAGGCTGTCCCTGCACTGCTGGGGGGTGGGGGTGGTGGCAGACATGTGTGGGGGCCTGGTGGAGGGTGCCCTGCACTGCTGCGGTGTGGGGGTGGTGGGAGACATGTGTGGGGGCCTGGTGGAGGGGGCCCTCCACTGCTGGGGGGTGGGGGTGGTGGTAGACATGAGTGGGGGCCTGGTGGAGGCTGCCCCTGTACTGCTGGGGGGTAGGGGTGCAGGGAGACATGAGTTGGACATGAGTGGGGGCCTGGTGGAGGGTGCCCCTGGATGCTGGGGGGTGGGGGTGGTGGGAGACATGTGCGGGGGCCTGGTGGAGGCTGCCCCTGCACTGCTGGGGGGTGGTGGGAGACATGTGTGGGGGCCTGGTGGAGGGTGACCTGCACTGCAGGGGCGTGGGGGTGCAGGGAGACATGAGTTGGACATGAGTCGGGGCCTGGTGGAGGGTGCCCCTGGATGCTGGGGGGTGGGGGTGGTGGTAGACATGAGTGAGGGCCTGGTGGAGGCTGCCCCTGCACTGCTGGGTGGTGGGGTTGGTGGTAGACATGAGTGGGGGCCTGGTGGAGGCTGCCCCTGCACTGCAGGGGGTTGGGGGTGGTGGGAGACATGAGTGGGGGCCTGGTGGAGGCTGCCCCTGCACTGCTGGGGGGTGGGGGTGATGGGAGACATGAGTGGGGGCCTGGTGGAGGCTGCCCCTGCACTGCTGGGGGTGGGGGTGGTGGGAGACATGAGTGGGGGCCTGGTGGAGGCTGCCCCTGCACTGCTGGGGGGTGGGGGTGCAGGGAGACATGAGTGGGGGCCTGGTGGAGGCTGCCCCTGCACTGCTGGGGGGTGGGGGTGATGGGAGACATGAGTGGGGGCCTGGTGGAGGCTGCCCCTGCACTGCTGGGGGGTGGGGGTGCAGGGAGACATGAGTGGGGGCCTTGTGGAGGCTGCCCCTGGATGCTGGGGGGTGGGGGAGATAGGGGACATGAGTAGGGGCCTGGTGGAGGGTGCCCCTGGATGCTGGGGGGTGGGGGTGGTGGGAGACTTGAGGGGGGCCTGGTGGCGGCTGCCCCTGCACTGCTGGGGGGTGGGGGTGGTGGGAGACATGAGTTGGACATGTGTTTGGGCCTGGTGGAGGCTGCCCCTGGATGCTGGGGGGTGGGTGTGGTGGGAGACATGAGTGGGGGCCTGGTGGAGGCTGCCCTGCACTGCTGGGGGGTGGGGGCGGTGGGAGACATGAGTGGGGGCCTGGCGGAGGCTGCCCCTGCACTGCTGGGGGGTGGGGGTGCAGGGAGACATGAGTTGGACATGGGTGGGGGCCTGGTGGAGGGTGCCCCTGGATGCTGGGGGTGGGGATGGTGGGAGACATGAGTGGGGGCCTGGTGGAGGCTGCCCCTGCACTGCTGGGGGTGGGGTGGTGGGAGACATGTGTGGGGGCCTGGTGGAGGTTGCCCTGCACTGCTGGGGGGTGGGGGTGGTGGGAGAGATGAGTTGGACATGAGTGGGGGCCTGGTGGAGGGTGCCCCTGGATGCTGGGGGTTGGGGGTGGTGGGAGACATGAGTGGGGGCCTGGTGGAGGCTGCCCCTGCACTGCTGGGGGGTGGGGGTGGTGGGAGGCATGTGCGGGGGCCTGGTGGAGGCTGCCCCTGGATGCTGGGGGGTGGGGATGGTGGGAGACATGAGTGGGGGCCTGGTGGAGGATGTCCCTGCACTGCTGGGGGGTGGGGGTGGTGGCAGACCTGTGTGGGGGCCTAGTGGACGGTGCCCTGCACTGCTGCGGTGTGGGGGTGGTGGGAGACATGTGTGGGGGCCTGGTGGAGGGGGCCCTGCACTGCTGGGGGGTGGGGGTGGTGGTAGACATGAGTGGGGGCCTGGTCGAGGCTGCCCCTGTACTGCTGGGGGGTAGGGGTGCAGGGAGACATGAGTTGGACATGAGTGGGGGCCTGGTGGAGGGTGCCCCTGGATGCTGGGGGGTGGGGGTGGTGGGAGACATGTGCGGGGGCCTGGTGGAGGCTGCCCCTGCACTGCTGGGGGGTGGTGGGAGACATGTGTGGGGGCCTGGTGGAGGGTGACCTGCACTGCAGGGGCGTGGGGGTGCAGGGAGACATGAGTTGGACATGAGTGGGGGCCTGGTGGAGGGTGCCCCTGGATTCTGGGGGGTGGGGGTGGTGGTAGACATGAGTGGGGGCCTGGTGGAGGCTGCCCCTGCACTGCTGGGTGGTGGGGTTGGTGGTAGACATGAGTGGGGGCCTGGTGGAGGCTGCCCCTGCACTGCTGGGGGTGGGGGTGGTGGGAGACATGAGTGGGGGCCTGGTGGAGGCTGCCCCTGCACTGCTGGGGGGTGGGGGTGATGGGAGACATGAGTGGGGGCCTGGTGGAGGCTGCCTCTGCACTGCTGGGGGTGGGGGTGGTGGGAGACATGAGTGGGGGCCTGGTGGAGGCTGCCCCTGCACTGCTGGGGGGTGGGGTGATGGGAGACATGAGTGGAGGCCTGGTGGAGGCTGCCCCTGCACTGCTGGGGGCTGGGAGTGATGGGAGACATGAGTGGGGGCCTGGTGGAGGCTGCCCCTGCACTGCTGGGGGTTGGGGCTGGTGGGAGACATGAGTGGGGGCCTGGTGGAGGCTGCCCCTGCACCGCTGGGGGGTGGGGTGGTGGGAGACATGAGTTGGACATGTGTTTGGGCCTGGTGGAGGCTGCCCCTGGATGCTGGGGGGTGGGGGTGGTGGTAGACATGAGTGGGGGCCTGGTGGAGGCTGCCCTGCACTGCTGGGGGGTGGGGGTGGTGGTAGACATGAGTGGGGGCCTGGTGGAGGCTGCCCCTGCACTGCTGGGGGGGTGGGGGTGCAGGGAGACATGAGTTGGACTTGAGTGGGGGCCTGGTGGAGGGTGCCCCTGGATGCAGGGGGGTGGGGGTGATAGGGGACATGAGTTGGACATGAGTGGGGGCCTGGTGGAGGGTGCCCCTGGATGCTGGGGGGTGGTGGTGGTGGTAGACATGAGTGGGGGCCTGGTGGAGGCTGCCCTGCACTGCTGGAGGGTGGGGTGGTGGTAGACATGAGTGGGGGCCTGGTGGAGTCTGCCCCTGCACTGCTGGGGGGTGGGGGTGCAGGGAGACATGAGTTGGACATGAGTGGGGGCCTGGTGGAGGGTGCCCCTGGATGCTGGGGGGTGGGGGTGGTGGGAGACATGAGTGGGGGCCTGGTGGAGGCTGCCCCTGCACTGCTGGGGGGTGGGGGTGGTGGGAGACATGTGTGGGGGCCTGGTGGAGGGTGCCCTGCACTGCTGGGGGGTGGGGGTGGTGGGAGACATGAGTTGGACATGAGTGGGGGCCTGGTGGAGGGTGCCCCTGGATGCTGGGCGGTGGGGGTGGTGGGAGACATGAGTGGGGGCCTGGTGGAGGCTGCCCCTGCACTGCTGGGGGGTGGGGGTGGTGGCAGACCTGTGTGGGGGCCTGGTGGAGGGTGCCCTGCACTGCTGCGGTGTGGGGGTGGTGGGAGACATGTGTGGGGGCCTGGTGGAGGGGGCCCTGCACTGCTGGGGGGTGGGGGTGGTGGTAGACATGAGTGGGGGCCTGGTGGAGGCTGCCCCTGTACTGCTGGGGGGTAGGGGTGCAGGGAGACATGAGTTGGACATGAGTGGGGGCCTGGTGGAGGGTGCCCCTGGATGCTGGGGGGTGGGGGTGGTGGGAGACATGTGCGGGGGCCTGGTGGAGGCTGCCCCTGCACTGCTGGGGGGTGGTGGGAGACATGTGTGGGGGCCTGGTGGAGGGTGACGTGCACTGCAGGGGCGTGGGGGTGCAGGGAGACATGAGTTGGACATGAGTGGGGGCCTGGTGGAGGGTGCCCCTGGATGCTGGGGGGTGGGGGTGGTGGTAGACATGAGTGGGGGCCTGGTGGAGGCTGCCCCTGCACTGCTGGGTGGTGGGGTTGGTGGTAGACATGAGTGGGGGCCTGGTGGAGGCTGCCCCTGCACTGCTGGGGGTGGGGGTGGTGGGAGACATGAGTGGGGGCCTGGTGGAGGCTGCCCCTGCACTGCTGGTGGGTGGGGGTGATGGGAGACATGAGTGGGGGCCTGGTGGAGGCTGCCTCTGCACTGCTGGGGGTGGGGGTGGTGGGAGACATGAGTGGGGGCCTGGTGGAGGCGGCCCCTGCACTGCTGGGGGGTGGGGTGATGGGAGACATGAGTGGAGGCCTGGTGGAGGCTGCCCCTGCACTGCTGGGGGCTGGGAGTGATGGGAGACATGAGTGGGGGCCTGGTGGAAGCTGCTCCTGCACTGCTGGGGGGTGGGGGTGGTGGTAGACATGAGTGGGGGCCTGGTGGAAGCTGCCCCTGCACTGCTGGGGGGTGGGGGTGCAGGGAGACATGAGTTGGACATGAGTGGGGGCCTGGTGGAGGGTGCCCCTGGATGCAGGGGGGTGGGGGTGATAGGGGACATGAGTTGGACATGAGTGGGGGCCTGGTGGAGGGTGCCCCTGGATGCTGGGGGGTGGGGGTGGTGGGAGACATGAGTGGGGGCCTGGTGGAGGCTGCCCTGCACTGCTGGGGGGTGGGGGCGGTGGTAGACATGAGTGGGGGCCTGGTGGAGGCTGCCCCTGCACTGCTGGGGGGTGGGGGTGCAGGGAGACATGAGTTGGACATGAGTGGGGGCCTGGTGGAGGGTGCCCCTGGATGCTGGGGGCTGGGGGTGGTGGGAGACATGAGTGGGGGCCTGGTGGAGGCTGCCCCTGCACTCACTGCTGGGGGGTGGGGGTGGTGGGAGACATGTGGGGGGGCCTGGTGGAGGGTGCCCTGCACTGCTGGGGGGTGGGGGTGGTGGGAGACATGAGTTGGACATGAGTGGGGACTGGTGGAGGGTGCCCCTGGATGCTGGGGGGTGGGGGTGGTGGTAGACATGAGTGGTGGCCTGGTGGAGGCTGCCCCTGTGTTAGGCGGAAACCTGTGCAGTTCCCTCTGGGACCACGGCAAAAGATTTAGGACTACAGGTGTTTGGCAGTAAACCCACTTGGTAGCAGTCTGTACCACACAGATTCACTTGGTAGCTGTGGCTGAGCAGTCAGACTTCTCTCAAGAAGAGTTAAGCAGTATGTGGAGTTTACAATATAGGACAATCCTTCACAGTAAGACAAGCAAACACGTAACAAGGCTTCAGTGTAAAGATATTAAGGTATTTATTTATAACGGAACATCTATAAAAAACACTATGGCACTATCACGGCAAACACTTCAATCACAGTTACTCTACGAAGAAGAAACGATCAAACCCCCTAACAATATGTCGACAAGTCTAGGTTCTACCGGCACCACTTATTTACAGACAGAGGTGTATGCCTCAACCTCGATGGCACTCTAATATTAGTTAGGACGGGAGAGAAAAATAAGCAGGTTACGAAATCAACACAGTTCAATACTTCACGGGAAAAATGCAAGGCAAGAAGGCAAGAACCACAATAGATCATAAAGTTCAGAGGCCAGGCCCACTCGGAGAGAGGCAAGGCGATATGTCCCAAAAGTCTCTAGTGGAAATGCGTTCGAGTCTTTGTAGCAAATTGTTATCGGCAGTTTGAACTAGTTCAGAACAATACGTGAGAAAGCTTGGAGGCGACCCAACGGAAAGGAGAGGATTAAGACACCTCACTCGATCCGGCAGAAAGGGAAGCCAGGCGAACAAGGTACCTTGTTGTGGAGAGACAGCTCCGGCGGGGGCAGTTGTTCCTGGTGGTGGATGCACGTCGGGTCTTTGCCAAGAGTAGAGATGATCTCGTCATCGAAGAAAAGTGAAGTCCGGTGCACCACCAGGGAAGAGACCAGCCGCGGAGTGCTCCGTCACAAGGCACCACCTTTTGTTCGCGGTACAGGGGTAGTGGCTATCCGGTTGCCGGGGTGCTCTGCACTGGCAATTCGACCACTGCGTCCTGAGGCGAAGAAAAAGCAAAGGGGACTGGTTGTTCCCACCAGTCAGGGGAAGAGACTCTCCGGCAGGGAGATCTCCTCTGTCGTCGGGAAGTGGTGAGTCGGTTCAGCAGGGCTCCACCGGAGGTGTCGTCGTTGCAGGTCGGCTCAGCGTTACCCTCGTCGGATTCTTAGGTCCTGTGGCGACTTC
The DNA here is from genome assembly GCF_040938575.1 of Ambystoma mexicanum. Lineage (NCBI taxonomy): Eukaryota > Metazoa > Chordata > Amphibia > Caudata > Ambystomatidae > Ambystoma > Ambystoma mexicanum. The sequence continues at coordinate 1,198,989,831 of NC_090924.1, forward strand.
TGAAGATCCAGTCCCAAAAGCTCTGCTTTTATATAGAAAACCCCCATTCATTAAGCCTAGCTGTCAATCAACACTTGCTAAGTGGTGAGCGGGGAGGCTCACCACTTGGGCCAATCACACCAGAGTGCAAACGGAGTTGGCAAGGCAACTCGGTCCAGGGTGCCTAAACCCCCTCCGACACCCCTGTGGTAACCCAGACAGAATGGCACCACTTTGGAGGGTCTCTGTACAGAGGCCCGCCAAAAGTGGAACAAAGGGCTCAACCTTTGGTTTAGGAGTCACAGAGACGAACACAGACGCCATTTTAAAAACCGAGTTCTGGCAGAAAATACCATCCGATAAACTTATTTAAAATAAGTAGACCGGTGGTACGTTAGAGATTAACAAGGAAAAGTATCAATCTCCAACAATGGGACGAATCCCATAGGGTTATGTTCGGGGTCGAACATAACAAGTAGTTTCCACTGCCACCAGTAAAAACTCGACGAGGGGGGACGGGACAGTGCCCCCTCGAGTAACAGACCCAGGAGTAATCGAAATTACCCCTACTAGCACGTCCACAATAAGGTGGTTTGTACTAGTTCTTTTAGTAAATTTAGGTCTAGTAAAGCCAATGGTGACTTTACATGCCCGGGGAGACAGTAGTCAGTCCCCGGGTATGGAGTCTATGGTGGAGGTCCGCTAGGACGCCCCAGTGTTACGGCAGGTAGGGTGCGGTGTAACACACATAGAAAAACATATGAGACCTTATGGAGTAAAAGACCCCATAGCCCATAGAACACATTGACATTCAAAGGAATTACACACATTCATGTCCAAGAGTGGGAGAAAAAAAGTCTCACTCTTGGCAGGATGGAAAAAACAAATTCCAGAAATCCAGCAAAGCTGCTGGGGGACTCACTGGGTTAGGAAATTCAGCCTAAACAGAGAATTCTCCCTAACACTCGCCCCCCCAAGACTAAGGGACAGGAGGATTTAATCCACTCCTGGATGAATCTCATACCTCTAGTCGATGACATACATCCTAGAGAGACCATCAGCATTTTGGTGGTGACAATCTGACCTGTGCTCAATGGTGAAATCAAACCCTTGCAGGCAGATCGACCATCTCAATAGTTTTGGGTTTTCCCCTTTCATTTGCATTAACCATCTCAAGGGTTAGTGGTCAGTCTGAATGACAAAAGTAGAACCATACAAGTACGGCCTAAACTTCTTTAGAGCCCACACGATAGCAAAGCACTCTCTTTCGATTGTTGCCCACCTTGTTTCAGGATCCTTCAGCTTGCGGCTGATGAAGCAAACGGGGTGCTCCCTACCTTTCCCATCCAGTTGACTGAGTACGGCACCTATCCCTACATTTGAAGCATCTGTCTGCACAATGAAGTGTTGGCGGTAATCAGGAGCTCTGAGTACTGGGGCTTGGCAAAGAGCCTTTTTCAGGTTTTCAAAAGCCTGATTGCACTCCTCGTTCCACTTAACCTTTTTAGGAAATTTGGGCGAGGAGATGACATTCAGTGGAGAAGCTATGGTCCCATAGTTCTCTATGAAATTCCTGTAATACCCAGTGAGGCCTAGGAAGGCTCTCACTTGGGTTTGAGTAGTAGGTGTTGTCCAATTTTGCACAGCTTCAATCTTACTGAGCAAAGGCCTTATTTCTCCACCTACCTCATGTCCAAGATAGACTACCTTATCTGCCCAATTTGGCATTTACTCACCTTTATGGTCAGATTGGCTCGTCCTCACCTTTGATGTGGGTTTGTACGTTTTCTGACATTCTGTATCCTCTGCTTTTGACTGGCAGACAGTCACCAGTGAGTATGTCATACTGGCCCCAAGGGGTCAAGCCTGGTGAAAGCGAGAACAGAGAGGCAAACTGATTCAACATAGATTTGCACTCTTCTTGTTGCTCGGGTGTCAGATTGGAGGAGAGATTTACTCCTTCAATTTGTTCGTCCAAAGGTAAGCCTCTGAGGAGATCCGGAAGAGCTTCACTCTCTTCTTCTTCCTCGGATGATGCTAGAAGCAACGCTCCTACATCAGGTCGTGAGACATACGCTTTGAGGCGGTTGGTGTGGAAGACGGTCGGAGCCTCCTTGGGATTGCCCAAGTCCACCAGATAGTTAACCTCTCTGAGTTTACCCACAACTCTGAAGGGTCCCATCCATTTATCTTGCAAGGCCCTCTGCCTTGTTGGGATCATAACGAGAACGAGCTGGTCTTGAGCGAACTCAACCATGTTAGCCTTTTGATCGTGCCAGTGCTTGACCAATGCTTGTCCAGCTTTCAAGTTATCGCTTGCTTCCGTCATCATGTGCGACATTCTCCTACGGAGACCTATCACGTAGTCAGTCACTCTGACTGGCTTGGGGGAAGGAGCACTCTCCAACCCCTCCTTAATCAGGGCCAATGGACCTCTGACGGGATGACCATAGAGAAGTTCGAAGGTAGAGTAACCTACTCCCTCCTGAGGGACTTCTCTATAAGCAAAGAGAAGGCATGGCAGTAGAAGGTCCCACTTACGCTTAAGGGGTTCTTCTAAAGCACCTATCATGCTCTTCATGGTTCGGTTGAACCGTTTTACCAACCCATTGGTTTGGGGATGGTAGGCCGTTGAGAACTTGTAAGTAACTCCACAGGTTTTCCACATGGCTTTCCTGTAGTGGGACATAAAGTTTGACCCCCTGTCAGAGATTACTTCCTTAGGAAACCCGACCCTAGTAAAAATACCAAGGAGGGCCTTAGCCACAGCCGGAGCTGTAACAGTCCTCATAGGAATTGCCTCAGGATACCTAGTAGCATGGTCTACTACAACAGGTATAAACCTGTTGCCTGAGGAGGTTGGAGGATCAAGGGGACCAACAATGTCAATTCCTACTCTCTCAAATGGGACTCCCACAACTGGGAGAGGCACTAAAGGTGCCACATTCTTGGAGCCAACCTTACCAGAGGTCTGGCAGGTGTGGCAGCTCCTGCAGTGTTTTTCTACTTTGGCCCCCATCTTTGGCCAATAGAAGTAGAGCGAGAGCCTTTCCTTAGTCTTCTTGAAACTCAAGTGACCAGCCAAAGGAATCCCGTGGGCTAACTGCAAGAACTGTGGTCCGTTCTCTTGGGGTACTACAAGTCGTTTGTAGTCTCCAGGTGCAGACTCGGTCGGTTCACTGTAGAAGAGGCCATCTTCCCAGTGCAACCTGTATTTCCCAGGCTCTTGCCCTTCAGCCTGAGCTTCTGCCTAGTGGCGAAGACCTTCCAGAGTTGGGCATTCTCTCTGTCCCTTACTGAAGTCTGCCCTGCTGGGTCCACCTTCTGCCAGTAAAGACTGAAGCTCAGGATGGTCAACAGGATCCAGATCTCCAATGAGTTCCTGGCCTTCCATTAGCTCTTCCTCAGAGTCTAATTCTACCACACAGGGTTGTACCTCCCTCTCAGCCTCAGCTGGAGGTGAAGTTACAGGTGTAACTTTGGACAACCGCGGGGAAGTCCGTGTTGGCTGCACTGAAATGCTGGCTGCTGGTTTCGGGATAGAAGTCTTAGGTTTCCCTTTCGCTTCTGATTTCTTGGAGACAGCTGCCGACAATTCCAGTGGAGCAGGAGTGATCTCTTTCTTCATCATCTCCTGGAGAGTACCGCACATGGTCCTCTCTCTTGCGGGTCTGGTAAGCTCCTGTAACCGTTTACTAGGAGGTCTGGGAGTATGCGATACAACTCAGAGAGTTTTCAAATCGTTACCCAACAGTACGCGTCCTGGTACCTCACTCTGTATGCTGACAGGTATCTTCACAGTCATGTCGTTACACTGGATGAGAACTGGTAATTGTGGAAGCATCTGCACAGGCCCTCCAGCTAACTTGGTGAGGCGTTTGGGTGCCTTAGCAACATCCTCAGCCTGAAAAAACGATTTATCCACCACAGTTATGCTGGCCCCAGTGTCCCTAATGGCAGGAGTCTCCTGACCATTCACCTGGACACTGTCCTTATAATACTCTTTAGTATTATCGGGGATAGAATTATAGACATCTAAATTCTGTTGTTCCCACAACCCCAGAGATACTAAAGAAATGCTGGCTGAGACTCCAATGGGTTCGTCAGCTAGCAGTAGAAAGTTTCCACTTGCCATTTGGACTTCCTCCTCTGGAGCGAAGGCTAAGGAGACAAGCTGGACCCCTGAAGGTTTACCCTTACATCTGGGATCTCCTTTCACGTGGTCAGTCGAGCCACAAACAAAGCATTTACCGAACGCCTTTTGGAATGGTGGCTTGTTCTGACCTCCTTCCGGTTTGGCACCAGAAGACACACTATTCTGCTATGGTTTTCCCGGTGGCTTACCCTTCTGGTTTTGTTTGGGGCCCTCTTTGGAATTTGAGTTATTCGAATTCTCTTTTGAGTCTTTTTTAGGCTGTTTTCCCTCATCCTTTTTCTGAGTTGCCCCAGAATCCTTATGAGTAGCCCTGTTGGCAACCCACAAGAAAGCAGTCTTAGCTAGCGTCCGGGAATCCAATTCCTTCGAATCAGCCAAGTGCTGTCTGAGCTCAGGAGAACAGGCATCATAAATCGACTCCAACATAAAAAGATTCTTCATACCCTCATAAGTGTTCACTTTGTAACCCTTAATCCATCCCTCTAAGTTTTTCAACCCTTCACTCACCCAGGTAGCCCAAGGGGTACCATCATGCTTTTTGAGGGTTCTAAACCTCTTAAGATACTGGGAAGGGGTCTTCCCAAATCTAGCTATTAAAGCTAGTTTCACACTTTCGTAATCCGTCTTATCCGCCTCCCCCAACTCCATTACCACATCAGTCGCAACAGGAGGGAGCCTAGAGAACAACCAGGGAAGTAAATAATTCCCAGTGATGTCCTGGAGCCCATGATTGTACTCAAACAGTTTCAACCAATCCAACACATCCAATCTAGGTTCATACATACCCACTAATTCCTTCGGCATCCGGGGTCTTTTGGGACTGGAGCTCCTAGAGGAACCAGAGGAGAGAGAAGCATTTTCGATAGACAACTTTTTCATCTCTAATTCGTGATTAAGTTCTATTTCCCTGAGTCTTAACTCAGCTTGCTTCTGCTCAGCCTGGACATTCATCCGTCTGAACTCGAGGTCTTGGTTTCGTTCAGATTGAGCCAAGAACCGTTTGTATTCTAATTCGAGCTTCATTTTTTCAAGTTCAAAATAAGCAGGGTTACTTGTGGGACCTGGTATGGGCCCCGTAGGTACAGCTGGTAAGGCAGGTAGAGGAGCAGGGAAGACAGTTTCGTTAGCCTCTCCATCGCTATCATCGGAATTACGATTCAGATCAACACCATCACTGTTATCTACAGTTGCTGGAGAAATTGGTTCCTCTGAACCAGTACCCAGACTTTGGTTCGCCAGCAATCTCTCTATTAGTTCTAACTTCTTGCCTCTTACAGGAAGATTCTCTTGCCTACAGAGAGCTCGCAAACTCTCAGTATTTTCACCTGACAAGGATTCTTGACTGTAAGTTTCCATCGTAGACATGTTTTTGAAAGTTGCTTTTTAGTGCTAAGCTTCGCGGTTAGTTATCCTAAAGTGTCGAAAAGCACTCTAAACTGTATACTCGATACAAATCCCACCCCTGCCACCAGTGTTAGGCGGACACCTGTGCAGTTCCCTCTGGGACCACGGCAAAAGATTTAGGACTACAGGTGTTTGGCAGTAAACTCACTTGGTAGCAGTCTGTACCACACAGATTCACTTGGTAGCTGTGGCTGAGCAGTCAGACTTCTCTCAATAAGAGTTAAGCAGTATGTGGAGTATACAATATAGGACAATCCTTCACAGTAAGACAAGCAAACACGTAACAAGGCTTCAGTGTAAAGATATTAAGGTATTTATTTATAACGGAACATCTATGAAAAATACTATGGCACTATAACGGCAAACACTTCAATCACAGTTACTCTACGAAGAAGAAACGATCAAACCCCCTAACAATATGTCGACAAGTCTAGGTTCTACCGGCACCACTTATTTACAGACAGAGGTGTATGCCTCAACCTAGATGGCATTCTAATATTAGTTAGGACGGGAGAGAAAAATAAGCAGGTTACGAAATCAACACAGTTCAATACTTCACGGGAAAAATGCAAGGCAAGAAGGCAAGAACCACAATAGATGATAAAGTTCAGGGGCCAGGCCCACTAGGAGAGAGGCAAGGCGATATGTCCCAAAAGTCTCTAGTGGAAATGCGTTCGAGTCTTTGTAGCAAATTTTTATCGGCAGTTTGAACTAGTTCAGAACAATACGTGAGAAAGCTTGGAGGCGACCCAACGGAAAGGAGAGGATTAAGACACCTCACTCGATCCGGCAGAAAGGGAAGCCAGACGGACACGGTACCTTGTTGTGGAGAGACAGCTCCGGCGGGGGCAGTTGTTCCTGGGGGTGGATGCACGTCGGGTCTTTGCCAAGAGTAGAGATGATCTCGTTGTCAAAGAAAAGTGAAGTCCGGTGCACCACCAGGGAAGAGTCCAGCCGCGGAGTGCTCCGTCACAAGGCACCACCTTTTGGTCGCGGTACAGGGGTAGTGGCTATCCGGTTGCCGGGGTGCTCTGCACTGGCAATTCGACCACCGCGTCCTGAGGCGAAGAAAAAGCAAAGGGGACTGGTTGTTCCCACCAGTCAGGGGAAGAGACTCTCCGGCAGGGAGATCTCCTCTGTCGTCGGGAAGTGGTGAGTCGGTTCAGCAGGGCTCCACCGGAGGTGTCGTCGTTGCAGGTCGGCTCAGCGTTACCCTCATCGGATTCTTAGGTCCTGTGGTGACTTCTGAAGATCCAGTCCCACAAGCTCTGCTTTTATGCAGAAAACCCCCATTCATTCAGCCTAGCTGTCAATCAACACTTGCTAAGTGGTGAGCAGGGAGGCTCACCACTTGGGCCAATCACACCAGAGTGCGACCGGAGTTGGCAAGGCAACTCGGTCCAGGGTGCCTAAACCCCCTCCCACACCCATGTGGTAACCCAGACAGAATGGCACCACTTTGGAGTGTCTCTGTACAGAGGCCCGCCAAAAGTGGAACAAAGGGCTCAACCTTTGGTTTAGGAGTCACAGAGACGAACACAGACACCATTTTAAAAACCGAGTTCTGGCAGAAAATACCATCCGATAAACTTATTTAAGATAAGTAGACCGGTGGTACGTTAGAGATTAACGAGGAAAAGTATCAATCTCCAACAATGGGACGAATCCCATAGGGTTATGTTCGGGGTCGAACATAACAAGTAGTTTCCACTGCCACCAGCCAAAACTCGACGAGGGGGGACGGAACAGTGCCCCCTCGAGTAACAGACCCAGGAGTAATCGAATTACCCCTACTAGCACGTCCACAATAAGGTGGTTTGTACTAGTTCTGTTAGTAAATTTAGGTCTAGTAAACCCAATGGTGACTTTACATGCCCCGGGAGACAGTAGTCAGTCCCCGGGTATGGAGTCTATGGTGGAGGTCCGCTAGGACGCCCCAGTGTTACGGCACGTAGGGTGCGGTATAACACACATAGAAAAACATATGAGACCCTATGGAGTAAAAGACCCCATAGCCCATAGAACACATTGACATTCAAAGGAATTACACACATTCATGTCCAAGAGTGGGAGAAAAAGAGTCTCACTCTTGGCAGGATGGAAAAAACAAACTCCCGAAATCCAGCAAAGCTGCTGGGGGACTCACTAGGTTAGGAAATTCAGCCTAAACAGAGAATTCTCCCTAACACCCTGCACTGCTGGGGGGTGGGGGTGGTGGGAGGCATGTGTGGGGGCCTGGTGGAGGGTGCCCCTGGATGCTGGGGGGTGGGGGTGGTGGGAGACATGAGTGGGGGCCTGGTGGAGGCTGCCCCTGCACTGCTGGGGAGTGGGGGTGGTGGGAGACATGTGTGGGGGCTTGGTGGAGGGTGCCCTGCACTCCTGGAGGTGGGGGTGGTGGGAGACATGTGTGGGGGCCTGGTGGAGGGTGCCCTGCACTTCTGGGGGGTGGGGGTGGTGGTAGACATGGGTGGGGGCCTGGTGGAGGCTGCCCCTGCACTGCTGGGGGGTGGGTGTGCAGGGAGACATGAGTTGGACATGAGTGGGGGCCTGGTGGAGGGTGCCCCTGGATGCTGGGGGGTGGGGGTGGTGGGAGACATGAGTGGGGGCCTGGTGGAGGCTGCCCTTGCACTGCTGGGAGGTGGGGGTGGTGGGAGACATGTGTGGGGGCCTGGTGGTGGGTGCCCTGCACTGCTGGGGGGTGGGGGTGCAGGGAGACATGAGTTGGACATGAGTGGGGGCCTGGTGGAGGGTGCCCCTGGATGCTGGGGGGTGGGGGTGGTGGTAGACATGAGTGGGGGCCTGGTGGAGCCTGCCCCTGCACTGCTGGGGGGTGGGTGTGGTGGTAGACATGAGTGGGGGCCTGGTGGAGGCTGCCCCTGCACTGCTGGGGGGTGGGAGTGGTGGGAGACATGAGTGGGGGCCTGGTGGAGGCTGCCCCTATACTGCTGGGGGGTGGGGGCGATGGGAGACATGAGTGGGGGCCTGTTGGATGCTGCCCCTGCACTGCTGGTGGTGGGGGGATGGGAGACATGAGTGGGGGTCTGATGGAGGCTGCCCCTGCACTGCTGGGGGGTGGGGGTGATGGGAGACATGAGTGGGGGCCTGGTGGAGGCTGCCCGTGCACTGCTGGGGGGTGGAGGTGGTGGGAGACACGTGTGGGTGCCTGGTGGAGGGTGCCCTGCACTGCTGGGAGGTGGGGGTGGTGGTAGACATGAGTGGGGGCTTGGAGGAGGCTGCCCCTGCACTGCTGGGGGGTGGGGGTGGTGGGAGACATGAGTGGGGGCCTGGTGGAGGCTGCCCCTGCACTGCTGGGGGATGGGGGTGGTGGGAGGCATGTGTGGGGGCCTGGTGGAGGGTGCCCTGCACTGCTGGGGGGTGGGGGTGGTGGGAGACATGAGTTGGACATGAGTGGGGGCCTGGTGGAGGGTGCCCCTGGATGCTGGGGGCTGGGGGTGGTGGGAGACATGAGTGGGGGCCTGGTGGAGGCTGCCCCTGCACTGCTGGGGGTGGGGGTGGTGGGAGACATGTGTGGGGGCCTGGTGGAGGGTGCCCCTGGATGCTGGGGGGTGGGGGTGGTGGGAGACATGAGTGGGGGCCTGGTGGAGGCTGCCCCTGCACTGCTGGGGGGTGGGGGTGGTGGGAGACATGTATGGGGGCCTGGTGGAAGGTGCCCTGCACTGCTGGGGGTTGGGGGTGGTGGGAGACATGTGTGGGGGCCTGGTGGAGGGTGCCCTGCACTGCTGGGGGGTGGGGGTGGTGGTAGACATGAGTGGGGGCCTGGTGGAGGCTGCCCCTGCACTGCTGGGGGGTGGGGGTGCAGGGAGGCATGAGTTGGACATGCATGGGGGCCTGGTGGAGGGTGCCCCTGGATGCTGGGGGGTGGGGGTGGTGGGAGACATGAGTGGGGGCCTGGTGAAGGCTGCCCCTGCACTGCTGGGGGGTGGGGGTGGTGGGAGACATGTGTGGGGGCCTGGTGGAGGGTGCCCTGCACTGCTGGGTGGTGGGGGTGCAGGGAGACATGAGTTGGACATGAGTGGGGGCCTGGTGGAGGGTGCCCCTGGATGCTGGGGGGTGGGGGTGCAGGGAGACATGAGTTGGACATGACTGGGGGCCTGGTGGAGGGTGCCCCTGGATGCTGGGGGGTGGGGGTGGTGGTAGACATGAGTGGGGGCCTGGTGGAGGCTGCCCCTGCACTGCTGGGGGGTGGGGGTGGTGGTAGACATGAGTGGGGGCCTGGTGGAGGCTGCCCCTGCACTGCTGGGGGGTGGGGGTGGTGGGAGACATGAGTGGGGGCCTGGTGGAGGCTGCCCCTGCACTGCTGGGGGGTGGGGGTGATGGGAGACATGATTGGGGGCCTGGTGGAGGCTGCCCCTGCACTGCTGGGGGGTGGGGGTGATGGGAGACATGAGTGGGGGCCTGGTGGAGGCTGCCCCTGCCCTGCTGGGGGGTGGGGGTGGTGGGAGACATGAGTGGGGGCCTGGGGGAGGCTGCCCCTGCACTGCTGGGGGGTGGGGGTGATGGGAGACATGAGTGGGGGCCTGGTGGAGGCTGCCCCTGCACTGCTGGGGGGTGGGGGTGATGGGAGACATGAGTGGGGGCCTGGTGGAGGCTGCCCCTGCACTGCTGGGGGGTGGTGGAAGACATGTGTGGGGGCCTGGTGGAGGGTGCCCTGCACTGCTGGGGGGTGGGGGCGGTGGTAGACATGAGTGGGGGCCTGGTGGAGGCTGCCCCTGCACTGCTGGGGGGTGGGGGTGGTGGGAGACATGTGTGGGGGCCTGGTGGAGGGTGCCCTGCATGGCTGGGGGGTGGGGGTGATGGGAGACATGAGTGGGGGCCTGGTGGAGGCTGCCCCTGTACTGCTGGGGGGTGGGGGTGGTGAAAGACATGTGTGGGGGCCTGATGGAGGGTGCCCTGCACTGCTGGTGGGTGGGGGTGGTGGTAGACATGAGGTGAGGCCTGGTGGAGGCTGCCCCTGCACTGCTGGCGGGTGGGCGTGCAGGGAGACATGAGTTGGACATGAGTGGGGTCCTGGTGGAGGGTGCCCCTGGATTCTGGGGGGTGGGGGTGGTGGGAGACATGAGTGGGGGCCTGGTGGAGGCTGCCCCTGCGCTGCTGGGGGGTGGGGGTGGTGGGAGATATGAGTGGGGGCCTGGTGGAGGCTGCCTCTGCACTGATGGGGGGTGGGGGTGATGGGAGACATGAGTGGGGGCCTGGTGGAGGCTGCCCCTGCACTGCTGGGGGGTGGGGGTGATGGGAGACATGAGTGGGGGCCTGGTGGAGGCTGCCCCAGCACTGCTGGGGGGTGGAGTGGTGGGAGAAATGTGTGGGGGCCTGGTGGAGGGTGCCCTGCACTGCTGGGGGGTGGGGGTGGTGGTAGACATGAGTGGGGGCCTGGTGGAGGCTGCCCCTGCACTGCTGGGGGGTGGGGGTGCAGGGAGACATGAGTTGGACATGAGTGGGGGCCTGGTGGAGGGTGCCCCTGGATGCTGGGGGGTGGGGGTGGTGGGAGACATGAATGGGGGCCTGGTGGATGGTGCCCCTGGATGCTGGGGTGTGGGGGTGCCGGGAGACATGTGTTGGTGATCAGTAGTGCAAGGTGACATGTGGGTTGGCTGGGGGGCATGGCCATGGTGGATGGGTTGCCAGTGGGAAATGAGCAGGGGTGCAGGTTAGTCCCCTGTTGTGTGGGCTGCCTGCAGGGGCCGTGGAGGGTGTAGAGGGAACACCTTGGAGGACCCACACAGCCAAATCACGTGTAGCATTCCCCGGCACCACCGAAATACACGTACCCTGCTGAAATCGCGTGTGAATCTTCCTGCGCACCCGAAGTACACGTACCCAGGACAATCGCGTGTGGAACTTCCCACACATCCCGAAGTACACGTGCCCAGGCCAATCGCGTGTGGAACTTCCCACGCACCCCGAAGTACACGTACCCAGGCCAATCGCGTGTGGATCTTCCCGCGCACCCCGTAGTACACGTACCCAGGCTAATCGCGTGTGGAACATCCCACGCACCCCGAAGTACACGTACCCAGGCCAATCGCGTGTGGAACTTCCCGCGCACCCAGGAACACACGCACATGCTATTTTTCACACAGCGGGTGTCCGTGTTTGTCGGTACCCCTTTGCACCTCATTTGTCCTAGAGGGCCACTGTATGGACCACTCATCATGGCTGCATATGGGTGCTTTTTGTTAGCGCACATTTTGGCGCACATTTTTTTCAGGCGCAGGGACGCTACCGCCTGCTTTCTTGTGGCGTACTTGTTTGGCCCTGTGCGCGTCTTTGACTGTGCGCTGGTTTCCCCTATTCGATTCCATGAATACGGGTTGTAGGCGAGCGTGTGGGCGTTCCGCGCACTTGCCTCCTGTACTTCCCCCGTGACGCCCATAATTTCACCCGTTGTTCCCCATTCCGAGTGTTACGCCCCGTGTTCCGCCTACTTTTGTGATGTGCGCCGCGCTATGTGCGATTTCGCAGTGGCCGTGGCGCACGCTGTTGGATGACCTGTGCGCCGGCCTGCACGGCGCACAATTTTCAGCGCACATCCAATGTTTTTCTCGCGCACGGACTTCCATGAATCGATGTGCGCTGTTTTCCCTGCGATTTTCGCACTTGCACTGCGATTTTCGCACTTTTACTGCGAATCGCACGTTTTGGCACCTCTGCACGGGAATTTTCGGCGCACATTAATTCCATGACTCGACCCCTTAATCTTTCTCTTGCACCTTTTGAAGTAGCTGGGTAGCAGACATGTTTAAAAAATTGGAGCCTGTTTTCAATGTGTGTGCAACTCCCTAACATAGAGTTGCTAGTTCACTTTCAAAGAGGAGGTGGAATATGTAGTCAATGTTTTGTCTGAATCTGGGATCTTCAGAATACATTTGCAAAGAGCCGTATTCTGATGCTGTTATTCATCATACCTTCCACCTTTTACAGTAAGAACGAGTAGAGGAAAGGCTTGTGCGTCTACACTTTTTTCCCATATGCTGATCGGAGATCCTTTGGCTTGCCGCATTTGATATGTTTCTAGTGCATCATCTATAGTGTCCTTGGAGTGCCGTGGGTGAATTGTATATTGTTCTAAAATATTGGAGGCTGTAGTAGGTTCTAGAAGTTCAAATTGGCCAGTTGATGAGGAATCCTGAATTATTTCTGTGGTTCTCTCAGGCTTTCTTCAATGTTTATATCTTTGTAGTATTCATTGGGGTCATTCCGAGTAGGGCGGTAAGGGTTAACGGTCACCGGTAACGAGACCGGTGCCGTTAAACCCTTACCGCCCTATTCCGAGTTCCCTTTGCGGGTTGGTACTTAACGCCTGCTTTTTGCAGGCGTTAAAAAACCAACCCGCAAAGGGACCTAGGAACTAATTACGGCACCGTAATTTACGGTGCCGTAATTAGCGCCTTCCCCATTCCCATTGAGCCCTATGGGCCAAAAATGGGAATGGGGAAGGGCCCATGGTGAATGGGGAGTTACCGCCCCCGCCAACCTTGGAATGGGGCGGTAATTACGCCATTCACCATGCCGGAGTTGGAAAAATACCGGCGTCAACCAAGGCGCTAATAGCGCCTTGGTTAACGCCAGGGTCGGAATGAGGCCCATTGTTCCACTTAAGATAATGCAGGGCTTCTGTAACTTTGTTTGTCTGATAGTTTCTGCCAATTGTTTGTGGTCTTTTGTAGGTACACCATTCACTAGGATAATCAAAGATTAATCTATTGGCCGTTGCACTCCCAGAGTGTCTGCATTTTCTTTAATGGCAAATAAACTACTTTGCCTCAAATGCCTTTTAGTAATTCAGAAGGAGGCAACTTGGCTGTTTTTGGTTGAAGACATATTATTGCTTGAAATGCGTGCACTGTTTGGATTATAATGCTCTCATACAAATTAAGCTGTTGGAGTGGTTTTGGAAGTGGGAAATGTTCCAAGTTATCACTGATAGCCCGTGAAGGCATTTGGTTATTGTCAAGTTTTCCAGTGCACTATGTGTAAAGTATTGAGGGGTTAGTAATGTCGTATTTGTTTTCTGCTATAAGATAGAGAGCTAATTGGAACTATTGGAATTCGTCATTGTCTTCTATTTTGTATGTTATACCAATAGTTTTGGTGCTCTTTGTATAAAAAGTTCTGCAAAACAGACACATACATGGTTTGGTACTTCAGCAGATGTGCTTATGAACTTGGCCATTTCTTTTTTGTACGTGTGTAACAAAACGTTGGTCTCTGCAAGGTTGTCGCTACTCTGTTCTACAGTTACTGGATTTTGTAAGTGCTGTTCACTTTCAACATATTTGCTTTGGATGTGGTATATTTCTTGAAGCAGTTGTTTGGCTGTACCATGTAGGAAAATGTGATTTAATTTCTCCAGTGCTAAAGCATGACTTTTTACTCTGAATGAGATTTTCTATAGTAGAATGGTATGTTGGTAACATTTTGATGAGGTGGAAGATGCTTTTGCAAGCGGGGCCGTAAATGAAGGCTAGTGAATGTCCTCGTAGTCGTGTGTATTTGCGCACTGGACAGGAGTCCATGGTTTGTAATATTTTAGATTTGAAGGATTGTTTTCATACGTTACACATTGAGGTGCACGGCCATTCGTAGACGGACGGATTGGTTCGGTGGAATGGAGAGTTGAATGTAAGTTTGTTGGGGATATTCTTTCAATGAGCATTTCTTCTGCCATTATAGTATTGTCTACCTTTTCATACCCTCAGCCATTTCTATGTATGGCAATTGGGTTTGTTTGCTCTTCTTTGTAAGCCTCTTCCTTGAAATATGTCTCTGTGTTGGTTGTGTGAATCCACTCACCTGCACAGCAGAGAGGTTTGCAAAGGTATCTATGTTGAAATTGCATATGTTACAAATTACTTTTTGTAGTTTACTAATTCATTTTGTTAGTGGTTTCATTCTGTTTAAAATTAATATAAATAATTCCCTTTTGAAGAGCATTGCACTGTCTATGAGAACTTCCAAGATTTTCTGTGGTAAGTTTGAACGGGTGAGCGTGATTTTTCTCCTGTTTTTATAAGGTTCTGAAGGATTCTATGGTGTAAAATCTTTAGTAAAATAAATGTTTTCGATTGTTTACTTGTGGCTATGTTAATGTTGGTAGATGTAGCGGTAGCACTACTGGTAGTTGCATTCTTCTTAATACAATTAGTTTTACTTTTAAATTTTGGAAGAGAAGTCACACTTTTTTTGTTACCTGGTTCCGTTTTGCTCAGTGACTGTATTAGCTGTTTTGTTTGAACTTTTTGCACAAAGTCAGCTAGAGGTAGATGGCCATTTTGAATGGTTTGAGTTTTGTTTGCTCTATTTCTGTGTTGTGTCTATGGAGTTGATTTTTGGTAGGCATTGTCTTGTGTCTGTTGAAGAAAAAGGAAAGTGTGGGTTTGGAAGTTGAACAATGTATTTGTGTGTACTGTGTATGAGTGTTTGAATATGAAGGTAGGTATATGTAGAGGGGTCTGATTGTGCAAAGAGTTGTTACTTTTAGTTGGGAAGGTTGTACTGGTATGTGTGTGTGCTGTTGTGGGAACCGATTGCTTCAGTGTGTATGTCAGTGTAATGTGGTTGAAAAAATAAGGACATTATAATGTTTTCATAAAGCTAGTGGGTAGTAACATCCCAGTCTTCTGGTGAGAATAGAAACAGTGGACCTGGAAGGTGCAATGGGTAAGTGTTAAGTAAATTCTCTGAGGTTGGATACAATTGTCTAGGCTACAATGGAACAACACTGCACTGTTTGAGTAACAGGTAGTACAACAGTACTGCACTTACTTTGTTGGATGTGAATAGTTGGTTTCTTCTGGTTTTTATCTTCCAGCAGAGACATCACTGGCTTTTAGGAGGTGGTTCTTTACTGCAATTGCAAACAAATGAAGTTAGTGGGTATGTTTGTTAATGGTACAGTAATAGTAGTAGGAAAACTCATTGTTTTAGATTCTAGGAGGATTTGTTGACAGAAAGAGTTATTGTGTGTTTGCGTACAATTGTACAGTACTGCATATAAGTGGGTACTTGGTAGTGTTAGCATTGTTGATATGGTGCAGTGCTGCAGTGATAACTGTGGTGTATGGGGCTGAAGTTTGAATGGTGTGAGATGTTTTTGCACTGTTTGTTTTGGAAATGGATTAGTGGAATTCATAGTATATTGAGAAAAAGGGCAGAAAGATGTACAGATTGGGAAGGAGAATGTACTGTGTGTTGAATTAACTTTGTGACACATGGATGTTTGCTATATGAGTATAGAAGTTGTTTTGTGTTGTTTTATTTATTTATCCAAATTTATAGATAGCACTGTTTCCAATGTAGACATGCATTGCTTTGCTTTCCTCCCAATGGTGGATTTGATGAATTGTGCAATGCATATAATTTCCATGCTTTGCTAACATACATGTGGTTTCCATTTGTTTGCATTCATTGTGTGCATTTTACATAGGATCTTGCATTTGAATGTGCTGTGCAAATGATCCCAATGTGCTTTTCATAAAGAAATCACAGGCAGTGGTGCTTGAATTGAATTGTGTGGTTTGTAGGTGGTATGTTAGCGGGCAGTACACGAAAACTGTGAAAGCAAACAGCAGTGTAAGTAATTGCCAATTGATTTGAGGAGATGGTACCAATGACAGTATGATCATTGAGTAGATTATGCAGGGCAAGTGGCAGGCACCCTATTGATATGCATGTCATCGCAATGCTTTGTTAACATACACATACATGAAACTGTCCCGATTTAGGCGGGAGACTCCTGATTTTTAGATAAAAAAGATTGCTTTTTTTCACTCCCGTCTGAAATAAGTAAAACCCCAATGCATTCCTATCGAGAAATTCTTTTCTCCCGCTTTCTGGAGTCAAATGTCCCTCCTGGGTAGTAGAGAATGTTGGCATGTATGCATATATGTAGTTTTTATTTTATTTGTACATAACAAAACATATGCATACCTGTAGTTTGTGTTGAAGGATGTAGATGTGGATGGATCTGGAAGTAGAAGCTGTGGAGAGTTTCACAGTACTTCTGGATGCAGGTGCTTGGGAATCATACGAGACCTGTGTTATGAGTGTTGAACAGTAGATCTGCAGTGTTGTAGTGAGTTGATAGAGTTAGATGTAGAGATCTTGGATGTGATTGGTGAATGGTTGTGGGACTGTTTACCAGTAGTCAATGAGAGAGTGCTGCAAAGTGTGAAGTGGAAAGGAAAGAAGGGCTGCCCCTGTGTAACGGGATTTGTGTACACTGCGGTATTTCGAGAATCGCACATGCCACATCCGGGCCTTCTCAGCATGCCTGGCATGGAAATGGGACTGTGGGGATTATCCAATCAGGTGTTCAGGGTGTGCTTAACAGGAAAGGAGGATATTACTTTTTTCATTGCTGTGTTGGTTGTTAGCTAAGATATCTGGAGTTATTGTATTGACAGTGGGAGATTCAGTTGTATGTGCTCTCGAGAGCTATGCAAAGGCAAGAGGGTTTTCTGCAGATCTTGGTTTCCCAGGCATGGAGGCTTTATGGTGCAGTGTGCCTGGCTGCAATTTGCAGGTACTGCTGTCTGTAGAAACATGGCTACTTTAGGTAGTTCTGATGTTTTGGTGGTGCACTGTGGAGGAAAGCATTTGGGCTATATCAGTGCCCCAAGTTTGGTTCATGTATTGAAGTTGTTCGTGGAAGACATAATGGTGCTTTTCCCTAATGGAAAGGTGTTTTTTTCTAAAATAATACCAAGAGCACAATGGAACAATGCCAATGTCTTCAATCCCCAGCAAAATGTTGCAAGGTGCCTTGTTAATAGAGGCATGGGTGTAGTTTTGTGATGTACTGAGATGTCTGTTTTCTCCAATGAGAACATTGATTCCCTTAGTGTGCCCTACTTTACTGGAGATGGAGTTTAGTTGTCCTTCCTTGGCAATGCTTGTTTTCTTGGGAATCTAAGGGTTGCTTTGTAGAGGCTGATGTAAGGCGGTAAGGAGGAAAAGAAGAGAAAAAAACAAAAAAAAGAAAAAAAGAAAAGGTGTTTCTTCAGAAGCACCCAAAAAAAGAAAAAAAGGCTCTTTTCAGAGCCACCACAATAGGAGAAATCTCCTACCCTGGGTTAAATTTTTCTCCCCACTCCCTTGAATTGGCCGAATTATCTCTGAATCCTGCGATAAGTGCGGATCACACGTGCCACATCTGGGACTTTTGAGGATGGTAGGCGTGAAAATGGGACTCTAGAGGCCATTGGATTGGTTAATAAGGTTTCCTGGGTGTGGTGTGAAAGGAGAGACTGTGGCAGAAGGTCTGTTTGCTGAGAGGAGTGAAGATTGCTATGGCTATGGCTGTGTCTTCCAGGAGGCAGAGTGTGTGGATTCTGGGGGACTTGTGGATACATTGGTTGTATGTGTATGCAGAGCAGTGTGGAGTGGGTGCACATCTTGGATTCCCGCATATGGATGTGTACTGGTATGGGGTACGTGCATGAAGTGGTTGGATGTGCTTTCCCTTTGTGCCACTTTGGTGACGCAGCATCATCCTGCTGTTATTATTGTTCAATGTGGCGGGAAAGGTTTAGGCCATGTTACTGGAATCTCTCTGCAGTTTGCAATGAAGGAGGTACTTGGGAAAGTCATGGACATGTTCCCAAACTCTCAAGTAATTTTTTTGCGCATTGCCCAGAGACAGATGGGCTGCACTCTTCATCATTTGGTCCACAAATGTAGAAAGCCAGCCACAATGTCAACAAGGCTCTTGGCGCATTTCTGCGAGATGTTGGTATGTCTTCCTTTGACAATGAAAACATTACATTTCATGGCACCAACATTTTCTGCAGAGATGGAGTCCATCTTACTGATGATGGTGGCAATCATCTTTTTTTGTGCAATATCCAAAATGCTTTGCAGCCGTTTTTGGAAGCATATCAAACATCTGTGCAATAGGTGTTTGCAGTTCAAAACTTCCAAGATCAAAAAGAAAAACACCAAAAAAGGCTCTTTTCAGAGCCACCACTTGTCCTGGAAAACAATGCAATGGTTTGCATGCAGTCACACCGTGCACACTTTAAATGTCCGTGGACTACTGCGCTGTCTGCGGATATCACGGACAGCGCAGCCCCTGCACCATTTCGTTGGCACTTTTATTGTTAAACCATGAAAGATGGCTCTGATAAGAGCCTTTTTTGTGTTTTGTGAATTCTTTTTCTATTTTTTAAACATGACACTCAAGGGAGGGGAGATTAGGTAGAGTAAGGAAGGGGCACTACCAACAAGGATAAGAAAGGGCAGCTAGAGAAAGGTAGATGTTGGGTGCTCCTCATTGAGTTAGGGAGCAGTTTTCTTCAGGGTCCCGGACTGCAGACTCGAAACCACTCCAGAACTGATCACCGCTTACAGACTATTGTGCCGCAATACACACACAAAACAGGGACCTTTGAAAGGTAAGGATCTACTGCATTGCATATGGCCTGTGAGGCTGTTGGAGGGATGGGCTGCCCCACAGAAGTGTACCTTTTGGCAACAGGAGCAGATGTCAAGGATGCTGTAGTGGAAGTCCACCTACTACCGTGTTCGAAGGGGATAACCCTCCGAACTGCTGCTTTGTAGCTCGATCTCAGGTACCGCATGGAGGTATTCCCATAACTGTACAGCCCAGGTTTGCCACGACTGAGTACCATCAGGCATTCCCTGCAGCAAACTTTGTCCACACTACCCTTGGGCTTATTTCCAACGGTGGTAAAGAGCTTCAACACCCAACACTCACATTGGCAGGTGCTAATGGGGACTTCCATTACGTTATTCTCTTTGCCCTCTTTTTCATTCTCTGCATCATCATGCCTGTTCACCTTTCTATGCTCTTGGGGAGGTGGTGGTGTTGGTGTGGTTGGTGCCGAGGCAGAGGCAGCATTAGAGGTATGTAAGTGATTTCAACCCGGCACTCCACCTAAGTCAATGCCTAGCGTGTGATGCACAGCTGGAACCCTTAATTATTTATTTATGTCTTTAAGTTATTTTATTTCTGAATGATGTACCCTTATATCACACCCCTCTCTTTGAATCCCCCCCGGTCACACTGAACCCAGAAGCAGGCTATTTTGCAAAGTTAAAATATTTATTTTATGGATTTTCACAATGTATATATATATATATCACACTATTTAATATTTATACAAGGATCACCAATGGGGTGATGTCACAACAACTCTCTTTAATCACATGGAGTAATGATAGAAAAAATAATGCAGCATAGAATAATACTTTGTGTGGGTTCAATCAAAATGCAATGTGATTACTCTTTCCCCCTGCACACTACTCAATCCCCCCAATATGCAGCATAAAGAGCTGGAAGGAGAGAAAACAGGTTTCATGAATACACACTCAACACATACAGTATCAATCCCAATTTCCCCCCAGCAAACACAGAGAAAAACCGGAATGATTGCAACTTGTCAAAATGGTTTTGAATGTGGCTTTGAATGGAACGGTGAAAACACTGAAAATGGATTTAATTTACTAAAATGGATTCAATACTAGTGGGAGCCGCTTTGTATAGTTCCAGATAAACACGAGCAATGATTATTGAGTAACTAGCAGGTTGAAAACTTAATCCTGAGGTCGGATGCAATGTACAGCTGTTTCACACGTGACAGATTTGAGCCAAACGGAAATTTCGCGGAAATCTTTTCTGCGTGCGGTAAGCACGATTGCTGAAAAACTATAAGGAGTTGGGATGCGGTTTTGGGTTAGTTGGAAAGCTGAGGATGTTAGCTTCAATTTGACACTTTGTTTCTAGAACACACGGTGAAGAAGTTATGAAGGTTTTTGTAGAGGTCGGTTTTTCAGAAAGAGTCATAATTTGTAAAACAAGGTTGCGCTTTTTAAAATTACAAACAAGGTTTCTTATACTAGGGAGACTATGAAGCCACAAACTATACGACAGCACAGCCACCGCCCAGCGACGCCTATGGATGGTTTTTGCCCACCGAGATGCTTACCTTTCTTCAGCAAATATATTAGCGCAAAAGATGATTTTAACACTACTATTACCAAAGGACTATAGGGATGAGAGAAAGAGTTCATGTATGCAAAAGATTTTCTACATTGCAGTTCTGGATATATTAGAATGGGTTTGGATAGGATTACTTATGGATAAGATATTTGCTAGCGACAATCCTGTGCTATGGATACTCACTACGACTGTTTGGAATGGACCTGTCAGAGATCTGGTCAGGGATACTTTCTGGACTGGAACTCTGCTAGCACATCGGACTGGACTCAAGGCCCTCTGGTTCTGCACTCAGCAAGGCACTGTGGACACTGCACGGTGGGATTGGACTGGATCTGACGGGTTGGTTCTGGTTTGCAGCAATCTGGTCACAGCTCTGCTCTACTGGGTAGGATCTCTGAATTCTGGCAAAAATTCTTAGCAAGAAAGCAGCACAGCTCAGCCAGGCTGTTCTTTTTTTTGTTCTTTTGTTCCCCTTAAAGATCTGGGGTAAAATCTGGTTTCAGGATTTATTAAAGGCCAAGCTGAGAAGGGTTCAGCTTTGGAAATGGGCCTTTCTGCTTTCAAAGTTCTGGAGTCTGGAATATGGATTTCTCTTGCAAAGTGCACCGCCAGCAATCGGATGGTGAGTAAATGTGTGTCTCCCTCTAGGTCCTAAGCTATCTCTATTTATGTATTTTCTAAAAGGGTGGGCATGCTAACTTCTACTAGGCACAACCCCTGGTATTTAAAATTTCGTGGAGCAAGTATTCATCCGAGCCCCATCACGGTGTCTAGATTTGGCAATTTTTTGCACTTTTGGTCCGGTACCCATTGTCAGATTTGTCCACATTTTTACACATATGTGCACATGACACCTGGGCATAATCATGTGAAGTTTCATGTTTCTGGCATCACCACAATTGCTACAAAACCAACAATTCTGTAGTCATGTCCCTGAACATATCACAGAGTTCTGAGTAGTTTTAAAACGTGACCAGAATTTTCATATTAACAATACTGTTATTTTACAAATTTTTACAATTTCACACCGTCTTCTGTCAGTCCTTTTCAAAAATGTACTTTCTTGTGCTTTAAGAATATACATAACTGTCTGTCCCCGCCCCCAAAGTTTTGGTGGATCAAGAGCAATCCCCGCCTCTGTCCTTTGGCAGGAGTTTCTGTTGACAGTTGCATCTGCATATCTTTTCAATCAAGGGAGTCTTTTGTCTCTCCCCAGAGCAACAGAGCAAAATCCACTCCCCTCTTCATTAACACCTGAATGGGAGTTCCTGGGGCAGAGAGCAGGAAGAAGGTGCCTTTTGTTTGGGGCACGCTGTGGAATTTGCTTTGAAGTTCTGCAACTGGCATCAGAGGTTGACTTTAAATATCCACTTTGTTTACATTTTTCTTTGATGAAAATAAACTTACATTTTCAAAACAGGCCAACAAATCTCTAATTCCAGTCTTTTAAACATAGAGATTAAATTGTTTCAACCTATATTGTTTTTGATAGCAAGTCACTTAATTTCAACCATGTGATTTTAACTACACAAGTTAAGCTTCCAATGTAATTAACTGACAGCTGTCCCACAGGCGGCCAGTGGTACTGCACCCATTTCTGACAGATTTTACAGACCAGCACACTTTTTAATGTCGATATTCTTGTGATGGAATCTGCTTTTCCTGACATTGTGTGCTTATGTGGATTCTTTCAATGAAGTGACGGGTAACACCGAGCATGGATGTTGGATCTTTTCTGCTGTTTGGGAACCATTCTTTTGTAATTTCAGCAACCAAGGAAAAACGGATTTTAGAGCACTTCTGGGTTTCCTTGCAACAAAGCACTGCCTTTCATGTAGTTTCCATTTTCACACTGTGGGCAGCCCAATGACAGGTTTTAGCAGTGTGGTCTCCTGTTCCACCACTGACACAGGCAAACTAGATTGGCGGCCAACTTTCTGGTTTCACATCGCAATTTTCATAGGTTTAGCGTGCATAGGGCTTTTTGCGGCCATTTCGCTGGTTCTGGTGCCACCAGCACACAGTGATGTTGCAGGGCAGAGCCTAGTGGGTCAATGCATCCCACAAGCCCCCCCTCGCGATTTGGCTTTTGACCGTCCATCAAGGGGAAGTCGCGAGATAGGGATGATCAATTTCTTTTCTTTATGGTCCAAATGGCAAAATTCATCAGCTTCTCCCATCAGTAGTGGATCGACCGGTTCTCCTCGCCGATTCCTGATGAGATTATTGAGCGATACCCCGGGCCCCTTGGATCTTTCCTTCCGGTCCCTGGGTGGTCCTCCTTGGTTTTAGTCTCTATGGTTTCCAATTCTAGGATGACAAAGCAAAAGCATATTTGTAGACATTTCCCCACCACTATTTATGTAGTGGGGCAGATACATATATTTTGAAATATAAGGGAAATTCTAGGGAGCTGGAGTGACCCCCTCTGAGGTCCCAGAGGAATCCTCTAGTTGCTGCAGAGTGTGCCTAGGGTGGCAATACTTCCGTTGGTTGATATGGACCCACTTATTTTCCCCCTCTGCCAAACTGCCTTTGCGGATGCAGATTTTGTAGGTGACTGGTAAGATTTTGTCTACAATTTCAAAAGGACCCCTCCAGCTAGGGAAAAATGTGCGCTGTTTTGTCTGGTTCATTTGGAAATTGTATAAGTAGACCCGGTCTCCTACATGGTATTCTTTTCTAGTAGTCTTTAAGTCATAGTGGGTCTTCATGCTGTCTGCAGATCTTTCTAGATTTCGCTGAGCATAGGCAAAAGCATGTCGAAGGTGTTTTCTCAGGTTTTCAACATACTCATGAGTTGTGGAGGCATTGATCAATGTCTGCTCTTGGGTTCTGTAGAGCAGATGCTGGGAAGCACCATCCTGCGTCCAGTCATTAGCTCAAACAGTGACATTTTAGTTGCAGATGAAGAGGTAGAACTGATGGCCATCAGGACAAGAGGTAATCGAATATCCCAACTTGGCCCAGAATCTGCCACAAGCATTTTTAATATGCTCACAATGGTCTTGTTGTATCTCTCCACTGCACCACTAGAGGCTCGCCGGTGGGCAATGTGTAATTTCCTTTTGACCCCAAGAATCTCCCACATCTTTGTCATTACTTCGCTAGTGAAATGGCTACCTCGGTCTGACACGATCCTTTGGGGTAGTCCAAGACACGAGAAGATGTGGTTGATCATCAGAGCAGCTGGTGTTTCTGCCTTGCAATTTGGGGCTGGGAGACATTCCACACATTTAGTGAACAAGCATGTCACGGTCAACATGTACTTGTTCCTCCTAGAGGAGCGAATCACGGGCCCGATAAAATTAACTTGTAAATCTGACCATGGCAGTGTCATCTCCCTCTTTTGGAGAGGTGCACGGTGTGTGAGGGATGTTGGCTGAAATTGTGCACACACAAGACACCCCTTCGAGTAATGGTTGAGGTCCTGCCCCATGTGTGGCCAGTATGCAACCTCTCTTAAGATTTCAAGTGTTGTATGAAACCCCCTATGACCGGCTGTGGCCGCATCATGGGCGTGACTTAACATCAGGCTTTGGAATGAAGTATAGGGACCACCCACTGATCATGGCCAGCTAGGGATCACCTCACCAACAAACCGTCTTGGATTCAGAACATTTTTGGACATTTCATCAACACTCTGATGTCCTCTTTCCCTATGTAATCGGTATCTGTCAGAAAGTTCTCAGGGTCCTCAAGGTGTTGATAAAACGTACCTATTATTGGATCCCCTTTTTGAGCCGTACTCATATCAGCATCTGGGTCCCCTTACACCATTGTGCAGTTGAAAGTTCATTGTGAGCATTTGTCTGGGACCTAGTGATAGCAGTGACCTGGATTTCCCCCAACAGGGACACGATCTCAAGTAGATCCCCTTGGATGGCTCCAGTTTTGGCTAGCTGATCAGCTAGGTCATTTCCAGTTTTGTCTGGTCCCTCTACTTTGGAATGACCCTTGATCTTTTTCCAGTAGATGGTCATCCCATTCGAGGTGACCAGATCATCAATATTTTGGATTAATTTTCCATGTTTAAATGGTTTGTTATTAGCACATAACATGCCTCTGGTTTTCCAGTTAACCAGGTGCTCCAAGAACCTGTTCGGTACATAATCAGAATCAGTGATTATGACCAGTTCGTGGAGTTGGTGTTGGACAGCAGTGAGG
Organism: Ambystoma mexicanum; assembly: GCF_040938575.1. NCBI lineage: Eukaryota > Metazoa > Chordata > Amphibia > Caudata > Ambystomatidae > Ambystoma > Ambystoma mexicanum. The sequence continues at coordinate 1,199,014,520 of NC_090924.1, forward strand.
ATGGCACAGCCATCAACTCTGCCACTTGATTACTTTGGGGAACAATCTTGTACCCAGCGGAGGGTTCTGGGGCCTCATTCACCCATGCATTCCCTACGCCGGCCACAAGTTCTTTTTCCCCGTTGTTGTCAACATGGTAGGAGCATCCAGCCACATAGACAGTGGGCATTCCCTCAAACTTGTCTTCTTCAAAGACTTTTTGTGGGGAATTGAGGTATGCCTTCATGTTGTCCTTGATTTTAAGACTTTCGTCCTCGAGACAGTTTTCTCTGGCACAATCATGCAAGTCAGCCAGACCTTGCGCGAGGGGACTATTCTTGTTTTGGCCATATCTGACCTCTACAGGAAAGCCTTGCATTGACAGAATCCAGGAAGTAATTAGACAATTACTCACATTTCCAACCCTGATTCTGTCACTTTGGAGATATTGCAAAGGCTGGTGTGGAGTCTCAACTATCATGTGTTTCCCCTGGATAAACGGGCGGTAATTCTTCAATGCCCACACCGTTGCCAGGGGTGCCTTCTCACAATCGTTGAATTTTTCCTCCACAGAGGATAAAATTTTACTCGCATAGGCGATTACTTTATTGACCTTGTCGTGCTTTTGATATAATAATGCAGTCAAGCATGTATTTGAGAATCCTGTCTCCAAGAAGATCTCCTTGTTTTTGACAGGCTAAGCTAGGCAAGGCACTTGTGAGAGGCTTTGTTTGAGTTGTCTTACTGCCTCGGCTTGTTCTGGACCCCACTCCCACTTGACCCCCCCTTCAAAAGATGGATCAGGGGTCTGGATATCTCTGCGTAGTCCTCAAGGAACTTTCTACTGTAATTAGTCAGTCCAAGGAGGCCCCTCAGTTCCCGCAGAGTTGTGGGGTCTTTTAATTTCTGGAGTGCTTCCACATTCTTTTCCTGGGGACAGAGACCCTGAGGAGTAATCTCATGCCCCAAGAAATTGACACGGGTTGTGCACTAATGTGTCTTTTGAAAGTAGAGTTTTGCTACGGCAGCCCTCAACTGTGTCAGAACATAACGGATCTCTGCTATGTATTCCTCCACAGTTGAGCTTTTGACTGAAACATCATCTACGTAGGCCAGGTTACTCCTTTCACCCAGGTCGGGCATGGCCTTATGTAGAAAAATGTTTAATTAATTGCTGGAGTTGATGTATCCAAAGGGAGTCCGGGTCCATGTGTACTGCTGCCCCCCGAAGGTGAAAGCCAGCTTGTATTGGTCCTCCCTACTGACAGGTACAGTCCAGTACCCATTGGTCAGGTCAATGGCAGTGAATACCTTTAACCCCTGGATCTGGGCCAGCCCTTGGCCTATGTAGGGAAGAGGCCATCGGGAAGTATGGACCCGTTTGTTGAGCTCCCTAAGGTCGGCGCAGAGTCTCCACTGGCCGTTTGGCTTCAAAATCCACAGCACCGGATTAATGAAGGTGCTGTGGACTGGACGGATTATCCCACGGGACTCAAGGTTCTTAATTATTTCAGTAAGGGACTCCATTGAAGCGAGAGCTAAGCGATATTGCTTCACAAACACTGGAGTCATGCCAGGGTCCGTGGGAATTGCTGTTGTGTGGATGTCTGTGCAACCACAGTCATATGAGTCCACCGCAAAGAGATTCTGAAAATCCAAGAAAGCTTGTTTCAATTTTTGCTTCTGCTCCAGAGTCTCACAGGCATCAGGTAGGTTGACTCTCTCTTCAACCATCTGCATGAAGCCTGGAAGGACTTCCGGTTTTGCTATCTCAGCGGCCTCCTCCAGCTGGGTGGAGAAGTCCCTGGTCAAAGTGCTGATTTGGACTGGTGGCTTCAGGTGGGGAAGGCAGCCCTCATGGACCTGGAAAATCACCTCATCCCTCCTGAAGTCACTGGTCACATCTTCCTTACCATAATGGAAGGAAGTGTACACCAGTAAATTCCCCCCATGCCGGGTAAAGATCCCGTCTGGTGTTGTGTTGTCATCACTATCACTGTCAAAACAAAACAGTCCTTGGGGATTGGTCCTAACAGTTCATTACCTGAATCTATGGAAAAATGTCGGTCATCAACCGCCATTACAATAATGGTGCCTGCAGCTAGAGTAATACTCTTTAAATCGCTGTTATCCACCTGTATTGGAATGGTGTCATGTTCTATGTTGACTAGTGGTGTTGGGTTTACCCCCAACCCTTGCTGTTGGAAGTAAGCATTCAGATGAACATAGGAGTCAGGGTTTTTCAATTTCTGTCCTCTTTTAACTTTCACTTCCAGTGAGAATTGTCAGGTCCTTTCTGGGATGGTGACTTCCTCTCCAATCTGAATTTCAACTGCATAGGGCCGCAGTTGAGCTGACCTAAATGCTTTCTCTGGGTCATCGAAGCCCATGGGATTATCCGCTAGTTGGGACGAAGCTTTGAAGTTTATTAGGTCCAAACTAATAGCAAAGTGATTGAGAATGTCACTGCCTAAGTGAAAAGGCAGCAGTGACGTCTCGCATGACCCAACAATTATGGACTATGCTCTTGTTGCCTATGGAGATTTTGAGCATACACCTGCTTGGCAGGAGATGTTTGGAATTGGGTGTTTTCAGATCCAGTTCCCATTTGTCTATGAGTTTAAATGTGGAAATGGCTGGATCTTTTGGGAGTTGGCGGATCATGGCTTCGCTGATGAAGCTCTTACCATTGTTCACACACACTCGGGCGAGAACAGAGTCCTTTCCTTCATTTAACTCAATAGGGATGAACAACTGCTCTCCAATTTTCTGAATATCAGCCAGGCTTGGAGCTGATTTCTCATCTTTCTGGACTATAGGAGTGGGAATGTCTGATTGTGAATTTGTAAATCATTTCAGAGTGTTTCCTTCCAGTGTGGAATGCCACCTTAGACTGGAAGGAAGGTTGATTTTCAAAAATAGAGAGGACCCCCATCATCAGTTTGCTGTCCTACTGCTATTACTGTCACGTCTGGGATTTGATTGTTCTGGAAGTGAAATTCTACTTGGTCAGATTTTTGTTCAACCATGTGGCATGTGCCGTTTAAACTAACATGGTTGACGCTCTGTTTCAGTTTGATTGGTCTACTAGTCTGGGTCCAGAGGACCTTCTTTACACTATCTATCAGGGGAGACAACCTATGCAGGATGTCATTCCCAAGTAAACAATGGGTGCCCTCTGGAGTCACCACTATGACTGGGTGCTTCACCTTGGGTCGCCCAGTTTTAATGTCCAAATCCGCAGTCCCCTCGACCGGAAATTCCTTCCAGTCGAAGTTCTGAAGTTGTCCCGGAAGAGGGGTGAGAGGAATTTGGTATTTCTCCCCCCTTCCTGAATTCAGTTAATCAAAGGCCCTTTTCGACAGAAGGGTAGCTTGGGATCAAGTGTCCACCAGTGCCAAAATTGTACACTGCCCCTGTATCTGGACAGTGGCATAGAATCTTCCCTCCTTCTCCTCAAGGGGCACAGATAATGTACATTTTTGGACAACTGGTGGGTTAGTTTCTTGGTTTTGGACACTGAGAGAGAAGAGATTTGGGCAGAACTCTGTTTGGAGTCTTGGGAATCTGAAAGACAAAGGTGACAGCTAGATATGGGGAAAGGTTTGGGTTCTCCTGATTCTGATTCTGGGCTGCCCCCCCTTTTTGGAGGAAGTCACCAGGATGGGTTTGAACCAGGGGACTTCCCTGCTGATGATTCTGGGGTTGGATGATGGGCGGCGCTAGCTCAGTCCCCACATCTACCCAGTCTGTATTTGGGTCCTTCGTGACCCATTTTTCTTTGGGAGGAGTTCCCCCATCTCTGAAGGAGAAGATCCCTTTCCCAGGATCCTCTGAGGATCCCTCGCCTTCAAATTGGAAGATTTGTACCTCCTCCTCAAAATGGGTCTGTTTGGGATCTTTATTTCTCCTACCCCCCTCTGCTCCTTGGGCGGCAGCCTTTCAGGGGCAGGAGATTTTGGTTCCGGTTCCTGAGTTTCCAGGGGCTTTTTACAAGTGGGGAAGGAAGCTTCCTCCAAAGCTTTACAACCCCCTTCCGCTTGTGCCTCCTCCCTGGGAACCGGTGAGTTGTCGGGATTCTTCCCCCATCATTGCTCTGGAGCACCAGGTCCTGAGTTTGAGGCATTCTGCGCTGGCATGCTCATCTGAGGGTTCTGTTGAGGCCTCAGCATGCGACCCAGATCCTGTGCCATGTTGTGGACCTGCCGCTCTAGTTGTGAGACCCGCTAAGACTGATACGGGGTTCTCATTTCTCCCCTGGGCTGATCCCGGGAAGTGTAGCTATTCCCTCCTCCCAAAATACCCCGGGTTAGTGACGTTTGGGTACCCCTCAACACTTGGCCTCCCTCTCCCAGATTGGGTTGTCTGGGCTCAGGAAATTAGGGAAAGAAGGATGGATGGTTCTGGGGTTGAATGTTTTGCAGGTACCTTGGAAGAAGTTCTGTCCAGTGAAGTGAGGAGGGAAGTTCCCTGGGTTAGCTGCTGTTTGTTTGGATCCCCCCCTTGAGCTGGAGGAGTCCACACATAACCCAGGATGTGTCTATTCCCCTTGTTGCAGGGGCTGATGTAGTTAGGGGAGTTAGGGGTCCCATTTGTGGGACTACCTCCTTGGCTCCCTGTTTGTGACTGGCCCGAGGGCCTTCTGGGCTTGGGATTATTCTGATTCTGTGCAGGCAGCTTGTTTGGCAGCCCCATCTCCAAATCTAAAATGGGGGCAAGCTTCACCTCAGCCACTTTAGCCGCAGCAGGGGTGTTGGTTGTTTTGGGGATTTTTGGATTATTCTTGTTTTCCACAGGCTTTTGTACCTCTTAAATGCGGGTGGCTTGTTCAATGACCCAGTCTAGTGATCTTTTCTCATGAAAATCTCTCACTAGCTATGTCATGATGTACTTGGGGAGAGCGTGGAAGAAAGTATTCACAAACTCTTTGCTGTCACGGTGTACCCTTCTGGTGGTCTGCGCAAAGGCACGCTTTAATTCTTGAACAAATTCTTGTGGGGCCTGATCTTCCCCACATTGGAAGTTGTAGGCTGCCTTGCGAGCCACCTGAGGATTTCTGTGCACAGAAAAATGTTTCAAGATGGCCGCCCTATAGGTGGACCATCTAGAATGATTCTGGTCCTCCAGCCCTGCAAAGAAGCTGGAGTACTCTGGAGAGAAGGTCCATTTCACATATTGAATACAGCTTTAGCTGTCCTTCAAATGGAAAGTTTCCATCATCTGTTCAAAGAGCTCTAAGTGCTCCCCAACTGAATATTTTGCGTTCTTATGATAGGGTGTGATGACTCTCCTTATTGCTTTGATTTGTTTTAGGGGATCCCTGAGCATGCCCCTTTTTACTTTATTGGCCTTTTTGGTTCGAGTGACCCTGGTCGACTCCTCCTCTGACTCAGAGGCACTGCTCCCAGAGGTGCCCGTCTGGTCTTCTAGGCTCTCCTAGATTCTGCGAGCCTGGGAATAGCTGGCAGAATGCAGGGGCCTAGTTTCCTGTGTCCTGGGGCGCTCAGAGGAGTCTTCTGATCCCTCCTTACTCCCAGGAATTGATGAGTACCCCCCCACTATCCTAGCTGGGAAGAGGTTTTCAGGATGCCCTTAATTGGCTTACTCTCATGGGGTTCCCCACTAAATTTGACAGTACTTGGGAACCCATACCCAGATGCCTGCTGATCCATTGCTGCAAAGTGCTGATCTGTGAGCCCCTTATTCATCATTGGATTGAAGTCTGCCATCCCCGTGGCCCATGGCTCATGTGCGCCAGTGGACATGGGGTTGGCAGAGACCAGGGATTGGAAGAGATGAAGCCCTCTGGTACTAGGGTTCCTGAGGTTATGCTCAGGTGTTTCCCTTTCCCAGCCACGCAAAGAAGCTGGAGTACTCTGGAGAGAAGGTCCATTTCACATATTGAAAACAGCTTTTGCTGTCCTTCAAATGGAAAGTTTCCATCATCTGTTCAAAGTGCTCCAAGTGCTCCCAAACTGAATATTTCACGTTCTTATGATAGGGCGTGATGATGCACCTTATTGCTTTGATTTGTTTTAGGGGATCCTTGAGCAAGGCCCTTTTTACCTTATTGGCCTTTTTGGTTCGGGTGACCCTGGTCCACTCCTCCTCTGACTCAGAGGCACTGCTCCCAGAGGTGCCCGTCTGGTCTTCTAGGCTCTCCCGGATACTGCGAGCCTGGGAATGGCTGGCAGAATGCGGGGGCCTAGTTTCCTGTGTCCTGGGGCGCTCCGAGGAGTATTCTGATTCCTCCCAGGATTTGATGACTACCCCCCCCCCCACTGTCCTAGCTGGGCAGAGGTTGTCAGGGTGCCCTTAGTGGGCCTACTCTCATGGGGTTCCCCACTAAATCTGACAGTACTTGGGAAACCATACCCAGATGCCCGCCCATCCATTCCTGGGAGGTGCTGATCTGTTAACCCCCATATTCCTCATTGGATTGAAGTCTGCTCATGTGCGCCAGTGGACATGCAGTTGGCAGAGTCCAGGGATTGGAAGAGATGAGGGCCTCTTTTACTAGGGTTCCTGAGGTTATGCTCAGGTGTTTCCCTTCCCAGCGGACCTAATCCCTCTCAGCCACTGCTCCCTGTTGCCATGCAATAACCTGAGATTTCTATTCCTCTATCAACGCTCTTGCATAGCTACCTGTCTGTGGAGCCTGTCATTTTTCTCACAGAGAGCCTCATTGTCTCTCTGTGCTTCCTGTGTCGTTTTAGAGTACTGGGCCAGTTTTAGTGCAGGAGGGTTACCTTCTGAGTCCTTTCCATACTGGCCTGTTCCTTCCTTGCTAGAGCATCTTCCACCCTCCTGGTGTGCTCTAACAATTTTTCATGGTCTTTTTGGAGGTCACCCAGTCTCTCAAGGGCCAGGTGATTTTCTTCTATCTTCTCTTTTAAATAACAGACTTCCTGGCCTAAGTTGTACCTTTCCTGAGAAAGAGTATGCCTTTGTGCAGCCAGGTCGTCCCTCTGTCTTTGGAGCACAACAGCTTTCTGGCGCTCTTCATCAAATTCTGCCTGGGTGTCCAGGTTTTTGAGGATTAGTTTATTATTCTCTTCTTTTCCTTGGCCTAGGTGGTTTGTCACAGTGACTACCTGCTCCGCGCATACCCTGTTGAAATGTATTTGCTGTTCAAGCTCTGTCTGGCTGTGCAGTAAAGAGTCCAAACTTTCTTGGTACTCACTCTGCAAGGCCAGCATTCTGGTATCCTGTTCTACCTTCTCCTGCTGCAGGATACCCATGTCTTCTTTTATTTTGGTTATGTACTGCCTGCTCTCGTTTTCTGATTCATGGCTCCTCTGTAGCCTTTGCTCTACAGAGTCCAGATCAGTTTGGGACTTTTCTAATGCTTTCAGTTGCTTGTTTGCCAGATCTCGGCCCTCGGCATATTTGTTCTGTATTGCTGCAATATGGAGGTACAAATATGCCGCTATTTTGACAATCTTGATATGCTCTTCCTTTGCCTTAGGGGCCATATACAGTTCACTCAGGGCCACATGTAATGGACCCTGATCTTGCCAGATGTCTACTCCTGTTGCCTGCAACCACACATTCTGATCCTGCTCTGTCCATTCACCCCTTACAAATAATGTATGCATTAGGTGTTCTTTAGCCATATTGATCTCTACCAAGGTCACCATTCTGGAAATATTAATTTCCTTTCTTACTTACAGGGGTTTATTTTATTTTTGCAAAACAGACCAAGTTCCTTAGAGCATTCCTATTGAGGGGTGTTTTTCACATTGTAACACAGCGTGGTAGCCCAACAGGGTTTATGTACCCCGTTAGTTAGCACACTATATTAGACTGTCACAAGTGGTATGTCTAATTAGGAAATCCCAGACACGAGCCCCCAATCTTGTAAGTGATTTCAACCCGGCAATCCACCTAAGTCAATGCCTAGCGCGTGATGCACAGCTGGAACCCTTAATTATTTATTTATGTCTATAAGTTGTTTTATTTCTGAATTATGTACCCTTATATCACGCCCCTCTCTATGAATCCCCCCGGTCACACTGAACCAGGAAGCACGCTGTTTTGCAAAGTTAAAATATTTATTTTATGGATTTTCACAATGTATATATATCACACTATTTAATATATATACACGGATCACCAATGTCAGGGTGATGTCACAACAACTCTCTTTAATCACACGGAGTAATGATAGAAAAAATTATGCAGCATAGAATAATACTTTGTGTGGGTTCAATCAAAATGCAATGTGATTACTCTTTCCCCCTGCACACTACTCAATCCCCCTAATATGCATCATAAAGAGATGGAAGGAGAGAAAACAGGTTTCAGGAATACACACTCAACAAGTTATCAATCCCAATTTCCCCCCAGCAAACACAGAGAAAAACAGGAATTATTGCAACTTGTCAAAATGGTTTTGAATGTGGCTTTGAATGGAACGGTGAAAACACTGAAAATGGATTTAATTCACTAAAATGGATTCAATACTAGTGGGAGCCACTTTGTATAGTTTCAGATAAACACTAGACATGATTATTGAGTAACTAGCAGGTTGAAAACTTAATCCTGAGGTCGGATGCAATGTACAGCTGTTTCACATGTGACAGATTTGAGCCAAACGGACAATTCACGGCAAACTTTCCTGTGTTGCGGTACGTGCGATTTCAGAACTTTAAGGAGTAGGTTTGTTGGAAAGCTGAGGATGTTAGCTTCAATTTGACACTTAAATTGCGTTTGTAGCCCACACCGTGAAGAAGTTATGAAGATTTTTGTAGAGGTTGTTATTTTTCAGAAAGAGTCAAAATTTGTAAAACACGGTTGCGCTTTTTAAAATCACAAACAAGGTTTCTTATACTAGGGAGACTATGAGGCCACAAACTATATGACTGCACAGCCACCCGCCCAGCAATGCCTCTGGATGGTTTTTGCCCGCCGAGACGCTTGCCTTACTTCAGCAAATATATTAGCGCAAAGATGATTTTAACACTACTATTAACAAAGGACTATAACAAAGGACTATAGGGATGAGAGAAAGAGTTCATGTAAGACAAAAGATTTTCTACAATGCAGTTCTGGATATAATAGAATGGGTATGGATAGGATTACTTATGGATAAGATATTTGCTAGCGACAATCCTATGCTATGGATACTCACTACCACTGTTTGGAATGGACCCGTCAAAGTTCTGGTCAGGGATACTTTCTGGACTGGAATTATGCTAGCACACCGGACTGGACTCAAGGCACTCTGGTTCTGCACTCAGCACTGCACCCTGGACACTGCACGGTGGGATTGGACTGGATCTGACAGGTTGGTTCTGGTTCGCAGCTATCGGGTCACAGCTCTGCTCTACTGTGTTGGATCTCTGGATTCTGGCAAGATTTCTCAGCAAGAAAGCAGCACAGCTCAGCCAGGCTGTTCTTTTTTTTTTTGTTCTTTTGTTCCCCTTAAAGATCTAGGGTACAATCTGGTTTCAGGATTTATTAAAGGCCAAGCTGAGAAGGGTTCAGCTTTGGAAATGGGCCTTTCTGCTTTCAAAGTTCTGGATTTTGGAATATGGATTTCTCTTGCAAAGTGCTCCGACAGCAATCAGAGAATGTGTGTCTCCCTCTAGGTCCTAAGCTATCTCTATTTATGTATTTTCTAAAAGGGTGGGTATGCTGACTTCTACTAGGCACACCCCCTGGTATTCTATTGGTTAGGGTCTTTCCTCTCCCCTGATTTGAGAAGAAAATAGGGTGTCATGGTGACGCTGTGTTTTATGATCCAGGGAGAATCTCCCCTTTGTTTCTGCACAGAAAACCTATTTTTCATACAAGACATATTTACAATTTTACAAACTTGCTAGCAACAGCGTATTGACATCACAGATTTGGTGGAGCAAGTATTCGTCCGAGCCCCATCACGGTGAGAGCTTGGGTCTAGATTTGGCAATTTCTCACACTTTTGGTCTGGTACCCAATGTCAGATTTGTCCACATTTTTACCCAAATGTGCGCATGACATCTGGGAATAATCATGTGAAGTTTGAAGTTTCATGTTTATGGCATCACTCAATTGCTACAAAACCACAAATTCTGTAGTCATGTCCATGAACACAGCACAGTTCTGAGTAGTTTTAAAACGTGACCGGAATTTTCATATTAACAATATTGACATTTTACAAATTTTTACAATTTTGCACAGTCCTCGGTCAGTCCTTTTCAAAAATATACTTTCTTGTGCTTTAAGAATTAATATAACTGTCTGTCCCTGCCCCCAAAGTATTGGTGCGTCAAGAGCAATCCCAGCCTCTGTCCTTTGGCAGGAGTTTCTGTTGACAGTTGCAACTGCATATCTTTTCAATCAAGGGAGTCTTTTGTCTCTCCTCAGAGCAGCAGAGCAAAATCTGGTGCCACCAGCACACAGTGATGTCGCAGGGCAGAGCCTAGTGGGTCAATGCATCCCACAGGTAGACATGGATGCCATTATCCAAGTAAAAGTAGACTTGAACCAGGAACAAAGCAAACTGCAAAACAGCAGGAACACAGCAATATGCTAAACAGAAACCTGCAGCAGTACTCCTGCAAATTTAGCAACACCAATGCCAATTGCAGCCAAGTGCTCTGAGCAGAAATCTAGCAGTTGCAATGCAGCAACAATCCAGCAGTAATAATGGCAATTACACCAAGTGATCTGTCTTGGAAATCCAAAAACAGAATGTGGAGCAGCACTGGGGTGAGTCCTTTTATAGGAGTGTGGGGGAGCGCTTTGCGAACTGTTGCGTGCTTCGGGGACACTTCAAACCCTGAGCTGAGTTCATAAAGTTCCAGAAAGTGTCCAGATGGCTAGGGACATAGTCTGGGAGGTCTGAAAGGGTGAGGTTTCAGAGTAAATAACCTTGGATTGGCCAAAAAAGCAGTTTCTGGGTGCTCAGGGGCCCGGACCCTGTTTGTGAATAAGGGCCTACGCTCAGCGTGGGTGCGGTCACATGATGACAGCGTGCACATTTGCAAATGGGGCAGCTGTCCGTAGGAGACCTATTGCGCGGGCTCCATTGTGCATAGGTATCCAACGGACAGGGTTGGGGTCCTCAAACTAATTAAAAGTGTGACACAAGTACAGCGGACAGTTCTGAATAGGCACAGTATTTGTAGGACCTAGTGGATGAGATGTGCATGAGGCCAGGTGTTCGCTGGACAAGGGTGGGGGTCTCTGACCTAATTAAAGTACTTCACCACTTTGCGGATATGCCGGTCAGGCCCGTTGTTCGTAGGACCCGGGGGAAGTGATGTGCATGCCACCAAGTATCCGCCAGACAGGGCAGCGGTCCTCAAACTAATTAAAAGTACACACATCTTTGCGGACATGATAGACAAGAGCATTGAACGTAGGACACAGGGAATGTAATGCGCATGTGCCCAGTTGTATGTAGAACAGGGGTACGGTCTCCAAATTAATGAAAGATACATCACAGGTTTGCGGTCATGGGGACAGGCAGAGAGTCCTAAGGTCACCTCCATTTTGAAAGCAGACTTTGTGGACAGGAGCGGTGTCCGTAGTACACCTCCATTTTGATTAATTGTGGACATCCCGGGCAGTCGCGTGCTCCGCGGACTGAAAACGGGGCTTTTAAAAAAGAAATCACAGACACACAGCCACAATGTGTACATGCAACATTATTTACACACATAAATACAAAGAATTAGAAAAGGGAAGGGGTAGCTGAAATCGAAACATATATAAAGGAATTAGGGTTTTCCACAGGTGAGGCTGCAGGGGAGGAAGGGATTAAGGTCTCATCAGAACATATTTGTTTACCGGGAATGTGTGGGGATGGTTGGCTGGGTTGGCTGGGATAGGGCTAGGGGTACAGGTGCAGGTGGAGTAGTGGTATTTAATTTTCTCCATGATATGTCCCTGTACAAAATCTTTTAAGTGGGCAAAAGTGTTCAGCAATTGCTCAATTTTTGTGTCCAGGCTCTCTAGTTAATTTTGTATAATGTTAGTTTAATTTTCTTTGTGCCCATGCACTTGTGGAGGAGTTGCTGTTTCTTGGCCATTGTCTTCATTTGCTGTATGTACTGTTAAAGAAAAAAAATATGTTTCAGGTACATGTGAAGCAATGTGTATTAAGTGTCTTACTTTTCAAATTGCATTCTGTACCATTGGAGTTACTGTCTTCACTCATTTCATCATGAGGAATATTTTCTTCCGGCCACTCCAAGGTGCTTGCCATTTCTGTGTAAAAAAAGGGAAAAATGTTTTACTACTACTGTACACAGAACAAACGACACAGTTATAGGAAAACATATAGTGTACTTACCACTTTGTAGTACAGTTGTGCTGTCAGTACTTTCCACTTGTCCCACTAACACTTGCTTCTCAGTTTGTATGTAATGCAGCATCGAGGTAATATTGTTAGAAGCACAGGTTATTCTTGTGATTGGTGGATTCCATTATGTTGCACATGTTATGCAATTAAATTGCTGCTTTTGTAAGTACATAGTTTGTAGATCTATTTAATTTTTCATTAGAATTCACATATGTGTTGGTCTTTAAAGATGTTCTGTTTCTTTGCTGTATGCTGCCATAATGTGAAAGAACCTCTGCGCTATTGGGGAGTGTGGATGCTGCCCGATACCTGCTAACAGTCGCATAGTCCACGGGCCCTGTGGTTATTAGAGTTGGAGCAGGGGGTTCAGTATGTTGTATGGTACAAGTATACACATTAAGGGCATCCTGGTAAAAACTTATGAAATTCAGTGAAAATACTTTGTTAAAGGGACATTATGGTTAAGTTGTACTAATAAAAACCTATCAAATTCAGTGCAAAAATGTTGTTGAAGGTACGTTATCGTTAGTTTGCAGCAATAACAACCTATGCATATTATGGTTACATGTAAAACTGAAAACACCCAGAAATTCTCCAGTTATGGTAAGCTAAGCAACCATAACTTGCACCATCACCGTGCACTGCTAAGACTAACACCGGTGACATCAATGATGACATCACACATGTCATTGATGACATCACATGTGAAGTTAGTTTTCACGAAAAGTGCCTACAAGGGATTGGGAGTATCATGTTGACAAAAAAGTGTGAGGGGTGGTTGGGAGAACTATTATGAACTACGTACCTCAATAAGGAATGTACTGATATAAACAACATTCCACTTCAGTGTTAATTCTAGTACAGCAAGCTGCTCATACAGAAACATAGGCTTTGGCTGCAGCATGCACCATAAAGGTGCAATATTTATAATGTTGGATAATAAAATGGTGAATGCTTCCGTATCAGGATTTTGCATACTGTGCAACATGTCATAACTAGCTAATAAAGAATCACTTACTACACACTTGTATGTGTGGTGAAATAGCCCTAAAATGCCATAAATACAGGCGGGAGTCTGAGGGGTAGATATGCCCCTCAGCAAAAGGCCTGTGCATGAGCAGGTGCAAAATTAGGCTTGAGCCCAAACACGAAGGAGCAGATTTTGGGCATCTAAGCCTAGTGAGGTTTTAGACAGTGATTTTCCTAGACTGCTCCCCTTCCTCTATCATGTTCTGAGCTCGGATTTGGTATTGCCTTTCCTTCAATTTTCATGGTTTTGAGCTTGCCTGTAATTTCCAGCTACAGCAAAATTTAGTGGGATTTGCATTTCCGTTTTTCCAAATCTTTCTTTTCACCTTTTAAAAATCATTTTTCTTACTCTATCTTTCCTTCTCTATCATACCCTTATCAGGCATAACAATTATATACCCTATTATCTTTTGATTTTTCTTTCTCGTGTGTTGCCTGTGTAAAAATCGGATTTCCTATGTGTGCTAGCTAGTCTGTTTTGATGCCTTATTTTTTCTCTAGTGTAAGCAGCCCAAAGTTCCCTTGTGTGCTGTGCCATGGTAGTTATATTGAATCATTGAAAACTCTGTTTTCCATTGTCACAGGGGGGGAGCACTTAATCTTCCTGCAATCAGTTGAGGGAAATGATTTGACATTGCTTTTCACAACCCAAAATTGGTGTGGCGTTGAAGCCTCTTGTAACCTGGTTATGTTCTTGAAGCCTGTGCATTGTGTTGCCACAGCATCAGTGGTTGCTATCATATGTGTGTGCTGAATGCATATTGAAATCATTCATTTATACATTATTCATTGACAACACACCAGCCTGGTTCCTGATCTATTGGGAAAAGGGGTGCTGGTGGAGGTTGGGTGCGAGACGGGTTGGAGGACTCTTTAAAAAAATAATTTTGTGTAAATATAAAAAGCGTTTTATTGTGCGCCACCATCCTTGAAGTGGTAGAAGGTCCCTGACTTGCTGGTGCTGCATAATATCTTGTGACATGTACTGCTACAAAGAAAACTTAAAGAGACCACAGTGCGGAAAATAGAGGGAATATAAAGTAACCCAAAGAGAAGCAGTATCATCAGAAAGTGCTCATAACGTAAATGGTTATCTTAATGTACAGAAATGATAGCTGTGTTTCAAGCCTGCTTCTTCCTCTCAGAGGCATAGCCAGGATTGTCTAAAAGGTTGGCCCTGAAGCTAATGTAGTTACGCCTGCCACAGTGACATTAACATATGCAAATACCGACACAGTGCTGTTGATTTGGGCATTTACATATTTTGGGTGGGTCTTGCCCGCACAGGCCCTAACCTGTCTACGTCTCTGCTTCCCCTTTGTATATACATCACAAGATGCGACTGAAGCCTAAGGAAAGTACTGTAAAAAAATATGAGAAGGGTAACATCTGCAAGAACAGTACCTTTTGAATTTTTCCCTTTCTAACTGTCAGTGAAGAAAACCACCTAGCCTAGATATGTCAGTGAACAAAAACAAGAGACCCATATATGTGATGTCATCAGTGATGTTATCAATGACATTTGTGATGTCATCTTTGATGTCATCAGTGTTAGTCTTAGCAGTGCACAGTAGTGGCGCAAGTCTTAAAATCTTCAACAAAGTTTTTGCACTGAATTTTTATTAGGGCAACTGAACCATAACGTCCCTTTAACAAAGTTTTTTCACTGAATGTACATATATATCAGTGAAAACACTTTGTTAAAGGGACGTTATGGTTAAGTTGCGCTACTAAAAACCTATGAAATTCAGTGAAAAAAGGTAGTTAAAGGGACGTTATGGTTCAAAGTAAAACCGAAAAACCCCTGAAATTCGGCAGTTATGGTAAGATAAGCAACCATAACTCGCTCCACCGTGCACTGCTAACACTAACACCCAGGACATCAAAGATGACATCACAAATGTCATTGATGACATCACTGATGACATCACATGTGTATGTACTTTTCATGAAAACTCTGTACAAGGGATTCTTATAATGCTGACCAAAAACTGTCAAGGATCAATGGGATAAATATCATGAGCTAATTAGTGCATTAAGCAATGCATTGATATAAATAGCATTCTATTATGAAGTTCTATCCAGTATAGTAAGCTACTCATGCAGAAACATAGGCAGTGTGTGCAGCATACGTGATGAAGGTGCAATATTCATAATCTTGCCATGTTGAATAGTGAAAAGATAACTGCTTTCTTTTTAGAGTTTTGCGTACTGTGAAGGTACCGTAATTAGCACCAAGGTCCCTTTGCGGGTCCAATCCTTTACAGCTGGTAAAACCAGCCGTTAAGGTGGGAACCCGCAAAGGGACCTTGTAATCAGGCGCTAAGGGATTACTGGTACCGGTACCCTTACCGGTACCGGTAATCCCTTAGCGCCAGGGCCGTAATGAGGCCCCTTGACTGTTACTGAGCAAAACCATGTGGCCTAGATATGTCAGTAAAGGAAAAAAAGGGGGAGCCAGACATGTGATGACATTTGTGATGTCATCTTTGATGTCCTGGGTGTTAGTGTTAGCAGTGCACGGTGGCGCGAGTTATGGTTGCTTATCTTACCATAACTGCCGAATTTCAGGGGTTTTTCGGTTTTACTTTGAACCATAACGTCCCTTTAACTACGTTTTTTCACTGAATTTCATAGGTTTTTAGTAGCGCAACTTAACCATAATGTCCCTTTAACAAAGTTTTTTCACTGAATTTCATAGGTTTTTAGTAGCGCAACTTAACCATAACGTCCCTTTAACAAAGTTTTTTCACTGAATTTCATAGGTTTTTAGTAGCACAACTTAACCATAATATTCCTGACTTCATATACATGTAACATAGAACATACTAACCCCCTCGTAGTGATTTTCATGTCCGCGGACTACCGCCATGTCCGCGGACATATCGAAAATCTGAGCGTGGTGAATGTAAATTTAAATAGTGTGCCCCATTTCCCCTTTGAAGTTGGCTCTGAAAAGAGACGTTTTTTTTGTTTTTTTTACAGATGCTTGACAGACACCTGTTATTTTGTATTTTTTTTCTTGGTTTTTTTTCTTACTTTACACCTAAAATCTTCACATAACCTTCTCCAAAGCAATCCTTACATTCCAAAATAGAAAGGCATTTCCCGTAAAAGATAAAGAGATGCCATCTTCTTTAAAATTAACAGCATTACTGGCATCAATATTCTCATTATTACAGAAGAACATACCAGCTCTAAGCATTAAGGCACACATGCATCGGTTGATGACACACCTAGCAATGTTTTGCTGAGGACAAAAAACTGAACTATTGTCCCATATTGCCCTAGGTAGTAATCCAGAAAAAATTACTTTCGCTTTTGGAAGGATCTTCATTACGGCTTGAACCAAGCGTTCCAAATCAGCCAACAAAGTAGGGGCACTGACGTTGCCCAAATGGAAAGCACCATAGTGCAAAACTACCACATGCGGACTGTTCATCGTGGCCATATCCTCACAAATTTGTACAATTCCCTGTACATTGCAATCAGGCACAGTGCTCCACACCACCTCCACTCCTTTCACATCAAAGTTATTTGCAACATGCCTGCATTGAGCGTACTGTTGTAAACCATGCACAAACATATCTCCAAGCACCAACACCCTGACTTTCTCTACTTCTGCCATCTTCACCACACACAGTCTCTTTCAACACAAATCCACAACCTCGACATCTGATTGGCTGATCCGTACAGTCTTCTTTCCATGTTGGATTTCCTGGAAAAACCCAGATGTAGCACGCCCTGTCCACGAACATCTGCGGTGTCCGCGGACGGCGTCCACTTTACTCTATGTGCCATTCCCTCATTGCATACAGCTAAGCAATCACACAATACGAATAACGTCCTCAGAACACACCCATTTTGTGAATTTTCGAACATTTCAGGACAATTATCATTTCATTATTCAACATATTAACATTACAAATATTATACTTTCATCTTGTACTCTGCACACAATGCTATGTTTCTCCGTTAGTAGCTCAGTATACTAGATAGAATCCCATAATACAATGACATTTATATCAATGCATCTTTCAAAGCACTAATAACGGTATATTTATTGCAATATCCTTGACACTTTTTTCGCAACATTATAATAAAAATCCCTAGTACACAAATTCCATGAAAAGTACATGCACATGTGATGTCATCAGTGATTTCATCAATGACATTTGCAATGTCATCTTTGATGTCCTGGGTGTTAGTCTTAGCAGTGCACGGTGGTGGCGCGAGTTATTTTTCATAGCTTACCATAACTTGTGATTTTCAGGGGTCTTTCGGCTGTACTTAGAACCATAACGTCCCTTAAACAAACTTTTTTTAATATCACGCAAACAATATACAAACATGGCGTGCAAAAACCAACTTCTCACCGATGGCTTTACACAGAATGTTGCAAAGTAAGAATTTATGCTCGTTCACAGTGAAGGTCAGCTGCTTCCATTTTTTTCTCGGGCCCCGGAGAGGCTCACAAAGTGGACTATAAGGTTGTATTGTGTTTTGACCTTGACAGACAGAGATTGTGATGAAAGACTTCTCTTGAAGGAGTGTTGCTAAAACGTAAGAGAAGATAAGGATGAAATTTCTGAAACGAAGCCACTTTTATATATTATATCACTATGCGAAAGATCGTTCGCACACGCAGAGTCGTATTTTGGGTCTGCACTACTCGTAGACAATGGAAATTGCAATTGTACTGTAAGTAACCCTTTAGATTATTTTATACCAAATATAATTACAATAGCGTAGCATTAAAGACCGCTCAAGTTGAACTTGTTCGTTCAAAGTGGCATAATGTTTCTACCGTGCACTATCACCGCCGAATTGATCCCCTGTCGTTTAGAGGGCTCTGAAAAAGGCAGACAACACAGGGTGGGTTAATAGAAATAATTTAACCGGTCTATAGGCGGTCAAGTGCTCTACTCGCTGTGCCACTTCACTGTAGCCTGTCAAGTGGCACAGCAAGAACAACGCTCGCTTTGACATCCGTGCACAGCTTGCTAACGCAAGTTCGAATCCCAGCAAGGCCAAACTCAGCCTTTCATCCTTCCGTGGTCGATAAATGAGCACCACACACAGTGGGTAATAATAAGCACCGCTTAGATACCTCACGGTTCTTAGTGCTATATGAATGGGAAAATATTATTATTTCATTATTAACATACTCCGTTGCACTATCTTCGATAGCAAATAGTTTCAGCCCTAATAAATAAAATGATGATTTTTAATGAAGATCGGCTGGTGAGACTAATTTATGTTTTTTAAAACAGGTATGTGGCCCCATTTTGCCTATGTCACGATTTACAGACTCCAGCGGATGGGGCCTTCAACTGCCAGGTGCAGGTCCAAATATGCAACTTCATGACCCTCACCATTTTATGGGACAATCGCCAAGGACCAATATGCCCTTACGCAGTACTAGTGGCTACAAACAACATACCAACCAATAGGGTGGTCTAATGGCTCGTTGTTGGAGCAACCTTCCGATTATCAGAGCGACCATTTACTGCTTTTATCATAAACCAACAGCCTATCTACCGCAAAGGAACAACGCATGGCTCAAAATAAACTTTTGCTGATCGACAGCAGAGACAATAGCAAATCGCTGAATATTCACTAAACATTTCATGTGAAATAAATGTACTCTACCAAATGTACAATCCTGCTGTTTACTTTTAAACCACAGTTTCATATTCCGAATTGTGGCGCACTGAGTAAACTGATCTAACACCCTCTGTACCGCAAAGGAACATCGCGTGCCTCAACATGAACTTTTGCGGATCGACAACAAAGACAAATGCAAATTGCTGAATATTCTCTAAACATTTGATGTCAAATAAATGTACTTTACAAAATTTATAATCTTGCTGTTTGCTTTTAAATCACTGTTTCATATTCCGAATTGTGGCGCGCTGTCTTGTGACATAATATGTGTTGTCTTCCGGGTTCTGTGTAAAGTCACTTAGGACTGGAGACGACTGGGTGTGTTTGATGACGCACCCTGTAACGTCACGGAGAGAGGCGGGGAATATGAATGCTTTGATAATATTATGCTTAGGGGCGGGAGATATGATTTAGTGTCGCAAAAGCAAGTCAGCCAGGTCAATAGAGCCAGTCATAGGATTATCACATAATGTCGGCGCACACCAGCCGGATTTATCGTTTCTTTAGTGGACAAAACGTCGGTTGACGCCCATAGGAAATTGTACTATTAGCGGACAAAAGGAGTGGTCTTAAAACACTTTCACCCTGACAACGAACAATACAAACAACGTTCTCAGAACACCCCCATTTTGTGTAATTGCAACCATTTCGGGACACCGCGAGTGTTCTTAGAACACATTCAACTAGACAGATTACAATACGGACAGCGTCCTGAGGACACCGCCAGTTTGTGTATTTACGAACAATTAAGTACACCGCGAGTGTTCATAGCTCATTTTTACCTTCCTTGCGAACAAAAATGACACATAGTCCGTCCTCTAAACACCCCACCATTTAGTTTATTTACAAAATGTCAGAACAGCCGTGTTCTCCGTGGACAAATCGAACACAACAAAAACGTCTAGCACATAAAAAAACAAAACATTGAACCTATCTCATAGTCCCCCACCCTCCCCAAACACTCTTACACACCAACACACGGCACTAAATACAATTTTTTATCCACGTTTCACTGTGCTGTACGCGGTCGACGGCGAATACAGGATAGTGGGCGTCGCAGAAAAGCTGACGCGCATCACGCACCATGCCGCCCAATCAGCGAACACGTGACATCTCCGCGGACATGACGCAAGCCGCTGGGCCAATCGGGGTGCTGTCCGCGTAGCGAACAGGGAAGTCCGTCCGCGAAGCGAACACATATATCACTCATTTTTTTGCCTTATATTTTGGTCATTTTTACAAAAACTACTGGACGGATTTACACCAAATTTGCAAAAGCACACTTTCGGGACCAGGCCGCCGCTCCTGCCGCAAATTTGGTGTAAATCCGTCCAGCAGTTCGGGCTGTAGCCGTGCGCAAAGTTTTTTCCCATTCAGTCTATGGGAAAAAACAAAAGTTTTGGGACCCCCCTATAACTTTCCCCCCCTGGACGAATCCTCACCAAACTTTGCAATGAAATTCACAGTGGGCCATATACTTTTTTTGCAAAGTTTGGTGAGGATTCGTTCAGGGGGAGCGAAGTTATAAGCCACTCAAAACGTGCTCTTCCTATGGAAACACCAACTTAACCATAACTACATGGACTCTAGCGTGTCCATGTAATATATATGTATATATATATATATATATATTCAGTGAAACAACTTTGTTAAAGGGACGTTATGGTTAAGTTCCCCTGTTAAAAACCTATGAAATTCAGTGAAAAAACTTTGTTAAAGGGACTTTATGGTTAAGTTGCGCTGCTAAAAAACAATGAAATTCAGTGAAAAAACTTTGTTAAAGGGACGTTATGGTTAAATTGCGCTGCTAAAAACCTTTCAAATTCAGTGAAAAAACTTTGTTAGAGGGACATTATGGTTAAGTTGCGCTGCTAGAAACCTATGAAATTTAGTGAAAAAACGTTGTCAAAGGGACGTTATGGTTCCAAGTAAAACCGAAAAACCCTTGAAATTCGCCAGTTATGGTAAGCTAAGCAACCATAACTCGCGCCACCACCATGCACTGCTAAGACTAACACCCAGGACATCAAAGATGACATCACAAATGTCATTGATGACATATCTTACCTGAAATAGTAAGTGTACTTAATTTAATTCATATATTTATAAAATGTCTGTATTAGATAAAAAAATATATTATCTTTTTTTTTTCTCTCACAGAAATGTCTAGTACTCTGGAATGGCTAGAGGAGCATTTCCCACATGAAGAAATGTCACAAGATAGTGAAACTAATGGTAAACACTTTATAATATAAACCATTTAATTATTATTATTTTGTATACATTTAACATATATATATATATATATTTTTTGTACAGAGCATACCAAAATAGAAAATACATTAAAAAAAAACTGTTATGGATAACACTTTTCACAGTATAGAAGAAAAAATTGATTTATTGTTGACTATTTTTAATAATTTTAAAACTTTTGTGGAAGATCACTTTAAACCAAAAACCTTGTACCATTGCCCCACATGTACTTGTCCCTCCTCACCATATCCCAGTCTATTATCCCCAAACCCTCTCCATAACCCAAAACGTTTTGATGAGACTTCCATCCCTTCTTCACCTAATAACAATCATGTTGAAACCCCTAATTCTCGTGTTTTTATTTCTGTTTCTGCCTCACCTTCTCTGTCATAAATTATTAATATATGTTAAATAAAGTTTAATTTTTATATTGTGTTGTAAATATTTTTCTTTTTTTTTTAAAACAATGTAGGTGTTCGCAGACAGTGCAGGTGTTCTGAAATGTTCGTAAATAAATGAAAATGGAGGTGTCCTGAAGAACACTATACCTGTTGTACTGTTCGCTAGCAAGATCAAACTATTCTAAGAACACACGCGGTGTCCTGAAATGTTCGTAAAAAAAATTAAAGTGTCCTAAAGAACACTATATCTGTCCGTAGTGTTCGCTATCAAGTTTAAACTGTTCTAAGAACACAATTGGTGTCCTGAAATGTTCGTTCGTAAACGAAAATGGAGGTGTCCTGAAGAACACCAGACCTGTTCGTAGTGTTCGTTAGCAAGTTCAAACTTTTCTGAGAACACACGCGGTGTCCTGAATTGTTTGTAATTAAACAAAAATTTAGGTGTCTTAAAGAACACTATACCTGTCCGTACTGTTCGCTAGGAAGTTTAAACTGTTCTAAGAACAGACGCAGTGTCCTGAAATGTTCGTTTCACGTGCGACGCATTTTTAATTAGTTCAGGACCCAAACAGTGTCCGTAGAACATCAACGCGCATGCGCTAGCCAATCTCCGTGCATTTGGTGTTCTGCAGGCATGCGCTTCCTTCGCGGACTTGTTCGCGAACGGATCATATGACCGCGCCCACGCTGATCGCGTGTTCTGAATGCGTACACTGTTCGTGTCCCCGAACAAATCAAAAGTACATTTTCAATTAATCCATAATATTTTTCAATAAAATCTCACCATGGCACAAGTCCCACATAGTAATCCTGAATTTCTACATACCTTTTGAAACCTTTCAAACTTTTTTGTGTGTTCGATCTGTCCGCGGACCGCGCAAAAGCACCCCTATAAAAGACCACGCCCTAGAGCTTATTCTCATTGTGTTTCTGGCTATTCTTCAGAACACAGCGATTTTTGCTGCCACCTGCAGATTACACCATCATCGAGATGGCATCCCTGGCTGCTGAACTGCCACCTGGTGCTGCACCTGCTTCAGCACCACCCCCACCCCCTCCACCACCACCACCTCCCCAAGGGCCTGAAGAGGGGAACAGGAGTGAGGATGCAGAGGAGGAAAAAGAGGATGATGAGAATGTGGTAGAGGAAATCCCCACTACCCGCACTAGGCGTGAGTCTTGGGTGTGGCGGTTATTTACCATTCATGGGAATGTTCCTAAGGCTCGTGCGAACCGTGTTACCTGCAATGAGTGCAAAATAATACTCAGTCACGGAAGCACGGTAAGTACAGCTTTGGGACCACTACTATGAAGCGACACCTGAGTTTATTTCACTCTGGGGCTATTCGCAGGGTTGTACCTTGCGAAGAACGTAGCAGGTTGATTTCCTCTACTTCATCCTCTGTTTCTGATCCTGTCACCACAAGGACGACCACCTATGTGGGACAGCGTCTTCCTCAAGCTGCCTTACAGGCCATACAGAATGCTGACGACCCTTACCTTTGAGGGTCACAGTTGTATGTATGTACTGTGACACAGTACTCTGCAGGGGGGAGCGACTTCGGAGTGTTTTTGAGACTATTGTCTCAGAGCACGAGAAGATCTGCTCACTACCCAAATAAAACCCACTCTACATCTTCCTCTCTCAGCTCGCCCTTTCTTATCCCTGTGGTTGGTGTCCCCCCTTTACCTTCCTTTCCCCTCCTCTCCTAGTGTGTCGTGTATAAAAACCCCCAAAAAAAACAAAATATCAAAAATCAAAAAAAAATAAGGCTCTTTTCAGAGCCGCCTTTCACAGTTAAAAAATAGAAGTGAAAATAAATGAAGCAGGGCCCTTTGTATTTTTTAGAAGTCCGCGGACAATTCGCGAACATTTATAAAATTGGGTTGCTACCCTATCACAAACATTGCAATTTTCTCTGGGAGGAAGTGGTGGCTCTGAAAAGAGCCCTTGGGAGGTGTTTGTAAATCAAAAATTATAAATGCTTAACACCTACTTCAAAATGGATATTGTAATTCCAAAAAAGGTCGCAATGCATTTTGTACTTTTCTCAGAAAAATCTGATTGCCACCATAAGTAAGATGGACTCCATCTTTGCGAAAAATGTTTGTACTACAAAACAGAATATTTTCATTGTGAAAAGAAGACATGCCAAAATCTTTTAGAAAGGCACAAACAGCTTTATTAACATTGCATCTTGCTTTTTCCATTTGTGGACCAAATGAAGAAGAACGAATCCACATTTGTCTCTGCGCAATCCGTGAAAATATCACTTGAGAATTTGGAAACATGTCCATACCCTTCCCAAGTCCTTCTTTCACAGCAAATTGCAAATAAATTCCAGTCACATGTCCTAAACTGTTCCCTCCACAATTACAATTATGTCTGGATGTTGCTCTGTCTCCAAAGTAGCATAGAGAGGTAGCAAGTCCAATCACTTCATTCCACGTACTCCATGCCAGTGTACTTCCACATGTGGGAATCCAAAATCTACAGCTACTCCACAGCTTTCTGCATGCACCTTCATCCAATATATCCATGAATCTCCCAAAATCCATACAATCTTTTTCCTAAAACACACAGACATAGCTATCTGTTGTTCTCTCAGCAAAAACAGTATATGAGAAACTCTCTTCTGGCACAACACACCCACTAAACTTTCCTGACCAATCCCTTTCAGTATTCATTCTCATTTGCATGACTTCTGAACCCAAAAATCCCCGGATGTAACTCCTGATGTCCGCGAACTACCGCCATGTCCGCGGACATATCGTAACATGAACAGCCCTTCTACCATTTCCACTTCACTCTCTCTGCCATTCCCTCATTGGATGTAGCTAAGAAGTCACATGACCATGCACCAATCACATTCAAGACCTCTACATCTAACTGCATCATCATAGATCAGCACTGCAAATGTACTGTGAATCTCTCTGAGTACAAGTGTCATATCATTGGCAAGCACCATCTACCAGAAATACTGTACAAGTCTCCACAATTTCTACTTGCAGCTCCATGCACATCCATATGCATGAACACAAACTTCAGGTATGCATATTTTCTGTACAGTAGATGAACACATTTTCAAACGGACTTTTAGCTTGTGTAATCTGTAAAATGAATTTACTGTATTTTTTAGATTTCCTAAAATCAACTATCACTTATAAACCTTTATATTATTTACTTTCTTTATACACACATACTCCAATCATGTTAAACTAACATTTTTTAAATGAAATATATAGACTACATATATTCAAACAAAATTGCATGCAAGCACAATCTATGTTTAAATCTTTAAAAAAAATACTTATACAATTTCATATTTTTTTGTTTTTATTTATTTATTTACTTAATTACTTTAATTTAGACATGACATTGAGGCGCTATTACCTAGAAGAGCTTAGTTACAGAAATAGTGGTATTCACTGGTATATTATAAATTTCACAAGACATAGTAAAGATATTTTTTTTGCTACAGTTAGTTATTCAATACAATTTGTTCATTAAGAACATATCATATGTACTGAACTGATGCAATGTATCCTATGTAAATAAATTAGTTTAATGGTTTTAAAGAAGGCGCTGAGGATTTCAATTAAAAAAATCAATATCTAAATTAAAAACAGCGCTATATACAAACAAAGTTACTAATTTGAAGCTTTTACAATTGCAGTGAAGACCAGTCTCCTGAAAAGAAGCAGCCAAATTCGAAGAACAAAGAAGAACTAAGAAGTTACCTGTTAATTTAAGAAAAAAAGTAAGTAGATTATCACCATAATATTTGTATTATTACTCAAACATACTGTAAAGTTAATACAAGCTATTTCTGTGCCTAAAAATAGAGATTGTGTACCATTTTGTCCAATAATCTCCATGTCTTAAACAGCGATTTACAGCCAGAATGGCCCACAAATTCCTATTTTTGGACACACAAATTACCCAACTGAACCGCTACAATTTTCATATTATAGAACAAACAACTGTTTTAATTGTATACATTAGATTTACTATTTGTACTTTTCTACCCCACTAGCTTACTTTTTTTTGGTCATCTGATCCCCAGTTTAGTAACACATAAATTCAAGAATACCTATCCCTACTAGTTGTAGTTCCCAATGCACAATCACACACCATTACATACATCTTTATCATCTTACTCAAACACTCATGCACACAGCACACATACATTGCAGAACACCTCAACCCATACCTTCTTTATTTTTTTCAACAGACCCTAAAGAATGCCTACGAAAAGTCAAGTCCGTAGAAAGCAACGCAAAAGTAGAGCAAATGAAAATAAAAGTGTCCAACATAAGCATCCATCTCTAGCAGAATTTGTAAAAAAAGTTGAAACAAAACAGCTAATACAGTCATTTAGTGAAACACAAGAAGATTCAAGTACAAAAACTTTGCCTCCTCTATCAAAATGTAAAACAAACCAAAAAACAATTAACAGAAAATCAGCTATCACTACAGATAAAACTACTTCTTTAAATTTTAATATAGTGCAAAGGAAGCATACCAAGAATAGTATTTTAGCCAAAATGTACCGTCACGAAGTCCTTCAAAATCTTATAAAAACAGGAGAGAAATCAGGTTCAAAGCTTAAAACCTATCGTAGGAAATTAATCTTAGAAGCGTTGATGGACAGTGCAATTCTTCTCAAAATAAAGTTATTTATTTTACTGTTAAACAAAATGAAACCACTAACAAAACTAATAACTAAATTACAAAAAAGACTTCTCAATAAGCGAAATGTCAACATAAAGAACTTCTTAAGTATCTGCGAAGGTGAATGGAATCACACTTCGAGCACAGAACCATATTTTAATGAAGAAACGTACAAACAAAAGCAAACAAATACAATTGCCATACATAGCAGTGGTCGAGGTTATGAAAAAGTGAATAATACCACAATGGAACAAGAAGTACTCCTTACAAAAATATGCCCTGAAAACGTAGCATTACCCCTCAACTGAATCAGAACGTCTAGTGTACAAATGGCCATGCACGTCAATGTGTAACATTCCCAAACAATGTTTCAAATCTTTACGCCAATTCCTCAATAAATATGTAAAAAGCAAAAACAAAATCAAAATTAAATTACTGCAAAATATGGATACCTGTCCAGTGCGCAAGTACACAGGACTAGAAGGACATTCATTGGCCTGCATTACAGGACCTACTTGTAAAACCAGTTTCCATGATATCAAAAGGATATCAGCACATCATTCAACTATACGAAATCTAGTCTATAAACTGTACTATGCTAAAAGTCCTGCTTTAGCACTAGCAAAGTTAAATAACATCCTTCTACATGGTACAGGGTAAGACCTACTTGAAGAAATTGACTATATCCAGAAAAAATATTTTGGAAGTGAAAGCCATTTACAGAATGAAAAAGCTTTAAACCAATTAAGCACCAATTCTACACATGGCAACCTTTTGCTAAACACATACAAAAAAGAAATACTCAAATTTAAAAGTACATCAGCTGAAGTACCAAACCATGTATGTGTATGTTGCCGTAGAACTTTTTATAAAAGTAACACAAAAACTGTAGACATATCATACAAAATAGAAGACAATGAAGATTCTAAATGGTTTGAATTAGCTCTCTACCTTGTAGCAGAAAACAAATACGAAATAACTGAGCCCTTAATACTTTGCAGTTACTGCACTACGAAACTTGACAACAACCAAACTCCTTCACGTGCTATCACAAATAATTTGGAATTATACCCAGTACCAAAACCCGTACAACAACTTAATTTATATGAGAGCATCATAATTCAAACAGTACACCCCTTTCAAGCAATAATACGCCTTCAACCAAAAACAGCAAAATTACCTCCCTCTGAATTGGTAAAAGGCATTTGTGGAAAAGTAGTTTATTTACCATTAGATCTAAAAGAAAATGTGCATACTCTAGGAGTGCAACGTCCAATGCAGCAATCTTTAATTATCTTAGTAAATGGAGTACCTACAAAAGACAACAAAAATATGGCAACAGCTGGTAGATTTACATAAAGTTAGACAAGCCTTCCAATATCTTAAAGAGAATAATGAATATTACAAAGAAATTAATATTGAAGAAAACTTGAAAGATACAACTGAAATAATTCAAGAAACACAAGAAGCTGGTCAATTTGAGCTACTAGATCCTGCTACAATATCAAATACTTTAGACCCTTATACAATTCATCCTTTGCACTCTATTGACACCGTAGAAGATGTACTGGAAACGTACCAAATGTGTCAAACAAAAGGATCGCCAATCAGCATATGGGAAAAAAAGTATAGAAGCACGTGCTTTTCTTCTACTCTTTCCTACTGGCAAAGGAGAAAGGTATGATGATAGACCTATTCAAATATCAGCTTCAGAATACCGCTCATTACGGATGTATTCTGAAGATCCCAGATTTAGACAAAATGTGGAATACATATTCCACCTACTCTTTGAAAGTGAACTAGCAACTTTATGTTACGGAGTTGCACACTTATTAAAATCAGGATCACACTTTCAAAATATGACAGCTACACAATTATTAGAAAAAGTGCAACAAAAGGATGAGGTTTTACAATCAAATATTACAAATCTATTAGCAAATATGCGTGGTACTAAAGAGTACTGGTTTCGACGTCATGGAGATGTACATTGTATGATCAGAAACCTTGGCCCACCCACTTGGTTTGTTACATTAAGTTGTGCAGAATATGCATGGGAAGATTTACATGATTTCCTACGCATATCAAATAAAAACAAAACAAACATAGATATACTAACACCTGGAGAACTTTGTTCTTTGGATCCTGTTAATATTAAAAGATATTTTCACCATCGCTTCATTGCTATGCTACATTTTCTTTGTAATAAAACTGGTCCTCCCCTTGGAGAAGTGCAACACTTCTTTGGAGAAAAGAATACCAAGCCAGAGGAGCATCACATATCCACATGGCTTTATGGATTAAAGATGCTCCTAAATTTGGTCAAGACAGTGATGTCACTGTTTTACAGTTTATTGAAAAATATGTCACTTGTGAAATTCCATCAGAAGCTACAAATAGTGATCTTCATGCACACATTTTACAATTTCAAAGACACAAATGTGGAAAATATTGTCATCGCAAATACAAAAACAAAGGGAAATACTACACCAAATGCCAATTTGGTTTCCCTAGACCAGTTACAAATACAGGTCAAGTGAACAACCTCATGTCTTCAGTTAGACATAGTGTTAAAGGTAAGTCACCTAAAAATACATATTACATAAAAAGAAAAGAAGAAGAAAAATATATCAATGATTATAATGCAATCATTGCCCACTTATGGAATGCAAACATAGATGTGCAGTACATTGCAGACAATTCTACTGCAGTTGCACGATATGTCACAGCATACTTAAATAAAGCAGAAAAGACAGAGCTCCAAGACCTCTGGAATGACCTGTCATCAGATAAAACAGTGTCTCAGAAATAATACAGCTTGGGCATAAAAATGCTCACCCATAGAGAATGTGGATCATATGAAGCAGCTGATCGTTTAACTGGTACTGCATTGTATGGTAAATCTGAAAATATAGTATGGCTAAGTCTTGGTCCAGCTAAATCTAGAAAAAGAGTTCTAAAATCATATGAAGATATAGAAACAATAGCCAAACGTGATCCCAACAGCCAAGACATTTTAAAAAACAATTTATTGGACACATACTACCCAAACAGAAGTAATACTTTGGAAACATGTGTCTATACCACATAGCCCAAAACTACACATACAAAAATAATATGAAATGTGATGAAAAAAAGGTAAATATAGAGTGAGAAACTGTGAAGGCAGCTTAGTTAAACTCACTAAACCAAATTTAATTAATCATATCAAATTGTCATTAAAGACTCCTCAACATAAAGAAGTATATTACATGTCCCTGCTACAACTCTTCAAACCATGGAGAAAAGAAGAACAAATACTAGATAACTATGACTCATATGAGGATGCTTTCAAAGAAAATGAAAGCACTATAACTGATGTAAACTTTACACAGTACAAAACAATGTTGCACAATGAACAGCAACACGAAGAAGAACTCCAAGCCCAACTAGATAAGGACACTCCTGACAGTAGTCAACCTTCTGTAACAGGAAGCCAAGAACCACTGGGAGAACCACTAATAATAAATGAGGCAGAATTAGCTATGATAGAAGTAGAAAACACCATGTGTCAGTGTGAAGATAAAGAAGACTTAACTATACTACAATCAAAACTAAACAATGAGCAACGTAGCAATTTTCAAGAAGTAATAAAACAAATTGCACATGGTGTAAAACATGAAAATAAAGAATGTTCCTGCCATAATTATAAACCTATACTACTGTACGTCAGTGGTGAAGCTGGTTCTGGCAAAACATTCCTAATCAAAATCATTAGTTAGTTCCTTCAACAATTGACAAACAACAAGCTGTCAGCCGTTGTCACTGCCCCCACAGGTTTAGCTGCCTACAACATACGTGGTGTTACATTACACCGATTACTACTATTACCAGTAGAACACCAGAACAAATTAAACTATTACAAACATTCTGCAGAAGCTGCAATGGAATTACGCAGAGTATTGAAACAAATGAAAATGCTACTAATAGATGAAGTGAGCATGGTCTCCAACCTGATGTTAGCTTTGATTCACCTGAGATTACAAGAAGTACTCAAAACAGACTATGAAGAGCTCTTTGCAGGAAAACACATCATTGTTTTTGGAGATCTGCTTCAATTAACACCAGTAAAAGGTGAGCCTATTTTTAAAACATTAGGACACAAACTCTGCCGTAAAACTGTTGGCAGCATTGGAAATGTCAACCTTTGGCAACATTTACAATACAGAGAATTAACAGAAAACATGCGGCAATCTGCAGATCTCACTTATGCCAACATTTTAAAAAGTATCAGAGTTGGTATACTTTCGAAAGAAGCAGAAGCAATATTGAAAACCTGGCACATTAATGCACTTTATGGCGATAATGCATGTGCTACAGATGTTATGGAACAATTAGCCCACAAAAAATGTCAATTGTATGGCCTTATTGCCAACTCTTGCAAGCTGTTTCAAATTCAATGAAATCATGCTAAGTAAAGAAATGCAACCAATCATGGAAATTAGCGCCACAGACAAACTAGATGTACATGGTATGACACTACCCATGTGTGACCAAGCCACAACAAGACTAAATAGTTTAGAAAAATCAATCTCAAACACAGCAGGCTTAGAAAAGATATTAAAATTATCCTTAAATTGCAGAGTAATGCTTAAACGTAACCTTGACGTGGACCAAGGACTAGTTAATGGAGCACTGGGTACAGTTGTTGGCTTTCAAACATACCACGCGACAACAAAATTCAGTTTGTCAATATACTCTTTGACAAACTTTCAGAAGTAAAAAGGATAGGACGCTCAACAGCTAGATTCCTTCTCTTCAAAGATATGGATGTACGCAGAGAACAATTTTCTCTAACTCTTGCATACACAGTCACGATTCATAAATCACAAGGTCTTACCCTAGACAAAGCAATGATAGATATTGGTAACACAGTCTTTAAAGAAGGCATGAGCTACGTAGCACTATCATGCTTACGTACACTTGATGGTCTATTTCTAATCAACTTTGATGCAAGTAAAATAAACACTGATATTCCTTGCATTTTAGAATACAATAGACTTCGCTCACAATACACCCCCCACCTAAACACATATTCTGTTCCACAAAAAGTAAAACGTTATGAAAGAAAAATAAATCAAACAGAAATGCAACAGGATGTCACTGCAAATCCTCCAAAGAGAGTAAAAGAAACTAATACTTCATCAAGTACCACAAGCAAAAAAGAATCAATTAGGGAAAGTAAACCAGGTACTTCTTTAAAGAAGGAAGACAAACTCCAAAAAAAACAGTTAGATACAGAACTACCTGGACCATTTAAATTCTCCAATATAGTTGGTGTAAGTTGCTACGCAAATGTAGCAATGAATATTCTATTTCAATTACCACCAATTGTTGACAACATTTACTTACACAGTACAGACCCATTGTGTTTGCAAATGTTAGTACTTCACAGAAATGCAGCAAACAATCCTGACAACATGTATAGTGTTTATGGAATAAGACAACAATTGGACTACTGTGCTGGAATGGTGAAATTCACTATAAACTCACAGGAAGATCCACAAGAATTTCTAATGTACTTACAAGTACTGGAAAACAAAAACATACCTATAAATGAAATCTTTCAGATTTCATACATGTGGAAACATACATGCACTCTCTGCAACAATGTGACACCAGAAGAAATCCCCAATGAACGCTTCATATATATATCAATATCAAATTGTGAATCCATTCAATTTCAGAGACGTGTACAAAATGCAAACCATGGTAGATTATGCTGTACCTGCAATTCAGATAATTGCTCCACGTTAGTAACACAAACACATAGTAAATACATAATACTAATGCTTCTACGTTACAATGCAGATGGTACCAAAAACAACTGCAAGCTGACTGGATTCACACATAGTCAAATATCACTTGGTAAGAAAACCTTCACAACAATAGGTATAATCTACCACGCAGGAGCCACAACCAATTCAGGGCACTACACTGCATATATAAAAAAGAAATGTGGATGGTTTGAATGTAATGATAGTACCATTACTCTAAAGCAGAGATTACCAGCAAATCTTACAAACGCTTATTTGATGTTCTTAAAATCAAAATTTGATAACTAAACCGTATTTAAACCCTAAGTAAACTTGTGTTAAAAAAATATAAACTGTTAGAATACTCCAAAAGCTATCTAGCTGCTCAAAGATTCTACAACAACTATTCAGATAAATGAATACCACTAAATTAGGCCAAACAATACACAGTTAGAATACGCCAATTGGTATCTAATTGTCCCAAAATTTAACAATATCCAAGTAGATAAATCAATACCACTAAAATATATAAAAAAAATAGACAGTTAGAATACGCCAATAGGTATCTAACTGTCCCAAAATTTAACAATATCCAAATAGATAAATCAATACCACTAAAATATATCAAAAAAATAGACAGTTAGAATACGCCAATTGGTATCTAACTGCTCCAAAATTTTATAATATCCAAACAAATAAATAATATGTTACTGCTCCAAAAAAATGCAACAAGCCAAAGTATAAAGCATTAGCCAGAAACAACAAATGAACACTGAAAGCAAACAAACAAATAAACATAACAGAAAAAGGTTTTTTTCAAATCCAACATGGAATTTTTTTTCTCCCACAGACCCAATGATTTTAGCAACAAATACAGAAACTGAGCAAATTGCACAGTACTCTGATTTGTAATCTACTAAATATGAGGGTCCAAAAAAAAAAGTATGTTGATTATACAATGTAATAAGTCATTACAAAATACTAATACTAACATGCTATTTTCTTTTATCACAGAAATTAACAAGAAATACATGTACTCCGGTTACTAGACCAAACAGTAAGTATACAATAATAAGGAGAACCATAGCATCATATCACATCCATAGTATCTAATACCTTTGTTCCTTATACATTTGTTTTTCACCCAAAGTTATAAGCAAATATGAATGTGATATGCTGCGGTGGTTGTTGCAAGGGCATAGAGTCTTGGGTGCATGGTCAAATGGCCATGCACCCAAGACTCTATGCCCTGGCAACAACCACCGCAGCATATCACATCCATAGAGTCAAACATTTCATCTATGGTCTATGGAAACTGTTAATGTCCGCGGACATTATGAGTGTTCTTAGAACACTTTCAGCTTGCCAGCGAACAATACAGACAGCGTTTTCAGGACACCCCCTACGAACATTTCAGAACAAGGCTATAGTTCTTAGAACACTTTCAACTTGACAACGAACAATACGGACAGTGTCCTCAGAACACCCCCATTTTGTTTGTTTGCGAACATTTCAGGACACCATGAGTGTTCTAAGAACACATTCAACTTGACAGAGAACAATACGAACAGCATCTTCAGGACACACCCTATGAACTTTTCAGAACAAACCGAGAGTTCTTAGAACACATTCAACTTGACA
Organism: Ambystoma mexicanum; assembly: GCF_040938575.1. Lineage (NCBI taxonomy): Eukaryota > Metazoa > Chordata > Amphibia > Caudata > Ambystomatidae > Ambystoma > Ambystoma mexicanum. Next base: position 1,199,048,249 of record NC_090924.1, read on the forward strand.
GAGAACAATACGGACAGCATCCTCAGGACACCCCCATGTTGTTTATTTGCGAACATTTCAGGACACCGTGAGTGTTCTTAGAATACATTCAACTTGCCAGCGGACAATACGGACAGTGTCCTCAGAACACCCCCATTTCGTTTATTTGCGAACATGTCAGGACACCATGAGTATTCTAAGAACACATACAACTTGACAGAGAACAATACGAATAGCATCTTCAGGACACCCCCTACGAACATTTCAGGACACCGCGAGTGTTCTTAGAGCACATTCAACTTGCCAGCGAACAATACGGACTACGCCTTCAGGACACCCCCTACGAACATTCCAGGACACCGCAAGTGTTCTGAGAAACGTCTTCAGAACACCCCCATTTTGTTTATTTGCGAACATTTCAGGACACCGCGAGTGTTTTTAGAACACATTCAACTTGACAAAGAACAATACGGACAGCGTCCTCAGGACACCCCCATTTTGTTTATTTGCGAACATTTCAGGACACCGCGAGAGTTCTTAGAACACATTCAACTTGCCAGCCACAACCCCCCATTCATATTTGCGAACATTTCAGGACACAGTGAGTGTTCGACAACGTCTTCAGAACACCCCCATTTTGTGTATTTGCGAACATTTCAGGACACTGCGAGTGTTCTTAGAACACATTCAACTTGACAGAGAACAATACGGACAGCGTCCTCAGGACACCCCCTACGAACATTCCCCGGACACCGCAAGTGTTCTTAGAAACGTCTTCAGAACACCCCCGTTTTGTTTATTTGCAAACATTTCAGGACACCGCGAGTGTTCTTAGAACACATTCAACTTGCCAGCCACAACCCCCATTCATATTTGCGAACATTTCAGGACACAGCGAGTGTTCGACAACGTCTTCAGAACACCCCCATTTTGTGTATTTGCGAACATTTCAGGACACCGCAAGTAAGTGTTCTTAGAACACATTCAACTTGACAGAGAACAATACGAACAGCGTCCTCCGGCCACCCCCTACGAACATTCTCCGGACACCGCAAGTGTTCTTAGAAGCGTCTTCAGAGCACCCCCATTTTGTTTATTTGCGAAAATTTCAGGACACCACGAGTGTTCTTAGAACACATTCAACGTGACAGAGAACAATATGGACAGCATCCTCAGAACACCCCCATTTTGTTTATTTGCAAACATTTCAGGACACCGCAAGTGTTCTTAGAACACATTCAACTTGCCAGCCACAATCCCCATTCATGTTTGCGAACATTTCAGGACACAGCAAGTGTTCGACAACGTCTTCAGAACACCCCCATTTTGTGTATTTGAGAATATTTCATGACACCGCGAGTGTTCTTAGAACACATTCAACTTGCCAGAGAACAATACAGACAGCGTCCCCAGGACACCCCCTACGAACATTCCCCGGACACCGCGAGTGTTCTTAGAAGCGTCTTCAGAACAACCCCATTTTGTTTATTTGCGAACATTTCAGGACACCGCGAGTGTTCTTAGAACACATTCAACGTGACAGAGAACAATACGGACAGCGTCCTCAGAACACCCCCATTTTGTTTATTTGCGAACATTACAGGACACGGCAAGTGTTCTTAGAACACATTCAACTTGCCAGCGAATAATATGGACAGCGTCCTCATAACACCCCCATTTTGTTTATTTGCGAACATTTCAGGACACGGCAAGTGTTCTTAGAACACATTCAACTTGCCAGCGAACAATACGGACAGTGTCCTCAGAACACCCCCATTTCGTTTATTTGTGAACATTTCAGGACACCACGAGTGTTCTAAGAACACATTCAACTTGACAGAGAACAATACGAATAGCATCTTCAGGACACCCCCTACGAACATTTCAGAACAACGCGAGAGTTCTTAGAACACATTCAACTTGACAGAGAACAATATGGACAGCGTCCTCAGGACACCCCCATTTTGTTTATTTGCGAACATTTCAGGACACCGCAAGTGTGTGGAAAGGGTAGAAGGGCTGCCCTCTGCAAGCGAGACCGCAGACACTGTGAATGACCAGATATTGTGATTGTCCATTGTGGAGGGAACCGTTTGGGGTTTGTGACTCCAGTGTCTTTCCAAGTTGTCCTGAAGGTTTATTTTTTATTTTTTGTAAATTTAATTGTATTCTTTTTTAAAGACACAAACAAGCATTAAATGTCACAGGTAAATCTGGACAGGCCCTCCAACAACAGTTCTGATATAGTGAATTACCCTTAAAATTCCCCCCACCCTTATTGCATCCAGGTTTAAAAAAACACAAACAATTAACTCAAAGGACCCAATTTAGCAGCCTTCAAGCTGTATGTTTTATTTGCATAAAGTCACCCAGGGCCAGGCCCGATCGGAAAGCACCTTTCACCTATCCATTAGCCCTTCACCCAAATGTGTTAGAAAACTCTTGCCACTCCAATTCTACAGTAGCACCCCTCCATGGATAGCTGTTGTGATCTTTTGTATATGTCCATCGCTGTGTGGGCCCACTCTTTCTGATAGGGAGTGTAGCCATCTTCCAGTGCCTGGCACGGCATGCCCGCGCCGCCAGGAGGAGAAAGTGTATCAATGGTGGAGGGAGTGCCATTGATCCTCCCACCTCTCAAGACCGAAAAGCACCAACATGGGATCCAATACAGACCACCCCCACAGCATCCTTAATCCAGCCCAGGAACTCCACACAAAACACTTGAAATCTGGGACAGTCCCACTACATATGCCAGTAATCTGCCACCTTACCACAGCCGTGCCAACATTGGGGTTCACCTTGTGAAACATCATGGGGAGGCGTGTCGGATCATAATGCCAATGGTGTAATAGTTTCTCGCCATGGAGTTTATATTGGCAAGATATAAATGTCTCAAAGTCTCTCTGGCACATCTGTTGCCTGAGGTTTTCATCCAACTCTCTACCCAGATCCCTCAGCCACAACAAGAGCACAGAACCATATTTCAATGAAGAAGCTTACAAACAAAAGCAAACAAACACAATTGCCATACATAGCAGTGGACGATGGTTTGAAAAACGTATTAATACCATCATGGAACAAGAAATACTGCTTACAAACATATTCCCAGAAAACTCACCTCTCCATTCGACTGAACCTGAACGTCCAGTATTCAAATGGCCATGCAAGTCAATGTGTAACATTGCCAAAAAAATCTTTCAACTCTTTACGCCAGTTCCTCAATCAGTATGTGAAAGGCAAAGACAAAATCAAAAGGAAAGTGCTGCAAAATATGGATACCTGTCCAGTGTGCAAATACACAGGACTACAAGGACATTCATTAGCCTGCATTTCAAGACCTATTAGCAAAAGCACCTCCATCATACCAAAATGATACTAACACATCATTCAACTATAAGAAATCTAGTCTATACATTTTACTATGCTAAAAGTCCTACTTTAGAACTAACCAATGTAAATAACAATCGCCTACATAGTACAGCCACAGACCTACTTGAAGAAATAGAGCATATCCAGAGAAAATATTTTGGAAGTGAAAGCCACTTACAAAATGCAACAGCTTTACAACAGACTAGCAACAATTGTACAGATGCAACCTTCTACTACACACATACAAAAAAGAAATACTAGAATTTAAAAGTACATCCGCTGAAGTACTAAACCATGTGTGTGTGTGTTGCTGCAGAACTTTTTATAAAAGTAACACAAAAACTATAGACATAACATACAATATAGAAGACAATGAAGATTCCAAATGTTTTGAATTAGCTCTCTACCTTATAGCAGAAAACAAATACAAAATAACTGACCTCTTAATACTTTGCAGTTACTGCACTAAAAAACTTGACAACAACCAAACTCCTTCACGTGCTATCACAAATAACTCAAACAGTACACCCATTTCAAGCAATAATACGCCTTCAACGAAAACAGCAAAATTACCTCCCACTGAATTAGGGAAAGGCATTTGTGGCAAAGTAGTTTATTTACCATTAGATCTAAAAGAAAATGTACAGTCTGGGAGTGCAACGTCCAATAGAGCAATCTACAATTGTCTTAGTAAATGGTGTATCTACAAAAGACAAAAAGAAATTGGCAACAACTCGTAGACTTAAAGTTAGACAAGCTTTGCAATATCTAAAAGACAATAATGAATACTACAACGAAATGAATATTGAAGAAAACCTGAGGGAAACCACTGAAATAATTTAAAAGTCACTAGAAACTGGTCAATTTGAACTTCTAGATCCTGCTACAGTATCCAATATTTTAGACCATTATACAGTTCATCCATTACACTCTAATGACACCATAAATGATGCACTTGAAACGTACCAAATGCGACAAACCAAAGGATCACCAATCAGCATATGGGAAAAAAGTATAGAAGCACGTGCTTTCCTCTACACTTTCCTACTGGGAAAGGATGAAGATACGATGATAGACCCATTCAGATTACAGCATCAGAATACCGCTCGTTACAAATGTTTTCTGAAGATCCCAGATTTAGACAAAATGTGGAATACATATTCCACCTACTCTTTGAAAGTGAACTAGCAACTCTATGTTACGGAGTTGCACACACATTGAAATCAGGAACCCACTTTCAAAATATTTCAACTACGCAATTACTACAAAAAGTGTAAGAAAAAGATGAGGTTTTACAATCAAGCATTACAAATCTGTTAGCAAACATGCGTGGTACTAAAGAGTATTGGTTCCGTCATCATAGAAATGTACGATGTATGATAAGAAACCTTGGCCGTCCCACTTGGTTTGTTACATTAAGTTGTGCAGAATATGCATGAGAAGATTTACATGATTTCCTACGCATATCAAACAAAAAAAAAACAAACATAGATATACTAACACCTGGAGAACTTTGCTCTCTAGATCCTGTTAATGTCTGAAGATATTTCCATCATCGCTTCATTGCTATGCTACATTTTATTTGTAATAAAACTGTTCCTCCCCTCAGAGAAGTGCAACACTTCTTTTGGAGAAAAGAATACCAAGCCAGAGGAGCACCACATCAACACATGCTTTTATGGATTAAATATGCTCCTAAATTTGGTCAAGAGAGTGATGCCACTGTTTTGCAGTTTATCAAAAACATGTCACTTGTAAAATCCATCGGAAACAACCAGTAGTGATCTTCATGCACAAATTGTACAATTTCAAAGACACAAAGGTGAGAAATATTGCTGTCGCAAATACAAAAACGAAGGTAAATACTGCACCAAATGCCACTTTGGTTTCCCTAGACCAGTTAGAGAAACAGGTGAAGTGAACAACTTCATGTCTTCAGTTTAGACTTAGTGTTAAAGGTAAATCACCTAAGAACACATATTACATAAAAAGAGCAGAAGAAGCAAAATATATCAATGATTACAATGCAGTCATTGCCCTCTTATGGAATGCAAACATAGATGTGCAGTACATTGCAGACAATTCTACTGCAGTTGCACGATATGTTACAGCCTCCTTAACCAAAGCAGAAAAAACAGAGCTTCAAGACCTCTGGAATGACCTATCATCGGAAAAAACACTGTCTCAGAAAAATACAGTTTAGTCATAAAAATGCTCTCTCATAGAGAATGTGGCTGCTATGAAGCTGCAGATCGTTTAACCGGTACTGCTTTGTATGGAAAATTTGAAAGCATAGTATGGCTAAGTTTTGGTCCTGCTAAATCTAGAAAAAGAGTTCTCAAATCATACGAAGACATAGAAACAATAACCAAAAATGATCAAAACAGCCAAGACATTTTGTAAAACAATTTACTCGACACATACTACCCAAACAGGAGTACCACTTTGGAAACCATGTGTCTATACCACATAGCCCAAAACTTCACATACAAAAATAATATAAAACTTGATGAAAAAAAGGTAGATACAGAGTGACAAATTGTGAAGGCAGCTTAGAGAAATTTACCAAACGAAGCTTAATTGATCACATCAAATTGTCATTAAAAACTCCTCAACATAAACAACTATATTACAAGTCCCTGCTACAACTTTTTAAACCATGGAGAAAAGAAGAAGAGTTACTAGATATCTATGACTCCTATGAAGATGCTTTCAAAGCAAATGAAAGCACTATAACCGATGTAAACTTTACACAGTAAAAAACAATGTTGCACAATGAACAGCAACACGAGGAAGAACTCCAGGCCCAACTAGATAAGGACACTCCCGACAGTAGTCAACCTTCTGTAACAGGAAGCCAAGAACCACTGGGACAGCCACTAATACCAAATGAGGCAGAATTAGCTATGACAGAAGTAGAAAACACCATATCTCACTATGAAGAAGATACAGAAGACTTAACTGTACTGGAATCAAAACTGAACAATGCGCAGCGTAGCATTTTTCAAGAAGTAACAAAAAAAAATTGCACATGGTGTACAACATGAAAATAAAGAATGTACCTGCCAAAATTACAAACCTATACTACTATACGTCAGTGGTCAAGCTGGTTCAGGCAACACATTGTTAATGAAAATCATCAGCAAGTTCCTTCAACAATTGACAAAGAACAAACTGTCAGCTGTTGTAACTGCCCCCACAGGTTTAGCTGCCTAAAACATAGGCGGTGTCACTTTACACCGATTACTACTCCTTCCAGTAGAACACCAAAACAAATGAGACTATTACAAACTTTCTACAGAAGCTGCAATGGAACTACGCAGAGTGTTAAAACAAATGAAAATGCTACTAATAGATGAAGTGAGCATGGTCTCCAACCTAATGTTGGCTTTGATTCACCTCAGATTACAAGAAGTGCTGAAAAACAAACTACGAAGAGCTCTTTGGAGGAAAACACATTATTGTTTTTGGAGATCTTCTTCAATTGACGCCAGTGAAAGGTGAACCTATTTTTAAAACCTTAGGACACAAACTCTGTCAGAAAACTGTTGACAAAATAGGAAATGTCAACCTTTGGCAACATTTCCAATGTAGAGAATTAACTGAAAATATGCGCCATTCTGCAGACCTCACATACGCCAACATTTTAAAAAGTATTAGATTTCATGTAATACTTCAAGAAGCAAAATCAATATTAAAAACCCGGCACATCTATGCACTGTATGGCCATAATTCATGTGCTACTGAAGTCATGGAAAAAGTAGCACACAAAAATGTAATTTGTATGTCCTTGATGCCAACTCTTGCAAGCTGTTCAAAATTCTATGAAACAATGTTGAAAAATGAAATGGAACCAATAATTGAAATTTGCTCCTCAGACAAACTGGACGTACATGGTATTACGCTACCCATGTGTCAACAAGCCACAACAAGGCTAAATATCTTAGAAAACTCTATCTCCAACACATATGGTTTGGAGAAAATATTAAAATTATCTTTAAACTGTAGAGTAATGCTTAAACGTAACCTTGATGTGGAGAAAGGACTAGTTAATGGAGCACTTGGTACAGTTGTTGGCTTTCAAATATACCCACGTCACAACAACATTCAGTTTGCTAACATTCTCTTTGACAAACTATCAGAATTATAAAGGATAGGACGCTCAATAGCTCGATTCCTTCTTTTCAAAGACATGTATGTACGCAGAAAACAATTTTCTCTGACTCTAGCATACACAGTCACCATTCACAAATCACAAGGTCTTATCCTAGATAAAGCATTGATAGATATTGGGAACACAGTCTTTAAAGAAGGCATGAGCTACGTAGCACTATCATGCTTACATACACTTGTTGGTCTATTTCTAATAAACTTTGATGCAAGTAAAATAAATGCTGATATTCCTTGCATTTTAGAATACAATAGACTACATTCTCTGTACACCCCCATATAAAAACATATCCTGTTCCACAGAAAGGAAAACGTTGTAAAAGAAAACTACTTCAAATAGAAATGCAACAGGACCTCACTGCAAATCCTCCAAAGAGAGTAAAAGAAGGTAATACTTCATCAATTACTACAACCAAAGAAGAATCTACTACTCAAAGTAACTCAGGTACTTCTTCAAAGAAGCAGCACACACTCCGAAGAAATGACTTGGACACAGAACTATCTGGTCCATTCAAATTTTCAAATATAAGTGGCGTAAGTTGCTATGCAAATGTAGCAATAAATATTCTATTCCAGTTGCCACCAATTGCTGACAACATATACCTACACAATACGGACCAATTGTGTTTACAAATGTTAGTCCTTCATAGAAATGCAAGCAACAATCCTGACAACACATACATGGAATAAGAAAGGAATTGGACTACTGTGCTGGAATGGTGAAATTCACTATAAACTCACAAGACAATCCTAATGTACTTACTACAAGTATTGGAAAACAAAAACATACCTATAAATGAAATCTTCCAGATTTCATACATTTGAAAACATACATGTACTCTCTGCAACAATATGGCACAGGAACATATCCCTAATGAACGTTTTGTGTATGTATCCATACCTGACTGTGAATCCATTCCATTTCAGCAACTTGTACAAAAGACAAACCATGGCAGATTATGTACTACCTGCAATTCTGATTATCGCTCCACCTTACAAATACAAACACATAGTAAATACGTAATACTAATGCTTTTAGGTTACAATGCAGATGGTACCAAAAACAACTGAAAGCTGACTGGATTCACACATGGTCAAGTATCACTTGGTAAAAAAACTTTCACAATAGGTATAATCTACCATGCAGGAGCCACACCCAATGCAGGTCACTTCACTGCATATATAAAAAAGAATTGTGGATGGTTCAAATGTGATGATAGTACCATTGCTCTAAAGCAAAGATTACCAGCAAGCCGGTCCAATAGCACAGCGAATAGAGCGCTCGCTTTGACATCTGTGCAGAGCCTGCTGATGCAGGTTCGAATCCCAGGAGGGCCAAACTCATCCTTCTGAGGTCTATAAATGAGCACCACATATTGTGGGTAATAAGACGCGCTCAGATACCTGAGCTATCTAAATTCTAAATTATTATTATTATAAACGCTTATTTAATTTTCTTAAAACCAAAATTTAATAACAAATCTGTGCATAAACATTAATAAAACTTCAATTAGAAAACTATAAACAGTTAGAATACGGGAACAGGTATCTAACTGCCCCAAGATTTTGCAACAACCAAACTAATAAATCAATACCACTAAAATATAACAAGAAATAAACAGTTAAAATATGCCAACAGGTATCTAACTGCCCCAAGATTTTTCAACAACCAAACAGATAAATCAATACCACTAAAATATAAGAAGAAATACACAGAATACGCCAACAGATATCTAAAAGCCCCAAGATTTTGCAACAACCAAACAAATAAATCAATAGCACCAACAACTAATCTGTGCATAAACATTAATAAAACTTCAATTAGAAAACTATAAATAGCTACAATACGCCAACATGTATCTAAGTGCCCCAAGAATCTGCAACAACCCAAGAGATAGATTAGCAATTTGAGAATATAAATAAAAAAGGATAACCAGTTACAATTCGACAACAGGTATCTAACAATCTGCAAAAAGCCAAAAAATAGAACATTAGCCAGAAACAAGTAAACACTGAAAAAAAACACATGTACTGTACCATAACATTTTTTTTTTTTTTTTTTTTTATCCAACATTGATTTTTTTTCCCACAGACCCAATGATTTAAGCAACAAACACAGAAACTGAGCAAATTGCACAGTACACTAGTTTGTAAACTACTAAATATGAGGGTCAAAATAAAGCAGAAATGTCTATTATGCAATGTAATAAGTCTTTATAAACTACCTACACTAACATGATCTTTTCTTTTATCACAGAAATTGACAAAGAATATATCTACTCCAGTTACCCACGTCAGGAAAAAAATATATCCAATCACAAAAAATCAAACAGTAAGTATATTATAATAAATACAACTCATAAATACTGCTCCATAACGCAACCATTGAAGCAAACATCTAACCATGCACCACAATACAGAATGTTTACTTCCATGGATATGTTATACTGCAGTGCCTTTGGCCTTGCACCCAAGACTCTAGACCCTGGCCACAACCACTGCAGCATAATACACCCATAGAATCAAACAATTTAACTGTGCTATATGGGCCACTGCAATGCATTTTTATGTCCGCGGATAGCCACGTTGACCATGGACATGAGAAACACATCAGGGGTGCCTGCCACCTAAACAAACATAACAAACACAGCATTTGATTAGCATTTGACCCATCTCTGACTCCCCATCCTCCCCAAGCACTCTTACACACCAACACACTGCCAAACTTGTATTTCTCCCCCGTTCATCGCCGCACGGTCCGCGGATCCAAGCTGGCGGGCACATCAAAACAATACGACGCACCTCAAGCTTCATCCCAGCCGATCAGCGGACACGTCGCATGTCCACGGACATGATGCAAGCCGATTAGCCAATCAGTGTCCTGTCCGCGGAGCGAACAGGGAAGTGTGTCCGCGGAGCGGACATAGATATCACTAATGTTTTGTGACCTACTTTTTAGTTGTTTTATAAAAAACTACTGGATGGATTTTCAAAAGCACGCTTTCGGGACCAAGCCGCTGCTCCTGCCATAAATTTGGTGCAAATCCGTCCAGCGGTTTGGGCTTTAGGCGTGGGCAAAGATTCTGAGTGGGCCATATACTTTTTTTTGTTCTTCCTATGGGATTAGCAACTTAACCATAACTAATATATATATTTATATATATCTTCAAAGCACTGAAAACGTCAGGCAGGGTGAGTAGCACTCTTCACTCTTCCAAAATTAGCAAGGTCCTGACATCAAAGTTGAGAATAAAATATAGTCTTTATTTATGCCTTGCAAAGTGGCAAAAAGGTTAAAAAGCCATTACGGTGAGGATCTCCCAAAGTGCAAAAATATCCGTGCACGTTAGGAACATTAACGCGTTTCGCGGCTTGCCTCGCCGCTTGATCACAACAATACGTTCCTAGTAAACCACAGAGTTTTAAAACATTGTGCAGAGGGAGCAGCAACCAATTGTGCTGACATTGAAGAGGGACTCCATTTGAAATCGCAGCCCATTTGGAGCTGACCCGCGGTGGACATCTTTGTAATGTTAATGCCACACTAGTGGGATGCTGATTCATTCTAATGCCCACTGATTGGACTCTGAGGTCCCTGTCAACTGCCCTTTTTAATTCCCCCCACAGAGATCCAGTCCGGATTTGGCCTGATTTCATTAAACCCAATATTTGTCCGCCATAGTCTGCCACGAAAGATGAGCGCATCTCAATGGGGACCCTCGATGCCGACTATCTGTTTAGAATGCATTCCATATGTTTTGTTTTGACATCCTGTTTTTTTCTCAGATGCCAGACACATTAAACATGTAGTAGACATTAACATAGTTTACAGATCGTAGGAGTCCAATTTTTCAAATTGCTGTTTCCCAGTTCCATACGTCATAGCATAAATGCTTAGTCAGCCCTTTATGTTGTGATTTCGATAAATCAGTATTTCAACAATAATATAATGGAAATGGAAATGGGATCCTTCTTGAACAAGGTAAATGTTTGCCCAATCACATCATTAGGTGCATCAATAAACTTAAAATATACTACGTATATGCATGATAATAGTGAACTTCATACAGTGTTACTGGCTTAGAAGTTGACACGAGACCTGTTTGTTATAAAAACATTTCTTATAGAAAGGGTCCTAAGTGCGCTGCCTGTTAGCAGATTGCCAATCTCATGGCTGCCCAACTGAAAACGCACGCCTTCCATGCCGTCTCCATTTGCCATACATTATATTGTCTCCAACCCAGCGCTCCATATGCCACTAGATCTAGGATTGCATAATCTAATGCGAAGATCACTGTAAAGTGCATAATGCAAAAAGCATAGTAAAGTGCAACAGTGTCTTTAAAGTGTGTTAGTCACTGTAAAGTGCATAGTGCAGAATGATTTTTTGATGGTAAAAATGTATTGATAAATAGAAGTTGCAAAGTGCACAATTTGGCAATCTGGGATTTATCCAGTTTGATCTAAAAGCCTACCATATCGTCTCATAGGCATTCTAACTCAGCAGTTATTCGTTATTTGTACAGGCTCTGCATTACAGGTTCAAAGTCAAACTCTGGTTTGGAAATACACAGTCAAATATCACACATGTGTAAAATTATGAATAAAAAGACAACCACCTGGGGAAATAAAATCGTAGTAAATATGAGATAAAACAAAGTTAAAATGGATGTTGTTAAAAATCTGGAGGGCAGAGCTAGTTACTATGCTCCTCGTCCATTGTGTTTCACAGTAGAGAAATGAGAATCCTACAATCTTTTTGGACACAACATTGACAGAGTAACATAGATTCCCTTATCTTGTTGTTAATACACTCTGAAACTTGCAGAAAGCAAAGAAACAGGGGAACAAAGAAAAAGAGCAAAGGGGGAAATGGAGAAGGAGAAAAAGAACAGCAGTGGGAAAGAACGGGAACAGCAGGGTTTACTACTTGACACTTGGTCACTGGCCTAAGAATGTATAAAGTTCCTTGTCTATATTGTGTCCATTTGAAGTTTTGCTTTCAAAGTCCAATATATAGCGAGTCTCTCTTTGTCTCAAGATTTTTTCTTTATCGCCTCCTCTTGGTCCTGTCTCAATTTTATGCACACCAAAGAACCCAAAACTGCCCATATTTTTCTCATGAAATTCTGCAAAATGTTTGGCCATCGGGTAGTTGGCGTCATTGTTGACAATGGCCCGTACATGTTGTTGGATATGTGTCTTTAATTTACATTTGGTGCTACCTATGTACCACTTGTCACATGCACAGGTCAGCACATAGAAAACGTATTCCGTTTCACAGGTAATTTTGCCCGATATGCAAACAGTTTGACCAGTAATGGGATATTTAAAAGAGCTCCGAGATTTAGCATATTTACAGATGTTGCAGTGGGTGCATTTGAAAAAGCACTCTTTTTTGTTGTTGGATAACCAATTTTCCTTGTTCCTCTCCTCTTCCTGAGTCATATAGCTCTGCACCAAGACATCCCTTATGGATCGATTTTTTCTGAAGGTTATCTGTGGGCTGTTTCAGAGATTTCTATTGAGATCCTGGTCCGCCATGAGGATTCTCCAGTGATTGGTTAAAATGCGCCGGATCTTTGGTGCCTGAGTGTCAAAAGTTAAAATTAGTCGAGTGCTGTCTTTCTCCATATTCTTCCTTTCATTGTATTCGGTTCCTACTATGAGACTAGAGCGTTCCTTGGCTCTGGCTTTGAGATATGCTCTTTCAACCACTCTCTTAGGGTATTCTTGTCTGGCGAACCCTTAAGCAGTAATTCTACTCTCCATATCATAGGATTTCAAGGTACTATTGTTTCTTTGCAACCGGATGAACTCTCTGTAAGGGACACTCCATATCAGATTTTTCGGATGTCCACTGTGTGCGTGGAGGGGGGCATTTGTCCCTGTGATTTTACTGTGTAGTTCGCTGGTTATCTTATTGTTTACTATCCTCACATTCACATCAAGAAAAGTAATCAAGGTGCGACTATGTGTTTCTGTAAATCGGAGATTGTTGTCGTTGAGGTTAAGATGGTTGACAAATTCTATCCATCCTTGTTCGGTTCCCTGCCATACTACGAAGAGATCATCAATATATCTCAGCCAAAGAATGATTTTGTCTGTGTATTCATGGTTCATGTCCATCCAGACCTCTCGTTCTTCCCATGCGCCCATTGTAAGATTTGCATAAGCCGGCGCAAACGTGGTGCCCATAGCGGTTCCTTGTAGTTGTTTGAAATACTCGTTATTGAAGAGGAAAATGTTGTTCGTCAAGCATAAGTCTATCATTGATAGTACCATTTGAGTGTGTTCCAGGTAGTTGAGAGATCGGGTCTGTAAAAAATGTTGACACGCCTGTTTCCCATATTCGTGGCCGATAGATGTGTACAACGAAACCACATCCATGCTGGCTAGTAAATATTCTTTCTCCGAGGGAATGTCTTCTATTCTCGATAGGAAATCTGTCGTGTCTCTTAAGTAAGATGGTAGTACCGACAAAAATAAAAAAAGGACTTCATCTATGTATTTTCGATATATTTTCCAATGCGGAACCTATCAAGCAGACAATGGGTCTTCCTGGGGGCTTCTTCATGTTTTTGTGTACGTTGGGGAGGAAGTAGGTAGTGGGTGTAATTGAGTTAGTGATAGTCAAAAATTTGCGACTCTCTTCAGACAGCAGGCCTTTTGCTTCCCATTCTGTGAGTAGCATACTGATTTTACTTTCAAGTTCTTTAGTGGGATTTTGAGCAATTTTCATATAGCATTTGTTGACACTCAGCTGTTTATAAGCTTCTCTTATATAGTATTTCCTGTTCTGTAAGACTATGTTACGCCCCTTATCAGAGGGTTTGATGATACCATTTTTAAGTTCATGCAACTCTTGTAATGCCTGTCTGTCTGCAAGTGATAGATTGTCATTCCAAATCCTTTTCTGTTCCTTTCTTCTAAGTTTTTTCAAATCTCCGATCACTAAACTTTGAAATGCCTCTATATTATTGCCAAGGTTTGCCACTGGATTAAACTTGGATTTTAGTTTCGATTGGCTCTTGGTGGTCCAGTCTGTTCTAATGTTCAACTCTTCGAGGTCTAAAGTTTCACCCTCCACTCCTGCAGCTATACCTTTTTCCAGGTCTACCAAATCTGTTAAGGTGGTTAACTCCTTAATTTGAACCTCAGTCTGGCCCGTCTCTCTGTCTCTTAGGCGTTTTTTGTACTCATTTGTTGCAAAGAATTTCTTTAAACGTATTTTGCGTATATATTGATCAAAGTCAATTCGTGTCTGCACGTAGTCGTTTTTTGATTTCGGGCAGAAATTTAAACCCAGATCCAGTACTTTGTCTGGTTGGGGGTGAGGACGTGATCTGATAGATTGATTATTCTCAGCTTTGTATCATCCTCAGCATTTTGCTCTGCTACTTTCCAGAGCGCAGCCACCTGGCCGGGGTACTGCTTGTTGCATTGCCTGCTCCTCTTCCCCCTCCTCATGGTTTTCGGCCACCTCTGCCTTTCCCCCGACTTTGATTTCCACCTCTTTGTGGCTTGTTTTATCTGCCATCTTGGCGTAATAGATGCATTTCGTCTAAAAAATTAATGCGAACATTAGGTTCATCAGTCTCGCTGCTCCTTAGATCTGATTCGGAGGTTGATGCATTGACACTCGATTGTTCTTCATTTTCTTCGGTTGATCTGGTTGGTCTAGATAGGGATGCTTGTAGCATCTGGTCAAATCTTTTGGCAAATGTATAGACCCTTCCTCTCTCATAATTCTCTTTGTCTCTTAGAAACTTTCTTTGTTTCCTTTGCTTTATTTCCTCCTCATATTCAACCAAGTTCTTCTCCATGTTACTCCTTAGCTTCTTGCCCTCTCCGGTTTCAGGTATCTTTTTTAGCAGTTTTTCTGTTTCAGTGATTTTTTCAATGTCTTAATGCGGTCCGCACCAGCATACTTCACCAGTAACTGCAAAAAAGTTTTTGAACATCCATTTGTGGCAACGCTCCATTCCTGTAGCATTATTGGGTCTAATTCTTCGAAGGAAGGGATAGTCAGAATTCTCAAACCTCGTGGAATTCTACCTACTTCGATGTAATTTTGGAGTGAGTGTTCCCACCACTTACTCAATTCCCTGTGTTGTAATTTCTCCAATTCTTTAAGTAGACCCAATTCACTGTCACTTTTGGGTGCCGTTGCAGTGGGTATGCTGATGTTGCTGACTTGTAGGGTCTCATTAAACAATGTTGCGGCTTGTGCCTTTCTAATTGCTTCTTTATTGTTTTGGGAGTTGGCCATATTACAAGGTTCACAGAAAGATTCTATTATAAATCCGGCACTTGATGTGTGACTGCTTAGATGGATCAATCCAATAAAGCAGCACACTGCATGAAATGTGAAACTGTCCAACACAGTATTAGTATATCTGTGTAAGTCGCGGGCTGGAAAAAGGGTCGTGGTTGGGTATGGTAACTGTTAAATCTGATACCTCTCTGACAGTGAGATGCAGTTTCTGCCCGACACCAGTACTGACCCTGCTTCGTTCTGCTGTCCGTCCTCGAACATGCAGCTTCACTGCTGTTGCCGTGAGCTCAATCCCAGGAAAAGATCCCACTGGTTCTGAAACTCTGCCCTCACACGTTGCAGCGTGTAAATATCTTCAAAGCACTGAAAATGGCAGGCAGAGTGAGTAGCACTCTTCACTCTTCCAAAATTAGCAAGGTCCGGACATCAAAGTTGAGAATAAAATATAGTCTTTATTTATGCCTTGCAAAGTGGCAAAAAGGTTAAAAAGCCATTACAGTGAGGCTTTTTCGCAAAGTACAAAAATATCTGTGCGCGTTAGGAACGATAACGCGTTTCGCTGCTTGCCTCGCCGCTTGATCACAGCAATACGTTCCTAGTAAAGAACAGAGTTTTAAAACATTTTGCAGAGCGAGCGGCAACCAATTGTGCCGACATTGGAGAGGGACTCCATTTGAAATCGCAGCCCATTCGGAGCTGACCCACGGCGGACATCTTTGTAATGTTAATGCCACACTAGTGGGATGCTGATGCATACTAATGCCTACTGATTGGACTGTGAGGTCCCTGTGAACTGCCCTTTTTAATTCCCCCCACAGGGATATATATAATATATAAGCATACTTGTACCATATTTTCTTAGATGCAGATCTTGCTGAGTCTGGAAATAGAAATCTTGGCCAGTTGCACGGTAGTTTTCGATGCAGATGTATTTTATTAACAGGGGATATGTACTCTGAGAGTTCAAGTATTATGAAGTTTTGAAGAGAGATGACACGGTGAGGTGTAGAGGTGTTGGATGTGATTGGTGGTTGGATGTGTGACGCTTTGAAAGCAGCCAATGAGGGAGTGTCAAGAACATGGAAGCGGAAAGGGTAGAAGGGCTACCCGCTGCAAGCGGGACCACAGACACTGTGATTGACCAGATATTGTGATTGTCCATTGTGGAGGGGACCGTATGGGGTTTGTGACTCCAGTGTCTTTGCAAGTTGCCCTGAAGGTTTTTTTAAAAATTTTTGTAAATTGAATTGTATTCTTTTTTAAAGACACAAACAAGCATTAAATGTCACAGGTACATCTGGGGGACAGGCCCTCCAACAAGAGTTTTAATTTAGTGACTTACCCTTAAAATTCCCCCCACCCTTATTGCATACAGGTTTAAAAAAACAAACAATTAACTCAAAGTATGAGTGGTTTCGAGAGCACAGGACCCCATTTTGCATCCTTCAAGTTGTATGTTTTATTTGCACAAAGTCACCCCGGGCCAGATCGGAAAGCACCTTTCACCTATCCATTAGCCCTTCACCCAAACATGTTAGAAAACTGTTGCCACTCCAATTCTACAGTAGCACCCCTCCATGAATGAATAGCTGCCGTGATCTTTTGTATATGTCCATCGCTGTGCGGGCCCACTCTTTCTGTGTAGGGAGTGTGGCCCTCTTCCAGTGCCTGGCACGGCATGCCCACGTCGCCAGGAGGAGAAAGAGTATCAAAAGTGGAAGGAGTGCCATCAATCCGCCCACCTCTCAAGATCGAAAAGCACCAACATGGGATCCAATACAGACTCCTCCCAGCATCCTTAATCCAGCCCAGGACCTCCATCCAAAATACTTGAACTCTGGGACAGTCCCACTACATATGCCAGTAATCTGCCACCTTATCTCAGCCATGCCAACATTGGGAGTTCACCATGTGTAACATCTTGGAGAGGCGTGTCGGATCATAATGCCAATGGTGTAATAGTTTCACGCCATGGAGTTTATACTGGCAAGATATAAATGTCTTAAAGTCTCTCTGGCACATCAGTTGCCAGAGGTTTTCATCCAACTCTCTACCCAGATCCCTCTCCCACCTTCGGCAAAGTCCCTGAACCGCACCTCCATTGATTGCAACAGAGCCCCGCAGAGGCATGAGACCTTCTCCACTGGTGCGAGATCCCTCTGAATCAACCCCTTCAACTGTTCGGCTGTGAATAGGCCCTTTAATCTAAGGTAGAGCAGCACTGGTAGTTTACCTGTGCCCAGGGCCTCTTCTAACTCTTGATACTGACACATTTCCCTCCCTTTTCCAATTGTCCCACACAAGTGAGTCCACCCTCAAACCATGTCTGGTAAATCCCCACCTCTGGTATGTCATCCGGCACAGGGTGAGCCCAAATGTGACTCACTGGAGAGGGCCATGTGGTGATCCCACCCGTTCTACCTCCCATAGCCAGCACCTCCCAATGGACCCCAAGAAATGGGTGTTCTCAAATTCACCTCGGGAGCTACTTCTAAAGAACCCAGAGCCATTCCCCCACTGTTGGCGAAGGCACATGTCGGTTCTCCAAGTAGAACCACCGTTTCCCGGGATCCTACCTCAAATGTGGGACCATTGGCCTAATTTGTACCGCCCTATAGTATAATGTAAGGTCTCGTAGTCCCACCCCACCACGGTCTTTTGGTAAGATCAACGTTTCATATCCCACCCTTGGCTTCTGGTTCTGCCAGAGAAACCTCAGGATCCCCGATTTAGCTTCCCTCTGGTAGGCATCTGGGGTCTGGACTGGCACATCTGAAACAGATATAGTACTCTGGGGAGCAGATTTATTTTTACAACATTAAGTCCCACAGGGATGCCAGCTGGGTACTCGCTGGTATGCTTCTCAGCTTGTCCCTTGATGTGGTCTGCGGGGAAGGTTCTGCTTGAAAATACAGGAGGACTGTGTTCAAGACTGACCGACTGGGGTAAGTATCCTCCCTCTACCCCCGTATGATTTCAGTCCCTCTGGCGCCCTCTCCTCACCTTGTGGTAGAATTAAGTGTGCTCTCCATCCTGCCTTCTTTGCAGGGGCGTGTTGTCTTTCATGGGCGAGTGCGGTCCAGTTACTTCACTGACGCCGGCCCGTTTGATATTGTTCAGGTAGGTCTTATTGCTGTTCTTTAGTTTTGTTGCTATCCTGCATGCCTTTCTTTGTTTAAAATATCTCTTTATTCTCCCTTAGGTATGCGGAGCTTCAGCGCGGCGAACTGGCTTGGTTGATGGTAAATGATGGCGTATTAAGAGTGCTATGATGCAGTAAGTAAGCGCTATGCGCAGTGCTGCAAAGTCTTGCCTTTGCTAACCTGTGTTTTCCTTCCTTGTAGGTCGCAGTGTTCTTCAGCGCGAGTGGAATGTCCGGAGTGGTGGCAGCCGAGAGGCGACCAGCCAGGTAAGCCTTTTGAGCAGTTCGTAATTTGTAAATGTCTCTACTGCTTTCTTTAATGTTGCCTCTATCTTCCTCTTTCTGGTCGTTCTGTCCTGGAGGCGTGCAGATTCGAGGAAGCTGTTCTCAGTAGCTGCAAGAGTTTAAAGATGAAGACTGCAGGTAAGATGCTGCTGCTAATGATGTTCCTTTTGTCTCCTTGCAGGTTCTGCTTCTCCGAGGTTCGAGGGAATAGCTGGACACGGTGAGCGTCACGTTGCAAGCTGCTAAGTAACGCGAAGCGTGTTGTCTTGCTCGGTGTGGTTTAAATAGCCCCAACAAAATAGTCCAGGTAAAGTAGTCCCTAGACTACCACACCCAAAACACTAGACCGCATAGCTTGGTTCTTAGGAACCAAGCTATGTGGATGCCTCCATGTTGGCTGACAATACAATAAAGTAGTTCCCAAGCGCATTGTTTTCATGGTGTATGAGCCTGGCTCCATAGGCGCCAGGACTGGCCCCATGAGGGCTTTTGAAGAGGATGCTAGGCTCTAGAGGCCCGAGTCCTGACTCCACCTGGCCAATGGGTTTGCCAGAGGGGGTTCTGGGTGAGGGTCGTGACAGCACTCCCCCCTAAGGCCCCTCCCATGGTGTTCCTTCTCTCTGGCCCAGGTTTGGTTGGAAGTTCCGATGGAATTTCCTGATTGGACGTGGTGTGTGAATATTCTCACTGGGCGGTCCAAATCGTTTCCAATCGACGAGATAATATAGCTTGGTCCTAGAGTATTTAGAGTCCAAGATATCTTTTACTTCGAATTCTGGTTCTCCATCAACAAGTATGGGCTTAGGTGGTGTCCCAATCCGTGTGCCGGGTTGCATTGGTTTCAGGAGGGACACATGGAATACCGGGTGGATGTGTAGATTAGGTGGTAAATCCAGTTTCACGGCTGCTGGGTTGATAATTGCCTTAATGGAATAGGGTCCTAAGAATCTGGGATGAAAGGTCCGGGTTCCCTTGATGGGTACGAATTTAGCAGCTAACCAAACTTTGTCTCCTACTTGATAATCAGGGGCCTTTGTACGGTGTTGATTGGCGAATCTCTTGTTTTTCTTTGGCATGAATAAGGTGTTCCTTTGCCCTTTTGAAAGCCTGAGTAATGGTTGTGTGTGTGAGTCTTTACCGCTGGCATTTCCAAGCTGGCTGGAAGGTCTAGTTCAGAGGTACGTGGATGTCTGCCATAAAGGGTATAGAAGGGCGTTTGTCCCGTGCTTGTATGCAAAAAATTGTTATATGCATATTCGGCTATCCATAGTAGGTCTTTCCAATTCCTTTGTTCGTGGTGCAGCATGCACCGTAAATATTGCTCAAGTGTCTGATTGGTTCTCTCGGTTTGGCCGTCCGTTGGGGGATGGTGACTGGTAGATAGCCGAACGTCGATCTGCGCCATTGCACAACATTTATTCCAGACGTTTGAAACAAAGTGGCTGCCTCAATCAGAGACCAGAATCGAAGGGAAGCCATGTAGCTTAACCACACCCTCCAGGAACACTTTTGCTAAAGTGGCTGCGTCTCGGAGGCCTTTGAGAGGAATAAAATAGGCCATCTTTGAGAATAAGTCCACAACTACAAGGATGGTGTTGAACCCTTGGCTTGGAGGTAGATCAGTGATGAAGTCAAGGGAAAGAGTGTGCCATGGAACTGGAGTAATGTCCAATGGTTGTAGGAGACCAGATGGTTTTTGTTTCTGTGATTTATTTTGTGCGCAGACACAGCAGGACTGAATATACTGAATGATGTCCTTATGCCAGGTAGGCCACCAAAAGTTCTCTTTCACCTTAGCTAGGGTTTTGTCAATCCCAGGATGCTCTTCGATCAGTGAATCATGAGAGTGTGAAATAATATGCTGTTGTAATTCCTTCTTGGGTACGTATAGAGGCGATCCCTAAAAAAGGGTAGATGGTCCTTGATGGTATATTGTTCTCCTTGAGTTTGCCATGCGAGGTAGGCATCAGGATTCATTGTCCGTTGGATTTCTTTTCGTAGTTCTGCTTGTGTTAAGGCTGTCGTGATACCCAAGAGTTTGTCTTCAGGTATAATAGGTACTGGGTCTGGAGTTGTATATTCTATTTCATCTATGCCCATGCATAATCATATTTGGCGAAGAAAAGGGCCCACCGTAATTGGCGCGAGGACTGGGCCGTGGCTGTTTTGAGATATTGCAGGTTTCAGTGGTCTGTGATGTCTGTAATGGTGTGTCTGGCCCCCAGAAGGTAGTGCCTCCAGGCTTTAAAGGTGGATTTGATAGCCAGGAGATCCTTGTCCGTGATGGCATAATTAATCGCCGGAGGTGAGAACTTTTTCGACCAGAAGGCCACAGGATGTAGCTGGCCAGTTTCCGGGTCTCTCTGTGAAAGGACAGCCCCCATTGCGAGACTGGACACATCAGTTTCAACGACATAAGGGAGGTCTGGACGAGGATGTCGCAGGATTGGAGCGGAGGTAAACCTTTGTTTAAGTTCCTGAAAAGCTTCTTCTGCTTCTTCGGTCCCAGCAAACGTTTTATTGTTTTTTAGTAATAGTACTGTGATTGGTTGCACAACCTGAAAGAAGTCTGGGATGAACCGGCTGTAGAGGTTTGCAAAGCCCAGCATGCTTTGTACCCCTTTTAGAGACGTCGGTGAAGGCCATTTCAGAATGGCGTCTACCTTGTGCACGTCCATTCTGATGCCTCCTAGAGTAAGGATAAAACCAAGAAATTCTACTTCGGTGACGTGAAAAAAGCATTTTTCAAGCTTTGCAAACAAGTAATGTTGATGGAGCTTGGTGAGGACTGAACAAACGTAACCTGTCATGATCTTGTTCCGAGGCTGAGTATACTAAAATGTCGTCTATGTACACTAAGTCGCACACATCAATTAACTCCTTTAAGACGTCATTCATGAAATATTGGAATGCTGCAGGAGCGTTGCATAACCCGAAGGGCATGACTTGATATTCAAACAAGCTGTACTTAGTATGTAAGGCCGTTTTCCATTCATCTCTTTTTCTGACTCGGACCAGGTGGTACGCTCCTTGAAGGTCCAATTTGGTATAAATCTGGGCATCTTTAACTTGGTCTAGCATCTCAGGGATAAGTGGCAATGGGTAGCGGTTCTTCACAGTGATCTGGTTCAATGCTTGGTAGTCAATACAGGTTCTCAAGTATCCTTCCTTTTTCGGTACGAAGAACAAAGGACTGGCTGCAGGGGACTTCGAAGGATGGATAAATCCATTTGCAAGGTACTGGTCTAAATTGGATTTCAGGTTTTCTGGTTCTGTGAGAGCGTAGATCCTGCCGCAAGGGATTTGTGCACCAGGAACAAGGTCGATCTGACAGTCATAGGGCCTGTGCGGCAGCAATGTATTGGCTTGGTCCTTTCGGAAAACATCCTGGAAATCACCCACTCACCCACCCAGCAGTGACAGGCACCTGCCAGCAGGCCCCGACTCATGTCCCCCCAACACCTCATGACGATCCACAATCATGGGCCTTATGGCCACCCAAACCACACCCCATGCCACCCCAGTCCAAACACACAACCAGGTATGACATCCACCCCACAATGAAATCCCCATCACATGATACATGGCAAGTATGCACATCAACATATTTCCGTCTCACCCACACAATGTGACATGCATGAAACCAAAGAAAGAATACCACACATTGAAGTAGGGAATAAAAATGTATTAAACACAAAAGCAAGGGAATGAAATGAAACACACACAAATGGAAATAAATAATGAAAAGCTGCATGTCCAAAATATAAACCAAAAATGCATGATAGCAAAATCCAAACCAATCCAAAAGCACGTGTCCAAAGTGTCAGTCCGGCAAAACAAATCCAAAGTGCAAAAACAATAAAAAACCATTGATCCAAGGAAAAAAAATAATAAGAAGCCAAATCCATTGTCAAATTATTTACTAAGTACAAATCCAGGGTCCATGTGCCCAACCATTGAAATGAAACCTATAAAAAAATACTACCTAATGAAGAACTATATACAAAAATGTGGGGCATTGCCCAAGCGCCCTAAAATAAATAAAATCAGAAAGGAAACCTAACACTAACTAACTATATACAATAGTGGCGGGCAAGTCCTACGACTCACTCTGTGATGTCCCGGGCCAGGGCATCATCGAACTCCATGTCAATGTCCCAGAGGCGGGCCTCTGCCCTGGCCCGAGGTCTCGCAGAGATGCAGTCATGGCCTGTTCCAACTCCCTGCAAATTGCCTCGAGGCACTCTGCCCGCCTCAACGCCCGACACATGGAGAACTCCACCCTCACCATGGTGAGCTGCGCCTCTTCTGCCCTTCCTTTGAAGGATCTGGATGTGGAGCACTGGGCTTATGCGTTCCAGGATCCTCATCTGGATGTTGGTCAGGCTGACCCGGCACCCCTCTGCATCCTCTGCCTTCAAGAGATGCCAGGCCTTGCTGAGGGTCCTGGACCTGAAGTCCTCCCAGCGCTTCCGGACGTGCTTGATGTTGCAGGTTGCCACCCCCTCCGCGTTGATGGCAACCACTACGTCCTCCCAGATCCTCTGCCCTCCTTCCTTGTTGGCGCGCGATGGTGTGAAGAGGGCATCATTATACCCCAGAACTTGCTCCACCAGGATACCAACTTCCTTGTCACTGAAGCTGGTAGCCCTTTGCCTCTGTGGCTGGGGGTCGCCAGTGGTCTCTGATGGTGTTTGCCCCGACATGGCAACCCCCGAGGCAGGTGTGGGTGGGCAACTGGGTTCTGGGGATGGGCTGTGGAGCGATGGTATCCCAGTCGGGAGTCTTCTGTTCCAGCAGGGGTGGACACAGCAACTGGACCCCTGCAGATGGCTGATGTGCAGGCACCAAATAGCAGGGCACGTGGGCAGCAGGCAGGCAGCAGCAGATGGCAGGTGGGAGTGTGCTCGGGGCTCTGGGGGGCAGGAAAATGGCCTTTAGGGCAGGAGCGTGGTCTTCTGTGTGTTGTTGCATGGCCAGCTTGATACAGAGTAATTTGGCATGTGAAAAAAGTGCACGTCAGCGTGTAATTCGAGGAAAGGCCCTTAGCGTGTAAGCGCGTCTGTGATGTCACGTGCACGGGCGTTTCCCATAACACGGGTGCATGTTCATTGTACACGTGAAAAAACTGCACGTCTGGGTGTCACTGCGTGTAATTGGAGGAAAGGCCCTTAGCGTGTACGTGCGTAAGTGACGTGGCACGTGTGGGCTGGCTTAAAAGGTACACGTAGGATGCCATTTTCTTGTACGTACTTTTTGTGGAGAGCGAGCAGGTGATTCTTGTACTTCTTGTCCGTTCACACGCGATTACTTCACAACGGTTCCAGTTTGTACTCCCTGTTTACTCAGACAGTGTTCACTTCTTCTTTTGGCGTGGGTGTTGCCAATGCACACACGCG